>NC_063162.1:89076379-89422879 GCF_023159225.1 Perognathus longimembris pacificus | reverse complement strand
TCTGGTTTTCTAGTGGCTAATTGGAAATAAGAGTTCCATGGACTTTTCTGCCTGGGCTGGTTTTGAATCACAGTCCTCAGATCTTAGCCTCCTGAGTAGCTAGGATTATAGGAGTGAGCCACCAGTGCCTGGCTCTTACTTTGATATTTAAACATGAAAATTATGAATATATTAGCAGGTATATGACAGGTATCTAGTATGCATCAGGTTGCCTTCCCCAGGCAGCTCTTCCACACAGCTCTACCAAAGTCTCAGACAGAATTTTCTGAATCCTACTTTTTCATTTAAATCCGTCCTGTATCGTGCACTATAGACTCTTCATTAATCATCAGTGGCTACCTATTTCAACCAGAATTGATATATGTAGACATACAGACACACACACACACACACACACACACACACACACACACACACGATACCGATACCTCTACTTCCAGTATTTGCTGGCTAATTAGAGATAAGAATCTCTCAGATATGTCTGCCCAGGCTGGCTTTTGAACCTTCAATATCAGACCTCAGACTCCTGAGTAACTAAGATTATATAGGTGTGAGCCTTTAGCACTGGGCTCCAGATTCTATATTTTGGTTACATATTCTGCTAGCGTTGACCTTTAAATTATTTTCAATTTCTCCCTGTTATGTAAAATGCTGTAACTATATATATATATATATATATATATATATATATAATTTTACAGTGAAAGTGATTTTTTTCAAGTTAGAATTCCAGCTGTTACACAGAGAGTGAAAGCTATGAGACTTTTAACTGTTTTTTGTTTTGCTCTTTTTTTTTTTCAGTCATGATGCTTGACCTCTGGGCCTGGGCACTGGGCTATGGTTCTACCACTTGGTGCCATTTCTGTTTTCTGGTGGTTAATTGAAGATTATGTTCTCATGAACTTTCCTGCCTGGGCTGGCTTTCAACTGTGATCCTCAGATCTTAAGTCTCCTGAGTAGCTAGGATTACAGGCATGAGGTACCAGTGCCCAGCCTCTGTTTTGTTTTATTGAGGCAGGGTCTCTCTCTATAATCTAGGCTAGTCTTGAATTCACTTTCTTCCTGCCTCAGCCTGTTACACTGGGATTACAAACAAGTGCTAGGATTAAAAGCATACTACCATTGCCTGGCTAAAGGTTTGTGGTATATCCTATAACTGCAACCACTTCCTGTGACAAAGGAATAGAATGTGAGGTTTGGAGGCAGGGAAATGGTTAGGGCTTTAGTAATACTAGAAAGATAGCAAATGCTGTGCTCTGGCAAGTTAGCCTATCTTATAAGACCAGACACTGCCCAGCTGTACCTGGGCTCCAGGACAGGGAGGAAGTTCTCTTCCCATGAAGAAATATACTGGGAAGGCACTGATGTCCTAGTAAGGAAGATCTCTGGAGATACACGTCCTCTATAGATCTCACTGTGTATCCCCACTGGTGTGGCCTCTCCCCTGAGATCTGCCAGGTCCTGGCTATGCCTGCAGTCTTCTGCCAGTCAGGAGGCCCTAGACCTCAGTCTCTTTGAGTGCTTCACCTTGTTTCTTGCCAAATTTCTTCTGGATGAGTCCTGCTTGGTATGTTCTATTGATAAACTGAAACAAGATACTTTTGCTTAGAGGCTGGCTTGTTTCTGAAAAATCACTTCTGCTGTAGGCTTTGGCACTAACTCTGCCTCCCTTCAGCCATTCATTTTCCTTGTTCCATACCTTCGATCTCATTATAACAACCACATGAATTGGTGTCTCTTAACTTGATACTTGGAAATCCCAGGCTCCTCTGCTGGGGCTCTGGTCAGTAGAAATGAACATAGAACATCCTTATGGATATTCTGATGACAGAGGTATGATTTCTCCCAGCTGTTGGAGGCCCCACTAAAATCAACCCTACCAGACAGCAGATTCCTCAAGGCTACAGCATGTGTCTCCTGCACTTTTGTATTCTGCCCATATCTGACTGCCTCATACAAAGACAAGCTGTGTACACACAGCATTTGCTAAAGCTGAAGGTCAACACTTCTGAGTAAAATGCTTTATTATTTTTTACGATAAAAAGAATATTATTCATTTTTTGTTCAGTATCACTTAGCTATAATTTAGTTACAACTCCAATCTTTTCATCTTTGAGTTCCCCAAACATAATTTTCCTGGTCTGTATAGCCTTTCAATGAACACATATATACACATACATAGAGGAGAGAAAATATCTGAATCTGCTTTTAATGAAGGAATTAAATTAACAGAGACCCAATTTCTGAGAAAGACAAACTGATACAGTTCAAATATTAGCTACTGTTCTATTCTGGAATTCTGTTACCATGGACCATTCATTCTGTGATAACAGATTGTCTAGTCCAGCAGCCACTCTTTTGTCCCTGTGTGAGGAAATAAAACCCACTCCATCCAGAGGTGGGGGATGGGGGTGGTAAGGAGGGAGACATGAATATGCAAATAGGATGCCTTAGGCAGGAAAAACACTTCATGATTGTGGAAATTACTGTTTTCCCTTGGTTATTCCTACTAGTGTGATTATAGGGAATTTAGCTTTATGTTTCTGTTGGCATTCGATCCCAGGGGCTAGGATAGAGACCAGTACCATAAATAATTCAAGAGCATGGTGCTATATAGAGAAGATGTGAATATATTTCATTTCTCTGGGGACAGAGATAATCTTCTACCAAGAAGGGAGCTGGGTGGTGTCATTTTACTCCTCAGAAAATTAATTTCCTATTTCTCTAAGTAACTGGCATGGGTAAGAAAGCTTTTTACTCAAAAGAGTCTCACCTTTAAGAATCTCACAGCTTATTTCAGACTACATTGGGGAAAGGATCTAGAGAGGAGGGGAAACATTCATCATAAAAGCTGTCCACGCTTTAGGCACATTTGTTGCCTTTTCTGCCTAGTCACACAAGACTCTAGATGGGTGCGTCCCCCATCTCTGGTCTCAACAAACATAACATCTGCTTCCTTCAAGAGTTTCCTAGCCTACAGGGAAATCTCTGTGCTACTTCTTGCCTTCCTAAAACCAACTATGATCCTATCAAAGACTCCTTGCCAGACTTTCCAGTCAATTGCCCCTCTCAACACATCTGAGACTCAAGATTTTATATGCTTTGATCCTTTCTGTACTGGTCAGTCTCTCACAGCTTCCTTAGCCTACCCTGCCAGAGCCACTGAGTCTGCCTTTCCTGCTCTAGGCCTGGTTGTCTTCAGAATGCCTTCTATTCAGAGATGCCCATCCAAATTCTTACCCATCGAATCATACCTATAATTCACATGAACCTTACCATGACCCTTCTCTTGCTGGGAGCTGGTGGCTTACATCTGTAGTCCCAGCAAGGTGGGAGTCTGAGATATGAGGATCACAGTCCAAAGGCAGTCCAGGCAGAAAGGTCTGTGAGACTCTTATCTCCAATTAATCACCAAAAAGACAGAAGTGGAAGCGTAGTTCAAGTGGTCAAGCACCAGCCTTGACCAAGAAAGCAGAGAAACTGTACCCAGGCCAAGTTCAAGTCCAAATCCCAATATAGACCCCTACACACACATCCCTTCCCTCACCAGTATTTCCCTATCCCTTTCCCATAGCCTAGTTTTGTGAGCTTTCTTTCTCTTAAAGCCCAAGATAGATGCAAATCTCATACGAAGACCCTCTCTTGCTCCATTCTTCACAACAGCAACACCTGGATTCTCAATAGGAGTGCCTCTAGCAGAAGGCAAGCTCCTCAAAGGCAAGACTGAGTACACTTAGTCTGATTTCTCCACTCCACATTGCATAGATCTGCCCATACAGGAAATGATCTATATGTTTTTCCTGAAATATTACTCTGAGAGGTACAGTCACCTCTCTATATCCACAGGGCCCACACCTGTAGATTCAACGAGTCTCAGACTGATGCAGTTAGACCATGATGGCTGTGTCTATGTTAAAATGTACAAGCTTTTTTCTTATTATGACTCCTTAAATAATTCAGTAATACAACTGTTTTCACACCACTGACATTGTATTCAGTAGTACAGGTAATCTAGAGAAAAGGCATAGAAGAAGATATGCATATGTTATTTGCAAATACTACACTAATACATATGGGACTTGGGTACCTATGGGTTTTGATATCCATGAAGATTCTGAAATCAATTCCCCAGAAACATCAAGGGATAACTAGACTTGAATACTGTCTATTATACAAAGAACTTAGGAAGACAAGAGAGGAATGAAACATAAGGCATGCAAGGTAGAAGGAACTGGTGGAGATTCTGATCTGTGAGACTTGTTTCTATTATGTCTTGTCTTACGGTACCCATCCTATGTTTTGAAAGAAGCTCCCATCAAGTCACTAAAATTTCATTCTTTCAACATTTATTGAGTCAATGCTGTTTACCATGTTCTGTATTGGGCTCCTGTTCTTTGAAAGTAAACAAAGCCCTGTGAAGTAATCTTACACAAAAAGGCCAGTTTAATACAGAAAAATTGAAAAAGTAGTAAGCACATGTGTACAGAGAGAAGTTACTTGACCCTGAATATGACAGCTAGGGGTGATATCTGGAAGAAAGACACATCTCATCATGATACTGAAGAAGGTCCTAATTTTGCTATATAATTGGTACTTGTAAGAAAGCTTTTCATTCAAGAGTTTCATCTTCAAAAGTCCCACAGCCTATTTCAGAACACATGGGGTGAGAAGAGAGCATTCAGCATAAAAGGTGGGTAAAAATAACAAAGGTTGGCTATCTGTGCTTGGCAGATGATAAGCATGGGTGTCTCCAGGGAGGAGGCTGAGGGGTTATTCTGGCCCTGATTAGTAGAGGGACTCATAATGAATGAATCTGTCCAAGTTCATGTTGTGGGAATCAAGCATCCTGGAGCACCCTAATTTCCATTCTTATTCCTATACATCATCTTCTCCCATTTTCTTAGCTTACTCAGCCAGTCACAAGGAAGGACTGCATACTGCCTGCTTGTTAGCTGCATACACACAGCAGAGTGCTTCAGTCTGGTATTTTGACATTTACTTTCAGATATAAATACTTCAAATGCAAAGACATAAATATTCAAAAATAGACCTTTTCAACCATTTGGTCACTTAACTCAATATTATACTTCTACATCACAACTCTTCCTATCACAGGAATAAAAAAAAAAACCCTAATGTATTCTCTTCTCATGGAGATGAGATAAACAGTGCTCTGTGCCACAGATACTTACTGCGCTGCAATTTTGATGAATTTTTTCACCAGCTGCACTCGCTTGCCCAGCTGGCTGCAAAGCAGAATCTCCGTGGCCACCCAGAGCTGGACTTCATTGCATCTCTGGAGCAAAAGGCTGAGGTTCACAGTGTGCTCCCCATTTCCTTGTCTGCTGAAGGTGAAGTAGATCAGCTCTTGCTGAAAAATGTATTCATGGAAGGGTTTATTTTTAGTGTTAAAGTCATGACGGTGCATAATTTAGTCAATTTTTAAGAGCTGTTCTCATATCATTAGTATATTAACAGAAAACAGGCCAAATAGTCATGAATTGAATTTGAAAAAACTTATCTTTAGTTTTAGAGATGCCTCATTCAATAATATTGACTTGAATTCTTTATGTAAAGTAAAATTTCCGAATGGCAAAAATACATATTTATATGAAAAATCTAAGACTTTCATATAAATGAAAGTTTAAATCTGAAGTTTAAATCATGGGCCAGAAGGAGGTCCCACACATCCCAAACTAACTACATAAAAAACTGTTGAAGCTGAACATCTTTAATAAGGTGCACATCAGATCTAATGGTTATGAAATTTTAGTGTACATCAGGACCCTTGTAGGATGAAAGTCTAACAAGAATTCCTTGCCTTCCCCCTTTTGTGATAGGGCATCACTCTGTTGCTCAGGCTAGTTTTGAACATGTAGACTCAGTGATGGTCCTGCCTCAGCCTCCCAAATAACTGCAACTATATGTATGGGAGACCCTGCCTGGCTGTGAACATTGGTGAGTCTATCAAGTTTCCAGATGGTACTGATGATGGTGGTTTGGGTATCTGTGTGTTGATAACCACTGATGTCAAAAGATATAGTAAAAAGATAAACAGAAAGAAAATCAAGATGCAGAGTGGGGACCAATAATTTATAAACACAAGTGGGACCAGTGACAAATATATAGAATGGTCATGCATAAAGCAACAGATGAGATTCATTTTTTTAGATCTGATTTTTGAGTGTATTTTTATAGAGATAATCCACCCAGATTTTATGGAATTCTCAATGTTACAGAATTCTCCACTGCATAAGCAGCAACTCATTGCACTCAGCTAATAGTTCCAAAGATACTAGTCATTAGCCTGAATGAGTTCCCTGTTTGCTCAAATTCAGATCATAATGTTGAAGTTTTTAAATGAGGAAAAATATGAAAAACTTTCCAAAGAAAATGAAATTTGAAGGTCTCCAAATCGGACATAATGTTCCCTCTCCGAAGGAAAGGCCATTTTAGAGCAAATTCCACTATATAGCAAACAAATGCAGCATATGGTTACACAAGGCTGTAACATTTTTCATCTTCTGGTTCCCATGAGCCTTTCTACTGCCAAATTTACTCATTAATTGTGAGTAGCATTTTCCTCCTAATCTATCATTTATAAATGCTATAATCCCTTCTCAAGGGAGAAATGGACATAGAAAAATTAAATGTACCCAAAATTTATGAGTGGAGTCATACAGCATAGTCTAAAATCTATGGAATGTTTTTAAAAGGAAGGAGATATATGGATATATATATATATATATATATATATCTCCATGAACATAAATGTTTCTTATATAACTATTATACACTTCATGGAAAGAAGTAGAATTATTAAGATCAAAATTTGTCTTCGGCCTCATTACAGCATTATATATATATATACATAATATACCTACATACATAAAATCATATTTCTATAAGTTATACACCCATACAAATGAATATATACATGTAAGTCCTCCAGCACAGAATTGTTCTAGGAGTAAATAAAGCACAGTTACATATTTTATTTCTCTGGGATGACCTTCAATATATCTCAAGTCCCCATCTGTCTTAGGTCATGGCATCTTTGAATAACTAAATCACCATACAAGTATCATTAGGAAGAATTCATAGTTGAAGCAGCCTTAGTACTTTTATGCTTTCACTCCCTACTTACCTCATGAATTGAATTGAACAGACTCCAATCAAAATTCATTAATTCCAGAGCAAGATCCCAAGTGTTCATTCCCAAAATCCTCATCGACCTTTGCTGTGATTCCTCATTTTCTGCAAATGGGTTCTAAACCGGCAGACAGAAGCAAAAAGATCTTCAGTAATTCCCAAATGCTTTACAGTGAATTGGCTGCCTGTAGGAAGGTACTAGAAGCCTAGATTAGGAAGGTAATCTTTCCTGAGTGTACTTAATATTTTCCCTATTCTGTTCACCTTCGGCAAGTTAGGCAATGTAGGAAAAGGTCTTGGAAGCAGGAGAATGTGGTCAGACATGCCCCTGAGGTAGCCTCTCCCCTCCCCCAAGCACCTCACTCACAAACCTGATTATAAAACACTACCCTGGCAGACAGCATAATGAAAATGAAAGCCCTGGAATCACTTTGGCTTCTGGTAAGAATTAATGTGCCAGCAGGGTTAGTATAAAAACAAACAAAAGAAATGTCATAGTGCACTTCAATAAAGGCAGACATGGCTTTTACAGGAAATAGGTTTAACAAGTCTCATCCCAGACACACATTTACAAATGTTATTAAAATGCTGTGAAAAGAGAAAAAAATTCTAACATGAAATAAAAAACATAAAAGCTATCTCGTTCCTGTCCCATGGTAGCTGATTATTTTATGTATTAACTATTTTCCCTACATAAATAGGACCTACTCACTATAAGGCTGGAGACTGGACTTTCTTACAAATCTGGCATGAAATCATCAGAGGCCAATATAACCTTAAATCTACCATCACTGTTAAAGTTATTAAAAATAATTTTGCGCTTTCCCAAAATGGTTGATGTTTTTCAATTAAAGCATAAATTCTCTTATTTGAAGGGTTGAACATTTAATGACTTGGAAACCAAAAGGGTAGGGATTTGCAGAAATAAATGGCATTGAAGGATAAAGGGCACATTTCAGATGCCAAATGTTAATCCTTCCCTCTAGTCTGAAAAAACAAATGATTTGCATGTTTAGAAGCTCTACAATTAAGAAAACTTTCCTCATTAAAAAGCAATAACAACAATGAATGATGCAAGATCCTCCACAGAGCTGTCTCACAGAACTCTTTCATGGAAGGTCAAGGTACAAATTGCCTTTGTATCCCTAGAGGAGAGTGAAGCACAGACTGCACTGACTGAATGAAGGAGCTCAGGTGCTACGAGGGGAAGCTAGGGCGTCTTAGGGATGAATGGGCTAGGATGGGACCAGACACATTACAACACAGACTCAAAAGGAGACCTTAACATGAGGTAGAAAGTTACAATAGTCCCTGCTGGAAGGACAAGTTTATATGTCTTTTTGTTCTTCTTCCATTTCCATTAATGTGCCCCTAGTCCTGGTTCTGCTCTCTGTGTACTACCTTGGGCCAGAAACACTTTGTATTTCTTTGGATGGCTCCAAGTCTAGGAAAACTCACTAACTAGTACTAGTGATTTCTAATGTTATTCAATGTTCCACTTTAAAGGAAATATGGAAAACGAAATACCTACATTTGCTTCCAGGATATGTGAGATGGTATCTCAAGTTGGTGGGGAAAACATTTGAGAAAAAGATGGAGTAGAGCTCCTCTTAGAGTATCCTTCATTGCCCTGCCTGTTTTATCAGACACCACCAAGACCTACCTTAGACTTGGAGGCTGGCCCTGGTCAGGGGTAGAGACGAGCCCCAGAAAACTTCACAAGAAGCTTGTGTGACCAAGGCAAGAGGTAGAGACACAGTAGAGGGTCTCCACTACAAGAAACCCCACAGTAGTTATGATCATTAGTTTCCCTGCATGGGAGGGGTAAAATCAACCTCACTGTTTACTTAAAAATGCCTAGTCTGTCCTGTTATACCAATGTATTACACAAGACCTGATTGATAGCATAGGAAAGGCTCAAGCAAATGATTTCCTCTCCTGCCTCAGTATCTACAAATGAAAAGGATGTGTAGGAGCTTCTGAGTCAAACATAGTGGGATTTAAAATCCTACCACACTTGGCTGTTGGAAGCTTGAGCTAATTTACTCAGCCTTTCTGAACCTCACAGGAGGGATAGGAGTATTAAATGAGACAGTATATATAAATCACTCAACACATTCATGTCTGGTAATAAGTATAAACATTAGTAATTAAAATTATTACGATATACTAAAGATCATTTCAAAGAAAATGTTTTTATTAAAGCAATTTTGGTTAGCCCAGGGTCACCAAAAGGATTCTTCAATTAGAAATACCAAAGGGACCAGCAAGAAAGACCTACTTCACTGATGACTATATGAGAGGAGAAGAGAAGCCTGACTCTAGATGTTCCAATCACAGTGAGCAGCACTCTTTCTGTAGATGATGGAGCTAGACGGATCCTACCTTTCAGAAAGCAATCATAAGACTGAGGGTTATTTAGGTACAAAGCAGCAAAAAAGTTCCATATATCCATAAATGTTCTTAAAATTCAAAATAAAAAAAATTTCAAGGGTGGGCTCCACATTTCCTCAAATGCCTGTTCTTTAGTGGCATCTGCTATCTCATGGTTAAGAACTCCATTTTACACAGAGAAGCCTGGTAATCTACTCTTTCTTCAAGGAAATGGAACATTAGAGTACATCATCAAATTCACTGAATTGAAGGACAGCAAATCCAGCATGTGTTTCTCAACCTAATATCTATACTGCACTGGAATTAAAAGTCCATGAAAGAGGAAGTCACTTGACTCAAATCCCTTATTTCAAGGGATGGCGGAAAGCAAGGTTACACTAAGGAAGGGTTTAGAATTCTCAGGCTGGGCCTCATTTTAATGTGAAAATCAGTGATATCTGGCAAGGGTGCCACAGGTTAGGAGAGAAAATAGTTTTCTTTCCTTTTTTCCCATTATAAAGCAAGTGCTATATAGACTCATACTCCTTGTCTCATGCTATGTCATACTACATGCTGCCTTGAGACACTACCAACAAGAAGATCCATGAACAGATGTGGCCCTTAGACTTTGTACCTCCAGAACTGTGAGCTGAAAATAGACTTCTTTTCTTTATAAAGTAAAAAAAAAAAAAAAAAGAAAAGAAAAGATACAATGAACCTGACATCTGGGGCTAAAGATCCTTACCAATGTATCAGCCAGGTCCTTCCGGTAGACACAGATCCGACTAGACGCCTCCAAAGATTTGGTGACAGCCAAGTCATTTGGCTGAAGCACATGCTTTTCTTTATTAAAAAAATTGCAAAAGGCAAAAAGTAATTAGAAATGCAAGTACGCCTAGGCAGTCTATGTAAAGAGTGAAAGTTGCCCAAGAAGAATATTTAAAAATACAGAAACTAAGAGTTAAAACAAACAAACTCTGCATCTTTTACAATGAAACCCATTCTGCATCTTTTACAATGAGAGATGTCACTGTTCAGCACCCAGAGTGGCACCTTCCTGCTTCTTTACTGTAATGTTTAGTCATTCTTGAGAAAACAGGACAGTTAGAGAAAGAAGAGAAATTTTACTCATGATTCTCTCTCTCCAGAAAAACATATACAGATTTATAATTATTATTTAATATACATATTCACAATTATTCACACAGTGATACATTTGTACTTATTCCATATACAGTTTCACTAAGAGCATTTACTCACTTATTGCAGTTACTTATCCATGTCATGTTTAATTATTATGTAACAGCCCATTATATTATCATTTAATTGTTGTTATCTTGTTGACCATTTAATGGTTTTCTTTTTTGGCAATATAAATTAAATGGTATGATATATGTTAAGTACTGGCACAGGGGCTAACATGTTAACAGGTGCTTGATAAATGGGTTCTATTATCACAGCAGTAATAATATATTTTGCTGACGTCAACATCCCTGTGCATAAATCCTTGTCTGCTTACAGACAATTTTCTTCAAATAGATTCTTAGTATGAAATTACCCAGTCAAAGGCAGTGAATAGCTTTACGTTTTTGACACAAGCTGCCAAATTACTTTTCAATTCTTTATAAAAAGATAAATCAATATATTGTTCCTAAATATGGATGCAAAGGTAGTACACTTGACCAATACAAATTATTACATTTGATAAGGTTGCTATTTTTGATAAAATGAATGGAATGGCTCTCAGTTCATCCCTCCTTCCCTCTTTCTTTTTTCTTCCTTTCCTTCCCTCCTCTTTCTCTCTCTGTGTCTCTATCTCTTTGTGTCTCTTTCTCTGATCCTGGAGTATGAAATCAGGTCCTAATGATCACTGTCCCTGAGCTTTTTTTTTTTTGCTCAAAGCTAGCACACCACTTGAACCACAGGTCCAATTCCACCTTTTTGGTAGTTAATTGGAGGTCAGAATCTCATAGACTTTCCTGACTGAGTTTTCAAACATGGTTTTCAGATCTCAGCTTCAAAGTAGCTATGATTATAGGTATTAACCACCGATGCCAGGCTTATTTTGTATTTCTTGACTATGAGTAAAGGTTGGTGTTTTCCTTATACTCCTCTATTATTTCCCATTTTACTAAAATTGTTGCCATCCTTTGTTTTATTTTTTCTTTTTTACAAGAGGAGTCCTCTCCGAACACAAGAGCTTTCTCTGTAGAACAACTATATTGTCTTCCAAACCCCAAAATGCACACAAGAATGGCCTAGACAAATAGTAAAGTTTATTTTACTGTGATGCAGGCAACTTTTCCTAAGATTATTGGTTATGCAGCATGATTAGGAAGTGCTAGGTATTAAGATAACTTAATCAGTTGAAATGCCAAACTCTGTTTTGAACATATCTGCTTAATATGGACTATGACAAATACTTAGTATGCTCCTAATAGCTCAGTATTATAAAGATCAATAGAACTGAAATGGGCAATGTTTCATAATAGCTGGGTTCTAAGGTCCTTTCAGGCTTGTTAACATACTCTAAAAAATTAAGAGTGAATTTCAATCTTTGAGTAAATGAGCAGACTATTATTATGATATATATCGTTATATACAAAATGGCTAGAAACTAATTAAAACTAGAATAACAATACTTCTTACAGAAAAACCCACAAAGCTTCCAACATCTTAACCATTTTATGACAAAGAGAAAAAAACCAGACCTCATTGTCATTTTTTTCTGAAAAAGCAGTGAAACTGAAATAATTATGTAACTAGGTAAAGGAATATATCATTAGCTCTTTTTTTTTCTTAAGTAGAATATTATTGTTTGGAAGAAAGAAAAAAGCTTGTAATGGATGAGTCTAACAGAACATGAAAATGCTACTTCACAGCCACCAGATAGATATGGGATGGAGAACAAGAACTTGTTGGTTGCCAGGTTCTCACATGATCCCGGCTGGCTACAGACAGCTTTGGAGGGATATACGTCATAGTTGTACAAAGCTCACCTGAGTCCCTTCCTCTTCCAGCACTTTCAGTCTGAGTAAGGACCCACTCTCTGTAGTGGTACTATCTTGAGAAGCAAATGCTAGTTTTTGGTGAAGATTAATCTTCATTAAAATCATTAAGGTTTCTGGCTACTAAACAATTGAATATGCTATATATATCTGAAATATAGGACTAAAAATTGAACTGCTCTCTGATTAAAATCCATGGGGTTCACATGCTTTTCATATTCTTGCTCATTTTTTTCTCTAGTTAAGTTTGGGGTCATTAGAGATTGAACTCAAAGTCTTACACGTTCTATCCATGTGCTCTACCATAGGGTGATGCTCCCAGCCTTAGGTCATGCTTGGCTTTTGCGGCTAAAAGCTGGAGATCTAACATTTGAGCCACACCTCTACTGCTGGTTTTTTGGTGGTTAATTAAAGATGAGTCTCACGGACTTTTCTGCCTGGGCTGGCTTTCAAACAGTGATCCTTAGATCTCAGCCTCCTAAGTAGCTAGGATTACAGGTGTGAGCTACCAGTGCCCAGAAAGATGATGTACAATGAGAGTTATGAGAGTAGAGAGACTCCCTTCATTAGGCCTAAGGGGAAAGTTTCTGTCTGCATATATACTTGACTGGCTGTAGGACTGTTCCATCAGCCTGTGGGCCACGAAGCAGGCAGGAGTAATGTTCTCTTTAATAATACTTTAACATCAGAGATATTCTGGGGACCATCTTTCCCTATAAAATGGTAATAAAGGACAAATAGGAAGGCCATCTCTCTGCCCCCTCCCATTCCACCCAACCCCCGAGCTATCTCTGGTTGATTAGTTCACATAGTGTTCCCATTTTTCAACTACTGATGCTCAGTCACTTCCTTTGTGTTTTTCTCAGGGTTAATGAGATATTAAATAAAGATTGTAGGCCCAAAAGGAGGCCAGTGACTTAGAGATCTGACAGGCCACAGTGAAAAGGGAAATGTCTCTTTAGGCTGCACAGATCAATAGTGTCAGCTTGTAATTTGTGTGATCTTATTCAAAACAGACAATAAACCTTTCTGGAAGGATGAATAAGGTCTAGCTGAGGGCCAGACAGTCACCAGGCCTCACTCCCCGTGTCCAGCTGAGGGAACACTGCCTTGTGAGCTTTGGCTTTTTGTAGTTTTCTTTCTTCCAAAAGAGACACTAATAACTAAATTGTCAACTAGCAATATGACTAGTTCAAAGCCATCTTTCTCTTTTTTCCTATAGTAATTTAATCCTTTACCAATTTCTCAAATTAATTTAAATATGAAAATAGAAGGCTTATCTAAAGTACAAAAATAAGTAAAGCTTTATAGTGCATTTCAAAACACTGGTGAGTCTATTTATTCATTTCTTGGGTAGGAAATTCGGTATTCAAAGGTACCCTACTGTTGTCATGGAAACACCTCTGGCAGGCCAGTTCTTATTGTTACTCTGGTCATCTAGCAGTGGGCCCTGAAGGGAGGAGCGGCAGGTTTGCTCTCTCCTGTTGGAGGAGATCCAGTGAGAGATTAACAACCAAGGATAGAAAATAATTTACCCCCAGAGAGCAGGATGGCCACCAGAGCCAGATCCTCTTCTGCATGCTGAATCTTTTCTGCCACGACTTTCAGGATCTCTCGGGCTGTACTGGAAACTTTTGCTTTCACACTGACATAGGAGTGCTCCGTTATATACACATGACAAAAAACTGCAAAAGAAGTCACAAGAAGGGTTTGTAAACAGAACTGTCAAATGTTTCCAAATCAAGGTACCCCAGCTTGCTGTTTTCTTCAGTAGAAAGTATATGCAGCTCCATGTAAACACCTACAATGCACATGAGGGTCTGAAGATATGTGTAGGCCTACAAGAGTGTTCTTGTAAACACAGTAGACATAGGAATCACAAAACAGTTCGGCTTTCCACACAGCAAGGGGCCCCAACATCATGCCAGTGTGTGCTATATTCTGAATCCCTTCTCTGAGTTGTCAAGATCTCCCAAAGCAGCATATTAAAATGCTTCACTCATAAATTTTTATTTTATACTCCATTTCCGGATGGTCTCAATGGTCCAATCATGAAGAGCATATTTGCTATAAGAATTCCCATAAGCTTATCTAAAAATCTGTCCTCTGCTCTGGATTTTGTATTCAGCTTTCTCAGTCTTTTAAGAATGATTCCTCCCATCCCTTTACCCCCACTCCATATCAAAGAGATGATAAGTTCAGTTTCCAAATGGATGTTACATTTCTAGTCTTTTTACTTTCCTTTTTATTGTCTTAAAGGTGTTACTAATTATTACTAGCACATTATCACTATCAGGGTGAATGAGTCCTGGAAATTATCCTTTATGCTTTGCATAGCAGAAACAGTGTTAAGAGCAATGGACATCATCAACACACTGCTTCTTACATTAGTTATTCTAGGTGCATAAAACACTGGCTTCTGTCTTCCTTAAACAAAAGGACAATAGTATATTCAGACATCTTACTTTCTATGAGGGAAAAAAAAGTGGAGCTCATAGAGGAATTTTATATGCCATTTAAATGGCACCACAAAAATAAACCCAGGAATGTTTTCACAAAAATACAAATGAAGCCAAAGCTCAAGCAGGAGTTGACAGGAATCTAGTCTCAGAGTAAACACTAACAGGAAGCACTTGACAGACTTTGGTTTGGTTGGGTGCATCACAAAAACAATAGCTTTAAACAAATAATTGTTTCATATTTTGACAGTAGACTTGTAAGAGGGAAAAATGCTTTCCTCTTTGCACAGAAAAATGGAATTTTTGAGCACTGCAAAGATCTGGGTTTTAAATCACTAATAGAGTCAGTTTATAGCTTGCTTAATAAACTGATGAACGAAGAGACTGGAGCCTTGAAATATTCAGTGTCTTTGAAGCTCAGCATGGAAAACTGCACAATTAAATTATAAGACAAATGGACAAGGGAGGTCAGCAAATTAACGAACTAGGAGGGAAGGTAATTTCATTAGCTTTTTCATTTGGGATAGATGACATGTAATATGATACAAAACCCATGTGTCAGTGGCATTACATACAAACACCACAGAGTAGAAGAGGCGAGAGCTTGTGACATTTTGGTGTTTCTTTTCTTTTTTTACTGTTCAGAAAAGCTGAGCAAATATCAACTATCTACACTTTGAATTTGTGCACATAGAGAAAGGTGAGGTAAAAGAATATCTCATAGTCATTTCAGCATAAATGATTAGTTTCCTGGCTTAGCATTCTACTCAATCTTTATCCACACAAGAGGAGACCATTGTGCCCCTTTAGCTTCCTGAATGAAACAGAAGAGCATAGAGCATCTTCAGGGTATTTTTTTAAAGCCTTCCCTTGACTAAATGAATGACCTTCTGCAAGAAGGTCAGGTTTGTTACCCACTAGCTAACGGGGGGGGGGGGGGCATAGTGTGTGTGACACCTGTGCCTTAGAGGAATTTGTACTGTACTACCTCCCTCCCTTTCCTGATTCTCTCTCAGTCTCTAGGATTCAGCCTGCATCTTGATTTTGGTGATTTTTTTAGTCAGGGGCAATGGATGACAGGCAGGGAGAGGGGCTGAGGGAAGGCTGAGCTTCCAATGTATTTTGCACCTCTATACAGGTACAAAGGAGGCTCTGTGTACTCTGCTTTCCTTGCATCCCACATTAAAAATATGCTTGGTCCTTGGGTTAGGATTATATGATCTGAGAAAACAGTCAAAGCAAAGAAAGGAACATCATTCTATTTGATGCTAACATGCTTGTCAGAAGGGGATGATGGGTAGAAATGACAGCTAGATATGGGTGGATAGGCTCAGTAGGAGAGTGATGGTGACCTGTTCCAATCCTGGCTTAAAATCATACTCACTTTCCTCTGTTTCAGCCACAGTTCCTCTATGTTGGAGCCAGTTCTCCTTAAGACTGAATTGGTGGAAAAGGGCTTTATTCTGTGAGAAGGGAGAAAGAGAACAATGCATGAATGTATTTCTGCCCTTTGGAAAACCACAGCCATTTACAACAAGTTCCAAAAGAGCTAGCCAATTTTTTCTTTTAATAAGAAATCCACTCATCTAATCTTAAAGAAATAAAATGGTAGTTGCTGCAGTTAATGAATGTGGAGGTGGAAATTGTGCGCAATAGTATACACGGGCCTTGGCCAAAAAGCCCCTGGAATTGTTCCCTGCAACTTGCTACAGAATCACCACACATTGTCCAACTCTGGCTATAACAAATATCCACAGATTCTTCTAAAAAAAGCCCATTTCCCCTTCCCAACATTATCATCCAAATTCCAGTTACAACAATTTGAGCTTCTGCATTTTACATTTTTTCATACTATTGCTATATAAGACTATGACTAGGTACATTATTCTTTATGATGACTGGCCTTCTACAAAACCAGTCACTGATGGTCATTCCTGCAATTCCCCTCAGGAAGTTAAAGGGACCACATCATCATGCTTGCTCTTTCATTTCTCCTTATAAGACTTCCTTCTTGGGGTCAAGATTCATTATGTGGTTTGTTTTTTTCCAGGGGCATGAACATTTTAAAATTCAAATTGTTAGGAGTCTGGGTAGGACATTTGAGACTCAAAATATATCACAAAATATGCTACTGTCATAGAGTCAAGGGCATATGTAAAATCTGATTTGTAGCAGCATTGGGAAACCCCAGCACAGTAGAACAGTACAGATAAGTGGCTGCCATGGACTTCCCTGCTTCCTTCTGCCCTGTGTTACATAGTAATCAATGAAAATATGCAAAAATGCAGTCAGGCAAGACAAAATCCTCATGGTGAATCACTCCATTTCTGAAATACAGAAGGGTCTGCCTACCTTCCTCTGTGGTGAATACTCATCCACTGTGCTGAAAGGAAAAGACATGAAATCAGTTATTGTCCCACACTTAGAATAGTGTAGTCATTGTCATCTAAGACTAATCTTCAGGCACTCTTTAAAAAAGAGAAACACAATATTCATTTTTGAAAAATAAAATCTGCAACTTTAATAAGATTTCATTCAAGAAATATACCTCACTAAAGTTTGGGGCAGAGGTATAAAAATACTTTTTTTTTAGTGCTGGTATTGGGGTCTTGAACTCAGAACCTGGATGCTATCCCTGAGCTTTCTTACTCAAGGCTAGTGGTCTACCACTTGAGCCACAGCCCTACTTCAGGCTCTTTGGCAATTAATTGGAGATAAGAGGCTCATGGACTTTCCTGCTTTAGCTGGCTTCAAATCACAGCCCTCAGATCTCATTCTCCTGAGTAGCTAAGATTATAGGCATGAGCCACCTGCATTCCACCAAGAATACTTCTAAAAATTATTTTATTTTGTATTACTTTGGGGAGAGGGCTGGAACTTGGGTTTAAACTCAGGGCCTCAAACACTTGGCTTTTAAGCTCAAGGCTGGTGCTCTACTATTAGAGGCACACCTACACTTCCAAGAGCACTTTTATTTTTATTAAATTAAGAAAAGAATCATTGAATAGGGCTTGAAGCATGGCTTAAGTGGTACAGTGCTCACCTAGCATGCACACAGACCTTGAGTTCACTATCTTCAACAAAAGTTAAAAAGGAAATGAAGTTTAAAAAGGGATTTCAATATGCCAGTTTGAGTACAATGCATCTTGGTCAATGTTGCTCCTTCCACCAGCCCCCTCAGTGTATCCCAACCCCACCCATCCCCTCAAGTTTCCCAGGTCTGTTTTATGTATGTACACTGAGTACTGGGACTTTATTTGCCCACCCTTCCTCTCTCCATTGTTTTCCCTCCTCCCCTTAGTCCCATCCTCCTCAGACATGACATGGTTCAGCTTTATAGTATTCATTTTAAAACACAATATTCATCAGTTTACTATTTAGAACATACTTGATATTGGGCTCTGAATTTTCTGAACCAGGAAGAAAAGAAGCAACCTGTTGCACAGGTATGTTGTGCTTTCTACTCACTAATAGAAAGGGAAACCAAGGCTTGAGGAAGAAAAATATATTTAGAAGGGGAGTTCACAGAAGGAAGTTTGGTGACTTTCTTTTTCATCAGTAGCAATATTTAGTACAGAGAAACATTTTCTCATAGAGCGTTAAGACGTCAGGTGAAATCATTTAGATCAGGTGAAATCATTTAAATCGCTAAGTATCTCAGCAACCTCTTAAGAATGTTTCTCTGAGGAGCATTCTCACTGCCGAATGGCTTCTAAAAGCCACCTCTCCACTCACAAGAAACCTGCCCTGGGGTGTTTTGCATTCATCATTAAGTTATCATAAAGTACAGGTACCAATCTTATTCTCAGAAAGGAAAGAAAAATGTGACAATCACATCATTTGGGACTCAAAATCTTTTTCTATCATCTAAAGGTACTTTATTCTTTTATGTCAAAGAAGAAACACTTAGGTCCCTATTTTGCTTCCTTTTAATGTAGTACTAGGGATTGAATTCAGAGCCTTCAGAATGCTAGACTGAGCTATACCTCTAGCCCCAACACATTTTAATATAATTTCCTTATATTAATATGTTATTTTCCATTCTAAGAAGTTTTGAATTGAATTCTTAAATACCATTGGAGTACCCATTTACTTATTGGTTGTACTATCTGAGTTTGAACTGGACTTCACTTGGACATTCTGTTCAATCTTGAGCCACACCTCTAGACTTTTCTATTCAGATTTTTGAGAGTCTTGCTTTGTTTCCAGGCTATCCTGAACCACAGCCCTCTTATGTATGCTTTCCACTGCAGCTGGGTTGGCAGGTGTGCACCACCATCCCTAGCTTTTTCTGTTAAGAAGTGTTTTGTGAATTTTTTGCCCAAGATGGCTTCCAACTCCCTTCCTCCCACTCTCATCCGATCAAGCAGCTAGGACTAAAGGCATGAAGCCACTGTGCTATAATAGGTGTATCTTACAGATGAGAGTAACTTCCATATGAGAGATTATTTTGTTCTAACTTTAACTGTTGTTCTCTTCTTGCTTCATTTACTAGTTTATATTTTTCCATATTAATTTTAGACTACAGAAATTTAGAATAATGTAGATTATAATTTTTAAAACACCACTGCAATTTTCTAAGACATTGTTCTAACCTGCAGCTGAGGTTTAAACTTTTTTTGTGTGCCCATCCTGGTGAGTTCAGGGCCTAATCATTGTCCTTGAGCTTTTGTACTCAAGGCTAGCACTCTGCCACTTGAGCCACAGTTCTTCTTCTTCTTCTTCTTTTGAATAATTACTTATTCCCTCCCCCTTCCTCTCTCCCCCCCATGAGTTGTTGGTTTACACCAAATGGTTTTGTAAGTATTGCTTTTGTAGTCACTTGTCTTTTTTTCCTTTGTCTATTTCTTTTTTGTTGTTGTTATGTATTTTTTTATTAACTAAATTTTGTTAACAAGGTGTTGGGCAAAAGGAGTACAGTCACATAATAAGGCAGTGAGTACATTTCTTATGATATTTTACACCCTCGTTTTTCTTTCTCTTCCCTATATCAGGTAGGCAAATATACAATACCCAGTATACCAAAATCATATACAGTAACCACGTAGCATACACCAAAGGAAATTCACTAGAACTTTAAATGTAACGTCAACAATCCTTTGTCTATTTCTAGATTTCTATTTCTAGCTTTTTGGTGGTTAAATGAAGAGTCTCATGGACTTTCCTGTGAAGGCTGGATTTGAACTGTAAAGATCAGATCTCAGACTCCTGAAGAGCTAGGATTACAGGTATAAGTCACCAACTTCTAAATGTGCAATTCTAATGATTCAGAACAAAAGCTTACATATGGTTTGTTTGTTCCCTAAGATTACTTTATAAAAATCTTTTTATTTGCAATGATGACTCCCTAAAAATTAAATAAGGCTTAAAATCTCAAGTCAGGAGTCTGAAAGGCCTGGCTTTTCTATGAAAAGTATACATATGATGGCTGACAAATGTTTTCCTAACTTAACAATATACATACCTCATTTCTACTAAGCATAAACCATCACATTGTAAATCAGAGAACTTATTCCTCAGGATGAACTCTTTGAATTCTGAATATAAAAATAAGTAATGACTTGATACTCTCATTTACCAAAATAAATAAGAAGAGTCAGTGGTAAAATACTGCAAGTCTGGTGTTGCCAATCTGAAGAGATTAAGTGGGCAGTTAATTGGGTATTTGGTTAGTGGTAAGAGACAGCAAAGTCTAGTGTTGCCAATCTGAAGATTAACAAGAGATTAGTGGGACAGTTGGACATGACAAAAGTTATTGAGTAAATGGCTTTTTTCAATCTTTCTGAATTGATAAGAAAACCTTAGGGAGCTCATAAAATTGAGCATTTGAAGTGCTCTGTGAGTCAGTGGGGCCTATTTATAAATGTTTTCTTTTACCCCCCCCCCCCATTCCCTAGAGATTGCTATGAAACTCAAAATTACCAACTAAAAGTATAGATTAAAAATGAATTAACAATTTATTTTGTAATTATTTATAGGCCAGCAGATGCTTAGGCTCACAGAATGGTAAAAGAAATAGTTAATGAGCTTGTTTGATTTGGGTGGGGGAGGAGGTACACAAATCACTAATAGAAAAACCAAGGGATCAAGAGGAATCCCAGAGTTAAAGCATTCAAAATGAATGTTATAGGTGAGATACCCTAAACCTTCCTGTTTGCTGCTGTACTCATTTACTAACTGCTATAAGAAAATTCAGGTACTTACTGCCGGCGATGCATTCCCAGTATCTTCTGAAATTCTTTCAATTCTTTTTCCAGTATGGGATATTCATAGACATCATCCAGTACATTTCTGTAGATGGTCTGCAGGAAAATACAAAGAGCAGCTGAAATAGTTTAGTGTCTACTTTGTAAAGATAAAGACTAAGACAAGCTTGGAAACTGGAGCTCAGTGGTAAAGCTCATGCTTAGCAATGTGTAAAACCTTGCTTCCCCCACAGCACAACCAGCAACAAACACAACAGTCATCCTGCTCAAGGAAATCAGGTGGAATCTAGGACAATATAGGAGTTTAATCCTAGCCGTGCATCAACTGCCTCTTGAGCTGATTTTAGAGGCTGTTGTTAGGGAATGCTGGCCAGTGATCCTGGCTGGCTACTTGAAATTTCCTTGCCTAGGTTTTGTTAACAAAACAATATTCACACAATCACTCGGGAGAAAAAAAAACATAATTTAATCAGCTACTTCAAACATATGATTCTAGACAGAGTTGGATAGATAAAATTTTAATTAAGTGCAAAGTTTTTCCTTCACAAAAGACAGAATTGGTGTGCTTAACAGTTCTAAAATGGATCTCTTCTTTTGAAGAATTGTATTCTACTCCTTCTTTGTATTAGTCTGCAAATATGGTTTTCGTGACTGAAGGAATACAAACTCAATTATGTATTCTGGAGAAGTGTCTGTGCTGTATCACAGCCTACTGATAATTAAATAAATCATTTTATTTAATTCAAAATGTTCTAAGTTATATAGTACATATCAGTATAATTTTAAATGATGTTTTACCCATATGTTGTGTATATCTATAGTTATAATACATCTCAACATATTAAATAGCATCAAATCTTTCTCTTATTGTCCTGTTTTTTTTTTAACTCAGGGCATCACACTTCTGTTTGGCTTTGTTCTTCAAGGCTGGCACTCTAGCACTCTACCACTTACATTATACCTCCACTTGCAACTTTTTGCTGGTTAATTGGAGAAAAGAGTTGCATAGATTTTTCTGCCCTGTCTGCCTTTTAACCATCATCCTCATATCTCAGCCTCCAAAATAGTTAGGATTACAGGTACAAGCCACCAGTACTTGGCTAATAGTAGCATCAATTCTTAAAATACAGATTATTTTACTTCTTCATTTATATCATTCATAATTAAATGTCTCATGACTAATATAAACTAAGTATCTTTTTAAACTATTTAAAAATGTTTAGTATTTAAAATATGTAAAAATAAGTTTCTATCTTTATAGAGAGTATCAAGACTAATCTAAATTAATCTGTTCTTTTTGTTGTGATTTTTTTTTTTTTTTCGGCCAGTCCTGGGCCTTGGACTCAGGGCCTAAGCACCAACCCTGGCTTCTTCCCGCTCAAGGCTAGCACTCTGCCACTTGAGCCACAGCGCCGCTTCTGGCCGTTTTCTGTATATGTGGTGCTGGGGAATCGAACCTAGGGCCTCGGGTATACCGAGGCAGGCACTCTTGCCACTAGGCTATATCCCCAGCCCCTAATCTGTTCTTTTTGAATTGCAACTTGATTATCAGGAAAGTCAAGCAACTGTTACCTACAAAAGGGATTTTTTTTCAAATGTATAGCGAAATAAAAGCAGTCATTTGACAAAGTATCGGAAGTATTAGATTACCTTTTTTTTTTCAAATTTTTATTATCAAACTGATGTACAGAGAGGTTACAGTTTCATACGTTAGGCATTGGATACATTACTTGTACTGTTTGTTACCTTGTCCCTCATATCCCCCTCCCCCCTCCCCCTTTCCCCCCATGAGGTGTTTAGTTCACTTACACCAAACAGCTATGCAAGTATTGCTTTTGTAGTTGTTTTTCTTTTTCTTTTTCTTTTTTTTTTACCCTGTAGTATTAGATTACCTTTAAAAACATTTTTGAATGTTCATCTTCATGGAGCCAGTCTTTGTACAGAGCAATCCACTGGGAAACAAGATGTAAGACTTTACGTTTCCGACATGGTGCCTCTGAATTTTCTTCCTTACCTTGATATTTCTTAGCAGAATAAGTGCAAATGGTTAAGAAAAAAAACATTGTTGGATGACAAAATAAGAAGAGATCCATTTATCCTGTTCTTTACAAAGTAGGTTAAAGCATATTTTCCAAAGAAACTACAAGCATATAAACGTGAAGACAGAACATGCATAAAGAGAGTAAAAAGTCTGCCCTGAAAGGAACAAAAGAAACCCAGAAGATGACTGAGGCACCCTCAGTGGGAGGCCATGGGGTTAAGGGCTGGGCTATCATACAGCCAGCTGCTGACAAAGTCCCCCCAGGCAGCATGGGCTTAGTGTTAGTTCAAAGAGAAAGGAGGCATCCCATTGATTTCAAGGGTGGCTTCCAGAGAAGATTTGGCCTTACTACATAGGTGAATAGTATTTCAATGAAAGATCAGGAGGACAGATATTCTCTGATCCTCAGGTATTCATTTTTTTTTAATACAACCAGTTACTTCTAAAATAGTTTCAAATGAGCACAGATTCCTGGAGCCCAATTTGTGATATGATTCAAATGCCCCCTGCTAGGAATTTACTTGAAAAAAAGAATTGGAAAAATTGGTGTGCAGGTGGATCACACCTGTAATCCTAGCACTTGGGAGACTAAGGAAGGAGGATCATGAATTGAAACTAGCCTGAGCTACATAGCAAGACTGTCTCAAAAAAAAAAAAAAAAAGGAATTTGATACATGTATAAACACACAGATAAAAAGCATTGCCTGAATAACTACAAAAGCAATACTTGCAAAACTGTTTGGTGTAAGTGAACTGAACACCTGGGGGGGGGGGGGAGGGAAAAGGGGGGAGGGAGGGGGGCATGAGGGACAAGGTAACAAACAGTACAAGAAATGTATCCAATGCCTAACGTATGAAACTGTAACCTCTCTGTACATCAGTTTGATAATAAAAATTTGAAAAAAAAAGAAATATGACAAGAAATGTGCTCACTACCTTATTATGTAATTGTACCCTCTTTGCACATCACCTTGTCAATAAAATTTAATTTAAAAAATTTAAAAAAAGCATTGCCTGCTTTCATTGTCATTAAAAGGGAATAAAATAATTTCAACAACAGAGGGGAGGTAACTAAATTCTTACACAGGTATTTAATAAAATATTCTGCAGTCATAAAAAAAAAAAAAGCATACCCTGACATGGAACATTCACAATTACCATTGAGGAGGAAAAACAAGTAAGGGCAAAGCATGGCTTTCTTGCTCATGGATAGCACTCTACTAATTGAGCTACACCTTTAGTTCAGCTTTTATTTGCTGGTTATTTGGAAATGCAGTCTTATGGACTATTGTGCCTGGGCTGACTTTAACAGCAATCTGTAGATCTCAGACTCCTGAGTTAGGATTATAGGCAAGAGTCACCGATTTTGGCCATGAACTATTTCTGTTAAGAATGGTTATATGAACCTGGAGCTGGTGGCTCACACCTGTAATCACAGCTACTCAGGAGACTGAGATCTTAGGATAGTAGTTTGAAGATGGCCCAGGCAGTAAAGTCTTTGAAACCCTTATCTCCAATAAACTACACCAAAGCTGGAAGTGGAGGTGTAGCTCAAGTGGTAGAGCACTAGCCTTGAGTAAAAAATGCTCAAGACTAAGCATCCAGGTTCTGATTTCAAGCCCCAGGACCCACACAAAAACAAACAAACAAAGAAATAAAAGCGAGTACTCGGGCTGGGAATATGGCCTAGTGGCAAGAGCGCTTGCCTCCTACACATGAAGTTCTGGGTTCGATTCCCCAGCACCACATATATGGAAAACGGCCAGAAGGGATGCTGTGGTTCAGGTGGCAGAGTGCTAGCCTTGAGCGTGAAGAGGCCAGGGACAGTGCTCAGGCCCTGAGTCCAAGACCCAGAACTGGCCAAAAAAAAAAAAAAGTGAGTACTTATGTAACTAAGAATAAGTTTGGAATTTTCTAATGGACCTATTTTTTTTTTAACTCAAAACCACCAAAATGTACATATCTGAGCATCTGGAATGGGAATTCAATCTTAACTGGGGATGTGAAACACTATGACAACAAACACTGTTAGGACTGGGGAATTGTTGAACAGGATTAAAATTTCTTCAATCCTCATAAATAAGTGCAAAGTACATTAGATTTTGTAAATATTTTAAAATATAGTCTAATCCTGTGAGTATGCTATGGCCAACTTTAATTTCCACCTATCAAAGAAGATCAAGGAAGCACATACACACAAACCAATATAGGGTCTATTGTAGTTTTTCTCTTGTAAATAAAATAAAAGTAAGGAATTATTTTATATTATTTCCATTTATGTGAATGTTGCTTTTTTCCTTTTCCTCTGTATATAATGGCCTCACTAAGGTAAAGAAAAAAGTCAGCGAAATTATGGTTAAGAATCATGAGAGGAAACAAAACAGAACAAAATAATTCTGCACCCTTCCTTGGAAGTTAGTAAGTAGTATTAATGACATCAAAAGGAGTTGCTTATTTTGTGTGTGGTTTATATGATTTCATAGTTGGTAGAATGTGTAAACAGACAGAGCCAATCAACATAGGTATGTTTAAGATGCTTTAGATTTCATGGATTTTGATAATCAATAAACAGACTGCTAAGAATCTGAATTAAATTTTCATATGAAATGTCTTAAAAGACTGAAAACATATTGATGTCCAAAAGAACTATTACAGACTTCTAACATCTGAAGAAACATTAAATCATTAAATGACACTAAAAAGTAATATTAGCATTAAAATTAATAACAGTTGTTTGAAGTCTTTTAATTTACTATTTAAACACAACCTATTTTACTTAATAAAGAGTAATTATTGTTTGAAAGGTTGGAAATTCAAATTTAGATAAAGTTAACCATACAGCAATCCATTTTCCTAGACATTTTTATGTGGGCTAGAATAGAGTCTTCAGTTTGGCTTATTAAAAACATAAAGGTTTAAAATTTTTTTATTAAATGCCGAAAGCCTTTGATTTGTTTTTGTTATTACCAACAACAAATTATTAACTAGGTCTCAATTAATTTATTAAATACATAAATGCACGTGAAGCGTCTTGTTTCAGCCAGTTGAAGGAAAAAGCCCACGTGGAGAGTTTCAGTAAGTGTGTGGTTTTGCTCTCTGGCCCTTTGATGTTTCCATGTGGCATTTCTTCTATTTAGTAGGGAAAATATACAGCTTCCCCACTGGTCATTAACCTTCTAATCCCATCCATCATTCTAAGCAAGCACACAGTGGCCAAGCTCTGAAAAATGGGAGCTGATTCTAAGGGTGACTTTAGACCTCCCATGTAGAGGAATGGCTCACATTCCTGGAGACACTTCCACAGGAGCCTGACATCACATATTTACATACATTTTCCTACAAAAGTGATCTGATTCTGACTCTTCTTTAAAACCACTCACAATCCATTCATCCTCTTCACTCTGAGGGCAGGCCATTTACTTCCAGATTTCAAAGTATTTGTGAGAAACAAAACAAAGTAGCCATGATGTACAGTACAATTTACCATGTCACTAGATGTGAAAAGAGACATTCTGTATTTTATAATTTCCCCTCTATTCTGTCTCATTTCATCTATTACCTTGAATATCACATTATGTTACTATTTAATATATCGATGTTTTATCACAGGCTGAGTAAATTAAGAAAAGCAGTTAATTCCTGATGTGGGACATCTGTCTGAGAGGAAGCTGACACTGCATCCTGAAGTTAATGAAGGATATTGTCTTAACAGCGCCTGGCACAAGTCATCAGTTGTCATGAAGACTGTGTACGTGAGGAGGAAATCATCAAGAAGGGTCTCTGCAGAGAAAGAAAACAAACACAGTGTAAGCAAATAAGCAACCCAAAAGAGCATTAAGATCTAAGATCCCTGAATACTATGCAGAAACACAAAAAATGGTGGTAGTAGAGGGAAGGGTAAGAATAAATTTAGCCACAGAATCCATTGTTTACTAAAGATTTGAAAAATTCTCTACAAAGAATGCCTCAGGCAATAAGATAATTTTCTTTTTCTTATAAAGTTCTGTTAATAAACAACGCATCTCTTTTTTTTCCCTTTGCTAAAACGTCATGTATATTTGTGGGTAGAGATGTTATACAAAAAAAACAAGGAATAAATAATGTGCTTTAAAAATAAATTTTATCAGACTTTCAACATCTATACTCCAGTTCTACAGGGAATAAAGCCTTCACATTCTAATAAATTAGGCCTTTGCAAAGCCATTTGCTTTCATCCAGGGCCAGAACAATGGAGAGTAAAACCTAGGAGACAGACATATATCAAGTCCCAAGGCAGTATCTCTAGGATGCTTGAGGGAGGGAGAGAAATTCAGAGAAGAGTGGATGCAAGCATGAGGCCCTAGATCCATCCCTGGAACTACAAAAAAGTGGAGCTAGGAAAGTAACACGCTGTGGGATTTTTTGTTTGTTTGTTTGTTTTAACCATGGTGAAAAGAGACTAACTTGAGTCCAGCTACAATTGAGGAGTAGTTATAGAGCAACAAACACATGCTCCCTCCTTTCTTTTTTTTCCTACTAACAAAATCAGGTTCATGTTTTTTTTTTAAAGACCTCTGTGTCTGGATTGTTGGCCAAGTCTTTCTGACATGTAATAAGGAGCTGTTAACCAGGCTGACTCTGACCTGCAATATAACTTCCAAAACAATAGAAAATGATGTGCTAAACTGCAAAGGAGCCTGGAATAGTTGTTTTTGCCTCATCTTCCTTAAGATTCATTTTATAGTGTGATTTAATTTCCATACCTTTTACTTCCTGGACACAAAAGTTTTAGTTCTATGAAACAGTAATAAAACAATAGAGATACAGTGATTATACACTACTAGAGTGTCTACCTTCCCAATGCTACATAAATTGAAACCTCACCCCTAGTTTGATTACATTAGGAGTGAAGGATTTGGAGGATTAGATGAAGTCACATGAGTGGAGCTAGTGAAGGGGCTTAGTGTCCTTGTAAGTATCCTGTGAACACTTGCTTTCTCATCTATTCTGTGAGGACATAGTGCAGTGCCTGTAATTCATGAGCCTGGGATTCAGCCCGTACCAGATATTCTGCTAGTCCTTAGATCTGGGACTTGTCAGTCTCCAGAATCATGATATGAAATGCATGTTAGTTGTTTATAAGCCAACCAACCTATGTTATTCTGATTCAGAAGCCTGGGCAAGGATATATACTCAAGAATAGACTTTATAAATATGTAGTTTCAAACAGTTGCCTAGTAAAGAACTCTATAGCTCTATGGTAAAGAGTGAATGAAAGAAAAAGCCTAGACTTTTGCATTACATATAGTCATTTCCTTTTTTACTCTATAAGGTGATCATTTCAAACAGAGGACACATATTTGAATGCCAAAGTCTTATAAAAGTGTTACAGCTGGCATCTATAGCCCCACATAAACTGCGGGGACTGATTTTGTTTGTTTTTGCTGATTGTGTCTGTATTGTTTTGTTACAGAATATTTAAATAATTCTGATCCACGTTAAGTAATTGAGTCCAAATAGTAATATTAAAAAAATGTTTTCTTTTCAATTGCAAGATGCTGTTGAGTTCTGATGACTCGACATCTGGAATCCTAGCTACTCAGGAAGTTGAGATATGAAGACCCTGGTTTAAAGACAGCCTGGGCAGAAAGGTCTGTGAGATTTTTATCTCCAATTAAGCCCTGAGTTCAAGTCCTAGTACTGGCACATGCACACATGTACAGCACACACACACACACAATACGATATGGTTAAAGCAAATCAGGGGTGTTAATGAAGAGCATGATGAAATTTTTGTTCTTTTTTTTCCAGTCTTGGGGCTTGAACTCAGGTCCTGGGTGCTGTGCCTGAGTATTTTTGCTCAAGGCCAAGGCTCTACCACTTGAGCCACAGCACCACTTCCATGATGAAATTTTTGTTAAGGATATTTATAAGTAAAACTATTCTTTTGTGTGGGGGAGGGGGGCAGTCCTCGGGCTTGAACATGGGGCCAGGGCATTGACACTAAGCTGTTTTACTCAAGGCTAGCATTCTACTACTTGAGTCACAGCCCTACTTCTGGCTTTTAGTGATTAGTTGGAGATAAGAATCTTGCAGTTTCTTGCCTGGGTTGGCTTTGAACTGTGATACTCAGATCTCAGCCTCCTGACTAGCTAGGATTACAGGCATGAGCCACCAGTACCTGGAGTAACAGTATTCTTTATCGAAAGAATAAATTGGACCAAGATCACCTGCAATGTACAGTAAGCCACCTAGACTTAGTGTTGCTCACATTGCAATGCACCAGCAAATCACTAGGTCTAACTCTCTTTAAAAGATCTTCAGATGTGCAAAGGTGTTAAGTTTAGTATGGTAAGGCTGAGATGTATACCTGATCACACAATACATAGCTTACATTTGTGGAAGATCAAGGATGCCCTCAGTGTAGTCACTGTGTTAAGTTTCAAATATATGCACAACAAAGGTAGGAAAAACATTAGTGTAATATCTGCTCCTAAACTGGTTAACCAGGCAGTACAAGATAATGACTAACTATAATAATGAAAAACGTGGGGATATATAATGCCTCTCACTGTGTTTTTTTTTAAAGGTGGTTTTAATTAAAATTAACCAAGTGCATTAGCTCTAAAAATCTAGGCTATTCTGGAAACAAAGTAAGAAAGCTAGCACTTTGGGATGCTACTGGACACTAATGTGCCTACAAATGGCTTCCATAAAATTCCACTGTGCTATATGTGGTTGATGAAGTTCTCAATATCTCTGGTCTGATTAGAAATTAGAGGGGCTGGGGATATGGCCTAGTGGCAACAGTGCTTGCCTCGTATACATGAGACCCTGGGTTCAATTTCCCAGCACCACATATACAGAAAATGGACAGAAGGGGCGCTGTGGCTCAAGTGGCAGAGTGCTAGCCTTGAGCAAGAAGAAGCCAGGGACAGTGCTCAGGCCCTGAGTCCAAGCCCCAGGACTGGCCAAAAAAAAAAGAAATTAGAAAGTTCTGCAGGTCATGTTATACACAGGCAGTAAGGACAAAAGAGTAGACTAGAATTTACTTTGTGATCTTCGCATGAGCCACCAATACAGAGAAACCACTACACTGAGTGACATCGAGTCCCTGACATGATCTGCATTTTAAAGTGCCTGATATGACAGACAGGCTCAAATGTTCTTACACTTAGCTGCATTTAATGAGGTTGGAACTATTCTCTAATCAAGATTTAGTCCATTAGTAGCTGAGATTAAAAAGAAACCATTAACTTTGACACAACCAACCATCCCATGCTGGAACAATCTTAGATAATGAACTGAGTGACAATGAGAGTCGGGTTGGATGGTGGCAAATCTATTTGGCATTCAATTCAATTAATTAGCTCACATATCATAATATTTTGTGAAAGTCTTTGACCCAGAAATGCTTATTTTCCCCTAAGCTAATATCATATTTAATATTCAACACCATTTACCTAATTATCTGTCACAGAAATATTAATTAAAATAAAAACAATGAAGTTACATAAAATCATCTTGAGTTAAAATCCCAATGTGTAGCAAAGTTAAAAAATTCTAATAAATAGAACGCATTCCCAACAACCCTAAATCCAGTCTTTCTCTTTTTAACTACCACATTGTTCTGAAAAATTTCTCTCTATATAACAAGCTTTCCTTTATTATTATTTCAGCATTGATAATTCTGCCAAAGATTCTGAAAGGAACTGAATGATATGAATAAAAAAGGTACAATCAAGATGATGTGCTTCAAAGAGGAGTGCATTTTATTTATAATAGCCGTGCTGTCCCATTGGTATTTAGAGATATTTTTAGAACAACAATGGCTATATAAATGATCCCCTGAAGACTATTAGCTAACAATAGCTATTTAGAAAAACTAGCAAATCCACTGGCATCCATAGTGAGACACTATAATTATCTATTATATTACATAGTACTTAATTAATAGTAATTTAAGACTAGGCAGAAAAGTACTTGTGTGTACATAATAGCATCTTTCATTTAAGCAAATCCACAGTTGTCATATACACTAACACACTGTTAAAGAGATGTATTCATTTTGATTTTCCAACTGTGAATTCCCAGGTATTAGTATACATACAAATAATTTTTTTCTTTGAATTTATATTCATTAACTCAAATCTCAAATTCTTGACTCATCATTAAGCATTTGTGAACAGATTCTCTACTCCATCAAAGTAAAAAATGTTTTTGGAGGTGGGTGTTGTGGACTGAACCCAGGGCCTTAAGTATGCTAAGCATGTGCTCTATCACTATGCTATACATGCCCCACTCCCCCAAGGAAATATTTTGTAATGGATTTAAGACAAAATGTTACAGCATAAAAGTAACATCCAGATAATCATCAAAACGGCAAGCCAAAAATTATGGTTTTAGGTACTATAGTGATTTGAAATAATATATAATATATAATTATACTAATATATAAATTCATCAAAATCTATTTTTATGATAGAAATGGCTCCACAGTTATGACTAGTTATACTAACATGGTACAGATTTCTCTATCACCTCCTATTTAAAATTTTGAGACATAAGAAAACAATCGTCTATTTTCATTTGAATTTAAATGAATTTTTCTTTTATGTATCAATTAAAACAATGCATTTTTATGTGAGCTGTAGGAAGCACCAATAATGCCCAGTTTACTTCTGCCAAACACAAGTTTGAGCATTTTAAGAGATGCTCAAGGTGGGTCAGTAAGAAGTGTGGCCAGACCCTTCTTATAGGCTTCCATTATGCAGGTATAGCCAAGAACTGGATGTAAATGTTATAAAAAGGGTTAAACTTAATGATTTAAAAAAACATCAAAAAGAACACATACTCACCTAAAATCTATCATAAGGAGTATAGAATTACTTAGGAACAATTATAGAAATCTTCCTTGGTTATTTTTAAAAGGAAAACGCACTGCAATCATGAAAGCACTCATGTGGGAAAGCAAATTGCCAAGACAGCAAATGGAAAGAACTCTGACAGGCAACTGCTTCTAGCAGCCATTTAATCTAACTATGGTAATGTGAATATTGGACATTACTGTACTAACTCATATTCCCTGAAGGACTGTCAGCAGTGCGATTTCACCTGCGTTCTACTCCGGATGCAATAGAATTTAACCTTGATTTCAAGGAGCCAAGAAAAGCTTTGAACTTGAAAGCGCCTACTCCTGGCCCTGGAATGTTATAACTTAGTCATTATTATTGTTATTATTATTTTAGAAGTACTGCCAAAATATAACCTGTAATTTGATAAAGAACAAATAAATTTCTTTTAAAAAATGTTCTGAGTTTGAAGTATAAAGTGCTAAACCATTAAAGCTGTGTATGACTCTGTCTACCCCAGTATATCTTATGTTTCTGAAAGGGATATTATTGTACCTGAATAGAGCTGATGACCAATTTAGTTCATTTAATTCTAGCCTATTTTCAATTTCACCAGGTTTGCCTAGTCATTCTGCAATTACCAAATCTTGAGATGTAGTTATTATATTTTTACATATATATTGCACAAAGAATGCTTAATTAATGCTGCTTATGTTTCAAAACTTATCCTTTTAATGACAGGAACTTACTACCAACAGGGTTTGAGTATGCTTTTCAAATGAATCAAACAGATTTTCAAATGAACTATTTTTCTTTTAACTTGTAAAGTGTTTTTTAACTTGAAGTTTCCAGATCATTCTTCATTTGAGCAGAAATAATTTGAATTCAACAGGCATTATGTTGTTTGAATCACACACCACCTTTTAAGAACATATGTAGGTGAATGGAACAACAGACAGTATGGTAGTGTGCCTTCTGCAGACTGTGACATGCACAGGAAGAGCCACAGGTGTGGCTCACCCTGGGTGAAAGGCAGCTGTCCCAGTCCCAGTCCCAGTCCCAGTCCCAGTCCCAGTCAGCTGCTCTCACCATCTACCCACAATTATAACACATTTGTGGTTCCTATTGTGTCTTCCAAGCCAGCTCCAAAACATTGTTGAGAATGCAAATCATATATCTTTACCTAGCAGAGCTATGTTGAAGATTCAATAAAATAGTACAAAATGTAACTAGAAGAAAACCTGGCATATGCCAGGTATTCAATAAAGACTACCTGTTATTTATTTCACAAAACCAAGCTATTTAGATGCTGTTCCAGTTCTTTTGGTGCAACCAACCAACCAACAAATTCTGAGTATTGAAAACTTCTAAGAACCATTAGAGGAGAAAGATGTGAAGTAAATACAAGCAAGGGAATAGACATAGGTGTGTCTGTGAGCTACAGGCCCTTAAAGATGTTTTGAGCTTGTTGACAACATTTAAAAACCAGGCTAGATGACATATTATAGGCTCATACCTATAATCCTTGACACACAGGAGGCTGAGATCAGGAGGATGGTAGTTCTAGGCTAGTCTAGACAAAAACATTCACAAGCACAACAGAAAAAGCTAGTGGTGTGCATCTGTCATCCTAGCTACAGTGGGAAGTAGAGATAGGAGGCTCACAGCCCAGGCTGGCCTGGGCATAAATACCAAACTGTATTTAAAAAATAACCAGAGCCTTCACTTTGACAATAAGAACAATAATAACCAGAGCAAAAAGTACTGAAGTATAGTAGGGTGGCAGAGTACCTGATTAGCACAAAGCCATTAGTTCAAACCCAAGTGCCACCAAAAACAACAAAAAAACCCTATCGGATCTGGTGACATCAGGCCTACTCTCATATTGCAATAGTGGTTTACAGTGCAATTACCTTTTTATGCAGGGTGTGTGTTCCAGTTTATCAACATTCTGCCTTGTGGCTTTTTCACCCATTCACTTTGTGGATATGCAAGTTTTCTAAGTCCTCATCTACATTATGGTTGTGAAATAATACAAGTCACTGTTGTATAATTAGAAAGCTAAAAAGTAGGTCACAGCCAATTCCTAGAAAGCCTCTGAGATTTTGAGTAGGGAGACTGGGGTTCACTCCATAGAAAAAGAGGTGAATGGAAGCTTTCAAGGTGAGGAGTGACATGAAAGATGCAGACTCCAAGAAAGACACAGAATTAAGTTAGCTGTATATTGGAAAAGTCAGACTAAATAAAGGAAAGGGCATTGAGTTTTCCTTTATAAACACATAGCATCTGGGTTCCCTTAAATACAGTAAGTGAATCTAGTAGGTAAAAATGTCAAAGACAAGAATTTGCCTCAAAGGGTTAGACTTGTGGGCAATGGTAAGAAAGGTGATTTAGGGAAAGGGAAAGAACAGAAAGGGGGACAATTGTCATAGAAGCTGAAGATAGGAGGAGTTGAAATGAGATAAGCCCTTGAAGGCCACTAGATGTATCACGTGTATAAGTATTTAGTCTAGAGGCCTTGGAGAGATATCTGTTGGAAAATAATAGATACTCTAATCAGACTAGAAGAAGGAACTAAGAGTATTTTAATAATCAGTTTTTAGAGGCTTTATCAATGCTGTTTTTTCCCCAAAGACTCTTGTAACAGTTGTAGGGCTCATTGATTAGAAATAGCAGTTGCTCTCAAATAAGCTAGGAGGAAAAAATTCTTTATGATCAATGTAAGTAACATTTTATTTATAACAGCATGGATCAGATGTGTGAATTGTCATGGGTATGACGCCTTCGATACCCATCTGCCAGCATCTACCAATAAAAATTAATATCCTAGTTCTAAGATTCACTCAGTCTAACATAATTGACCTCTCAGAGCGGTGGCTGGCTCACATGATTAACCTCACACAGTGAATTCCTAAGACACAAACTGTGCTCCTAAGTGCTTGTCAACTAAACAGGCCCCAGCTTCAGCAAACAAAGAAAACATTAATTTAAGCATAATAACCTAAATCAAAAGCCTGAGACATAGTTATTTCAAGCAATTAATAGTCATTCTAATACTTGAATCAATTCAAGTCCCAGTGTGATGTTTTTACCTCTTAAGCACCAAGAAGAATCTACTTATCAGCTTCTTTCTGAAACGAGAAGTCTTATCATTCTGAACAGTTATCTTTTTCTGGACACTGAATTTTAGAAAAGGAAAATTACTTTGTAGCTAGCTAACAAATTCTAAGACTACATGTTAAAAGATGCCAAGGGAGACTCAACTGCTTTTTTCCTTTCCAGTACTAGGCTTTTTGCGCTTAGTTGGCTTTTCCACTCAAGGCTGACATTCTACCACTTGAGCCACAGCTCCACTTCGAGCTTTTTGTTGGTTAACTGGAGAAAAGTCTCATAGACGCTGGCTGGCTTTGAACTTTGATCCTCAGATCTTAGTCTCTGTAACTAGGATTACAGGCTCAGGTGCCTGGCTACAACTACCTATTTACAGCTAATACATGGCATAACAGCTAGATAAAGGAAGGATAAAAAGCTATTCTATGACATATATCAATTTAAAGTAAGCATAACCAAGACTCCTATATAACATGGCACAAGAGCTTACACAGGCCAAAAATTTCCAATTCAACAAAACAAAATTGTCAAATTAAAAATAATTCCTAAGACAAATTATGAACCAGTAGCTGACCACAGGCATAGCTTTATGCTCTGCTTTCCAGAGCAGTCTTTAGAGAGTTTTCTTTAATAATCTGCAGCTGGTTTGTTTCATACACTGGTGAAAGGGAGGTTTGTGGCTTAGAATCACTAGGAGGGAGAAGAGGTTTGGTAAGCAACCATTTACCAAACTATTGCTCAAGACTGAGCACTATGTTCTGCCATAGAGGAGGCAAAGCTGTTTGCTGACTTTTGGAATCTAGTGAGATAATGAAAGGACCACAAATGGCAGCCTTCAAGCCCCAGGCTGATGATTATTCCATGAGTGTGAATGAGCAAGCCTACACCCCTAGCTCTGCCCCTCATCATTGTTAATATTTTGTGCCCTCATCTTTCTGATGACCTGTGGGGACTGCTTTCTCTGCTCCGGCTCAAATGCTTATTTTCTCTCTTATTACCCTCGCATCGTCTTCTCCCCCCACCCTCGGCCTGCAGGTCTGTCGGGGTGAGACGTGGGGGTGTCTCCGTCCTGGCTGCGCGCGACCCGCGTGGCAATGTGACCGCTATCCTACTCTGGGAGCCACGGACATAGACCACGGGTCAGCTTCTGAGAGCGAACTAACTTTATTGAGAGAGGGACAAGGGTAGATGATCCGGGGAAAGGGGGTTGGCCAGGATTCCCATAGGCCACGAGCTGTCAGGTGACCTCCAAGGGGCTGGTCACTTGACCTCCAAGGGGCTACGTCACTCTGAGTGCGCCAAACCAGGGCGGGGCTGGTAGGCGCCAGGCTGGCTGCCGGCTAAGTCGGGGGTCTCTTATCGGACCGGTTTCTCCGGATTCCAATGTATAGAGGATGGAAAGGCCGCATTCCCCAGCTGGGGGAGGTGCCTCAGGCCCCTTCCATCTAGGGGGGAAGATGGACCCCAACAATGACCATTCTTCAACCTGAGACCAACCTGTCATTTTCTCAATGCTATCTAGGGACCTAGCCATCACTTATGTCTTTAGCATACACAACACTACTCCTCACTCTGAAGATCCAAGGATCTCAAAAATTCCTGTGTTAGTGACCAAGGACTAACCTAAACACTAAACTAAAAGATGCTCCTATCATCCTATCAGTCAGAGTACATAGGTTCTTGGGATTCTCTCGATCACGGGACAGAAACCATTATAAACTTTGTTACACTAATATTATATAGAACTATACACGAATAAGCTGCTCTTTAATATAATATTTATCTTCCCATTGCTGGAGTGTGAACTCAAATCTTCCCCTTTACTCAATTTGTTTGCACAGCCATGGGTTTGGCTGGCTGTTTTTTTTTTTTTTTGGCCAGTCCTGGGCCTTGGACTCAGGGCCTGAGCACTGTCCCTGGCTTCTTCCCGCTCAAGGCTAGCACTCTGCCACTTGAGCCACATCGCCGCTTCTGGCCGTTTTCTGTATATGTGGTGCTGGGGAATCGAACCTAGGGCCTCGTGTATCCGAGGCAGGCACTCTTGCCACTAGGCTATATCCCCAGCCCCTGGCTGGCTGTTTTGAAGATGAGTCTCTTCAGACTTTTCTGCTCAGGTTGGCTTCAAATCTCCATCTTTTGGATCTAAGCATCCTGAGTAGCTAGGATTATAAGCGTGAGCCACCAGCCCCGGGCTCCCTTACAACAACACAGATATAATAAATAAGATACATTTTCTTTGCTCCATTAAAAACTTTTAAGAGATTCTATTTGCAACATTTTATAATACCTGTTTTATTTCTTTTGTGAAAAATATTACAAAGAACTTTCAAGTGAAAGATATAAAATTCCCAGTCATGAATTTGATGGCCCTATCAGAAATGAAAAGTTCTTTCAGTTATGCAAGCCTTGCATGTCAAAAATAAATAAGATTATTCTACATATTCATTTAATGTAATGAATAGACAAGTAGTCCAAACACCCTGTAGGCTTATTAAATGGTTAAAAACATACTAAGTTTTTGTTTTTTAAAAGAAGAAATACAAAATTGTGGCCTTGAGTTTACAGCATCAAAATAACCTAACACAAACTCTCATTTATTAAAATTGCAGGCCTGTTTTCCTTTAAGAATCACTTTCTTTTTCCACCATTGAGCATGGAGAATATTTCTTTTAGATATGTGCTTGTCAGCTACAGCAATTCTGTGACACAACACCCTTTAAATGATACAATGGTTTGAATAAAGCATGCTGTGAAATTAACATACAATAATTATAATCAGTGAATGCCATCAGCTAATGTTTTTTCTTCACACTTATGAGACTATCTTAAGTACACACAATTACATACACATACAACTGTTTCATTTTCATTTTCCGATGGGAGGCTAAATTTTTCTTAGGGATGGTGGCCTATATATTTTAAAATTCAGACAAGCACATCTGATCATCACACTCTAAATCCACCAGTTGTCTGGGGAGTGGCATAGATCTCTCAGAAAGAGAGAAAGAGAGAGAGAGAGAGACAGAGACAGAGACAGAGACACAGAGAGACACAGAGAAGGAAAAGAGAGAGACAGAGACCAAGAGACAGAGAGAGAATATTATTTTCAATCTTTGTCATTGTCTTAGAATAGTTTCAAGTAATTTCATTTTCATTCTTAATTTTTTTTTCTTTACTTGAGTGCTAGGGATCTAACCCAGTCCCTCATACAAGCTAGACAAGTGCTCTATGGCTGAATTATACTTACAAAACAAGCCTCAAAAAATTACAGTTGCTGACGTTGGAGGAGGACTATAATTGTGTTAAAGCTGTTAGGTTGTCACTCACTATGGACACACCATCTTATCTTCATGAATTAATTTCAGTATTAGTAGCTTCTTCAGAAAACCCCAATTTTGTATATTGAAAGGGACTTCTGGAATCACAGCTAGACACATTACATGTGTTTCCACTAAAGGACGATAGTAAGAATGCCAAGAGACTCAAAATTTACTGAGAAAATATCACTAATATTTCAGAACAAAATTTTTCTTTTTCTCTCTCTCTTTCTCTCTTTCCCTCTTTCTTTCTTTTTGCTGGTCCTGGGACTTGAACTCCAGGCCTGAGTGCTGCCCCTGAGCTTCTTTTTGCTCAAGGCTAGCACTGTACAATTTGAGCAACACTTTTGGCTTTTTCTAAGTAGTTTTTATTGGAGATAAGAGTCTCATGGGCTTTCCCACCCAGACTGGCTTCGAACCGCAATCCTCAGATCTCAGCTTCCTGAGTAGCTGGGATTACAGGTGTGAGTCACCAGCACTTGGCTCAAATATATTTCTATGAAAACAGAAGTCACTCATATTACACTTGCTATTATTAGACATAATTTGACATGAAGTTCCAGACTTATCTAACAAGGACACTTGGATTTTGCATTTTAAACCAGTTTATAATTTTATAAACTTTGATTCTTGAGAATTGACAATTCGTGTACTAATTAATAGCAACTCTCAGTATTCCAGAAGGAAGGAAGATTATAAACTTGTTAGGCTGCCAGTTTTCCTCTGTTGGCAAACTAATTTCTGATGTAATTCTCTTCTTTCGTAAACTTTTTCATTTTCTATCTTCTGATACTCTTGAAATTCATTTCCTAAAGTCTTAGCAATATTTTAGTTTGCTCCCAAAGTACTTAGATTTATGATTGCGCTTACCCCTTATAAAGTCTACAATAAGATGAACACCTTTTTTTCTAGTGGCAAAAGCTATATCTGGAAAGTAAATATCAGTTTCCTTTTGGAAATACTGCAGCTTTAATTATTCAAATTTTTTACCTTATTGATAAGTATACATACTCAAATGCACATATTACAACAGCACAGAGTCAACAGAATGGAAATGAATCATAAAATTAAAAGTTCAGTGAAGGGCTAGGAATATGGCTTAGTGACAGAGTGCTTGCCTAGCATGCATGAAGCCCTGGGTTTGATTCCTCAGCATCACATAAACAGAAAAAGCCAAAAGTGGCACTGTGGTTCAAGTGATACAGTGCTAGTGTTGAGCAAAAAGAGGCCAAGGACAGTGCTCAGTCCCTGAGTTCAAGCCCCAGGACTGGCAAAAAAAAACCACAATAAAACCCCCAAAAAAACCAAAAATACCTTCAAAAAACTTCAGTGAAAATGTTCAGTCTACATGGTTTCCTATAAATGGTGGTATTTCATTGTATAAACTACATTTCACAGAAATTTTAACTCACTTGTAGACTATAACATTTTTATACCTTTTCATATTGAAATCATTTGTAATACTAATATTTAGATTATAAACATGGAAATGATATAATTAAAAATGTTTTCCAATGATCCATTTCTCATTATAAAGGGGCATTGTTTCCCTATAGGGTATGCTATATGCCTACTTATTACATCCTTATCCATTAGCTATCTTCCTTTGCCCACTGGTTACAATGAAAACTGCCACATTTTCATTAGTAGTCAGTGTGTGCTAATGATCTTACACTTCAGCTTAGTCTCACTTCATTTCACCTTGCTTCATTACCAACAAGGGTATTAATTAACCTACAAACCACTGTCAGTGTAAAAGCATTAGTTCTGTTGTTATCATACATAATATTGCATGTTCAAAGGTGGTGTAGAGTAAGTCAGAAGATGAACATCTTAGATGAAATCCACAGCCACTTTTGAGTGATCTGATTGGGTGCTTGTGCTAGGTTCCCCACCCCCTACTACTCCTGCCTCCTTTCTTTTCCCAACATTTTGAGGCAGTTAGCTGCTGGGGTGGCTATGCTGCTTAGAGCGGAGAAGAAAAAACAGGCCTTGGTGCTGGAGACTAGATTACTGGTGAGTAGTGAAGCACCTGACTTAGGAGGTAAGCTTGAGTCAAATAGATTTTTACTTCAATTACATTTTTCATCCATTATTCTGCTCTCTAGCAGAAATTATCTTTGTGCAAAAGGAGTATATACAGCTCAGCTTTAAATTCAAATGTCTACTCAATCACTGTAACAATTGAATTAAGTTCTACCTCAGCCTGTAAGTCCATTAAATGGGGACAATTATTCTGCACACGGATCCATCTAATGGGGCAAGTTTTGGATAAATGAATTGCCCTCTCAAGTGATCTTTGAACCTTGGATCTCAGATCTGAAAGGGTCTCATGGGTCATGTGGTTTAAGACTTCTACTTTTATAAATGAGGCAACTGAGAAGAAAATTTCTTTCCAATTATAATTATCTCAATATGGATTTATGGAGGTCTCACAATGTCTCAATTAAGGCTGACAAATATGTTCTCTATATTAGTAATCAAGAGAGAAGCTAAGGGAACTGCCATAAAGGAAAGAAAAAACAACAACACAACACAAACCAAACAAAACCAATAACACATGCATAGAGGAGATCAGAAACACGTGTATTTCAATGTGAGCCCTTTTACTCCTGGTGTTCCCTTGGCACCATTAGAAGTTTCTTTCTTTCTTTCTTTTTTAACTGTCACTGTGGATATCTGTTTCAAGGCTGTCTTCGGTGGAAAAACAAGCCCTTACTGAACAGTGCTTCCGTTCATCTGTGTTGGAGGCACACCCAGGCAGCTTGAGTTGGTGCTAATGAATTTTGCCTTTCTTTCCATGATTTTTTTTCATTAGAATGTACATGTACACACACAAATTAATCTAATATTTAAAAATGACCATTTAATAAAGCTGAAAAAGACCATAAGCAACATCCTAGTCCAGGGGAAACTATTTTCAGTTTAAGCTGGTCAAAGGCTGATACCCCTGTGGAACATTCCAGCATGTGATCTTAGCAGCAGCTATTTACCATCCTGGGATGTATGCATACATTTCAAATTTCTTTTATGTTATCTCTTTCATTTTAGTGAGGTTTCTTTCATTTCAGAACTTTGTTTCATGTTAATTCTCTGAATCAGACTCTCTGTGTACTGACATTTGTTTAAAATATGTTCTCCTCCCCCTTCTCTTCCATCATAATCACCACAGCCAATTGGATACAGTGAATACTAAATTAGTACCTCTTCAATGTTAGTTCCTTAACATTTACCACTTCATATATAATATTTTCCATTTGGTTTGTTGATTGTTTCAACTCCACTAAAAACAAACACACACACACACACACACACAAACACACACACACGCTTCTATGAAGATAGGGAATGTATCTATTTCACTTTGAGTTATATCCCTAGCATTTAAAAGGATATCTATAGGTGAGCACTAGTGGCTCAAGCTTTTAGTCCTGTTTATTCAGGAGGGTAAGATATAAGGATCATGCCTCAAAGCTGGTATAGGCAGAAAAGCCTGTGAGATTCTTAACTCCCATTAGTCAGAAAAAAAGCAAGCTAAAGGAGTGGCTCAAAGGGCTGGTCTTGGGGATGCGGGGGAGCTCATGAGAGGAAAATGCCTTCAGTACTGCCACCAAAATAGATAGAATAAAAAGAAAACAAGAAATGTAAAATATAAAAAGTAATATGTCCGCATGATAATAATAATAATAGTAAGTTAAAGATCTCATGTATAGAAACAAGGAATTAAATATTTCTAAGGCACTCAAGCTACATAATTAAAATGCACTGATTATATATATATTTATAGAAGTAGTCTATAAAGTTAAATAAGTACAAAGATATGAGATAGTATTTCATCTCTGGGGGAAAGTGACAGCTTTTCTCCTGCACAGACTATTTCTGATTATCCTTAAAAAATGGCTTGGCAATAAACTTCTGGGAGTGGATTTTACTAGTAGTGGTTACTTTGAAATGTAGTAGTATAATTTCTCAGAGGAATTTTTAAAGTTTCCTATTGGACAAGGTTACATACAAACACACTTAAATCAACACCATATATGGCCAACTGCACCATGGCTTCAAGCTCAGAATCCCACGAGCCTTCTACCTGCTCCTGGAGGCTGCAGATCAGAGTAGCAATATGAAGCAAGTCCTAACTCCCTAAGCCTTTGTGCAATGGCCATGTGATGCCTCCAGAATCCACAGCTCATCTATTCACATTCTAGCTGCCCCTCAGACCTAGAATTCCATGGTTCTTTTTAACAAAAAGAGAACAGAATCTTTATGAATCAAAATGGTTTTAGTGGTCCAACACACTTCAGAGGTCATTTCATTTATATCTTGCTCGAGGTCTCAGGCTGGCTTATTAATGAAGCACATATTGGGAATACAGAGCTTTAAAAGTTTACTTTAGTACTTTTTCTGTGTATGTTCTTCTTCATTAAAACATTATTTTCAATAGAAGCAAGCATTCTTTGCTATGAGAGACTTGAGGACTACCCAAAGACTTCTGTAGTACAACAGAACCGATGTGAAAATTCCAATGAGTTTTGTTCACCAAATCATTACTGTGTCCAAAAGCTGGGAACTCAAATGGCTCTGTGTTCAGTATCTGTGTTCCTTCTGATTATCTTTTGCTTAAAACCACTCTAGTGGAAGGACTGGCAGTGCAGTGAATGAAATCTCACCTTCTCAAGCTGCAGAGGACCCGAAGGCAGGGACATAAGGCTGAACATGCAACACTGGATTGGCAACAGGAAGGAAAGGTGGAGGAAAGAAAGATGATGCCCTAACTTTTGGAAGCCTAGACTAGCTCTTTAGGAAAAATGGAAACAAGATAACCACAAGGTTCTATTTCAAAGGGTTTTAAAACCTGACAGCAGGTTTGTATCACACTCAAGGACTGGCATTAGATTAAGAGTTCTCCTTCTCTCCCTTCCCTTCCTCATCTACTTCCTCATTCTCTTCCTCCATCACCACTACTACAGTCCCCTCCCCACCCTGTTGCTAATGTGTAGCCACAGAGCAGCTACACTGGTCGATCTGTTACATGAACTCATAAAAGAAAAGGTTTTGGGAGAGTAGCTCAGTGGTAGAGTTCTTGCCTAAGCATATGCAAGGTCCTGGTTCCCATGTCCAGCATCCAAAATAAAAAGGAAAGAAATAAACATAAGATAATTCCATGTGCTTATCAACTGTGTAAAATCATGGGAAGATTTTCTACTTTTCCCTCAAAAAGTTTTGGTACTGTAACAGGCCTGCTGTGGTCTGCTAACCTGGGTGGGGAGGTTACACAAACCTTAAAAGACAAGTCAGCCTGTCTTTTAGCTTTGCCTTTTAGGGTGATTACCAAAATTGTGTTCAATCTTTTCAATCACCAGAAGCACTCTTAATTTTCCTCAGCGGGAGGTGCGGGGGTAGGGGAGTGGGAGGGGGGTGGGGAACCACATTCAAGGAAGTAGGGGTGCTAGCCTTGAGCAAAAAAAAGCCAAGCAATAGCTACAGTTCCTGAATTCAAGCCCCAGTACCAACACTCTCTCTCTCTCTCTCTCTCTCTCTCTCTCTCTCTCTCTCTCTCTCTCTCTCTTTTGCTGGGCAGTGGTGGGCCACACCTATAGTCCTAGCTACTCGGTAGGCTGAGATTTGGGGACTGACTGGGTTCAAAACCAGACAACACAGAAAAATCTATGTGACTTATCTCTAGTTAACCAGCAAAAGCCAGTGGTGGAAAAAGCCAAACGGGAGCACCAGGCCTCGAGTTCAAGACCCACTACCAGCACGTACACATAAAAAACGTTTCCTACAGGTTTGATGCTATGGGGAGAAACTGTTATAAAAAATAAGGTGTCCTTGTTTAATCAAGGCTCTGTCACTGTGATGCTAAATAATCCACTGAACTGACCACTAAATGAGCTACTCTTATTCTGCCTAGCAGGCCCTTTTACAGAGGCTGGCCTCTGCAGAAGAGAAGATGCATGTCCTATGCTCTATCTACTATGTGTTGCTCACAGTGAAGAACTGTCTCAGGTGTACTTTGAATGGCTAAGATGAGCTGCAAACATGCACAGAGTGATAGCCTCATGCAGTTATTTTAAAATGCAGCCATACCTTAAGGAAATTAGGTCAGGTCTAATGAGAACCAGCCAGGGGCTTCACTTATCCCTATTATCCTGTTCTCTCTGCTTGTTTGTTTTTCCTGGAATCCTGTCATCATAAAGGCATTCTCTTTAAAATAATGAACAATAATTTAAGGAATTAGGAATAAGGAAATAGAAGATGAAATATTACCTCGCATGCTTTCCCGATGGTAGAGTTATAACAGATGCCAATCCTCCCACCCCTGAAATCAATACCAAGATTTTTTTCTCTACATAATCCATTAGATATAGTTTTCTCCTGTTTTGAAACAGAAATAATTATTTTCTACAAAAGCATCTCTAAAGCAAATATACTTTATCCTCTCCAGGGCAAGGAATGCTAAAACAGAAGCAGTACACAGCAGAACACCAGTGCCAGGGGTCACACTGGCATCTCCATCCTTCCAACTCCTCTACAATCCCTTGGTCTTTCATTCTTGCCTTCCTTTCTTGTAATTCCAAGGCTGGGAATGCCTAGTGATGTCTGCCCTATTTCTGGGAAGGCAAAAAATACAGCTATACAAACTGCTTGTTTTTCTCTAATATTTCAGAATGTTTCAAGTCAGAGCTTGAAAGAGCCTTGAAAGAAAAGGAAAGTTTTGAAATCAGGTTCAATCACTTTCCAAAATGAAAAATATATATCCAATGACTAGATTCTAGTTACTTTCTTCCCATGTGAAAGAATGGACAACTATGGGACAAAAGAAAACAATGTTAACAATACTGTATTTCTATGAATTTCATTGCTGCTTGCTATTTGGAAGTCTTGTTGCTATTTGGAAGTACTGTTGGGAATTTAGTAAACAAAAGGTTAATTATCACAGATCAAAGAAAATTTCACTACTGGATGCAAAGGAAGACCCAAATGTTTGGTTGGTTTATTACTTATTCCCTATCAGCATTTTTCTACTTAAGAGTTTTAAAAGTATGTCCATTCACCATTACATCAATTTCACCAGATAGTTTCTGCCTCATATTACCAAGAGAAGAAAGGTATGCATGTAGGGAATTATAAAAATAAGTACAGTAAGTATATGTAGACCAAATCATTCAACTATATCATCAGTAGGCTGCTTTAAAGCATCTCTAAAATTATTTTTGCTTTTAAAACTCAGCTTGGTAGGATTCTGTATAAACTGTTAACAATTGTTTCTTTATTCTCTGATGCAAGTAGCAACAAAAATAAATGCTTTATCACACAAGTCTTGGCCTTTTCATTTTCTATTCCATTCTATTCAGTTCAGTTTTTCCACTTACATTTTAATACCAATGACTAATCATGTCAACTTGTCCTGTATGAGCACAGCAGGTCCTCTGTTGGGGCCTGAACCTACACCTTCACAACTAAGCTACTTTTGTGGGAAAGACATTCATGTCTTGCTTGATGGTCTCCTTGGCTTCTGGCGGGTACAGGAATGTAGGAATGTAAGAACCCAGAATAGGCTCACCTAAGCTCTCAGGACCATTATTATCTTCCCATGTAGCCCTTCTTCATAGCCACCAGGGCTACCATATGGCAACACTTGGCCCCATATGGCTCCATCTCACTGAAAGGAGCGCTCAAGAACATAAAAACGCCATTGTATACTTTTATTGCAGCCCCTTCTCCTTTTCTCCATCTGTCTTCCATATGGTTTATGCAACTCTATTAGGATCTTGCATACCCAGGCCTCTGATAATGAGGACCGCCAACCCAACCAAGGAAAAAGACCATCACTGCTGTCAGTGAGGCGCATCAATTACTGTAAATATCAGATTCATTTAGTATTCAAACTAAAACACACTGATAACCACTTTTCCTTCAACTTGCATACCATTTATTTTATGTTTATATTTAAAAAACATTTTATCAACTAATGGTAGGTTTTTTTTGGAAGTTCAAAGAACTACACATAACTGCTGTGCAGGTGTCCCTATTATATGCATATTGATTATTCTCTACACGACTGACTTCTTAATTTTTATATTAAAAAAGTGGTTACTTTGGGTCTTTGCAAAACAGTAAAATTTTACACATCCTTCCTTTTAAACTCTAGGGAAATAGGACAGGGATCAGGTAAAGCTGACTTCACCTGGACTTTTCCTGTCCCATCAAGGCTGGAGCTATGAAGATCAAACAACTGAGCAGTCATGCTCCTCTCTGCTTCGTATACAGGACTAATGAGATATATTTGACCCCAGTGTAGGCCTAATTGAGAAGAAAGCAGGAATCCGTCTTATGAGACATTGCTCACATCAACATTCCCAACACGCGGCAGCTCCTAGCATCTGTAGCAGTATTAACAAAGGTTATTTGTCATTTCTAGTGTTAAACAATGAGTCTTAGGGAGCACCTGGGTGATTTTTCTCAAAAGTAGTGAGAATAGGCTGGAGCATAGCTCAGTGGTAGAAAGCTTGCCTAGTTTGCATGAGGCCTTGAGTTTGATCACAGGCATCACAAGAAAAAGAAAAGAAAAAAACAGTAAGGAAAATTAGAAAGAAATCATTATTAAATAATACCTGTGCTTAGAATGTTAAGGCACTTAAGAAGCATTCACCCTTTCATGTATATCACCTTTAATTTGTTCTGGTCTTTCCATGACAGGTAAAATGCCTGTACTATATATAGTTCAAATATCTTGTGTAAAGTAATCCAGAAAATTAAGCCCAGTAGCGTGATGGTCACATCTGATAGAGAGAAAGTCACCTCAGTGCTCAAATGTACAAAAAATCTAATGTACTTGAGAACACTTTTATCCTCCTTGTGGAGTGATGTGTGTGTGTGTGTGTGTGTGTGTGTGTGTGTGTGCGTGTGTGGGTATGTGTGTGTGTGTGTGCGCGTGTGTGGGTATGTGTGTGTGTGTGTATGTGTATACATAGAAACTATTGATCCTCCCCCAATTATATGCAAAATAAAGTATTGACTTGAATTCTGAAGTCAGACAATAAAGTTAATGTAGAATACATGATTGGGTCACAAATCTACTTTTTTATTTTAGTCTATTCACATATTTCATACATCATTGTTTTTCCTATCGTTCTTTATAATGCAATATAGATCCAGGCATCACTCATGTTCAGACAGAACTACAGGGATGGGAGGAAACTCTTGATCTCACCTAAGCTGTGATTTCACAATCCCTCCTGCACAGTCAGGACCTATTTAACGTCTGCACTGAAACAACCACAGCTGTTCTTCCTTGATACAATCAGAATACTGCAAATTGTGGGTGTCATAGGTGCTAGGGTGGCATCAGAAAGGGCGGTTTAGTCAGAGGATTGAGTTGCAAATTTCAAGCTACTGCCAGAGGCCAGATCAGTGGAATAGTTGGTCCAGGCTGGAACAAATTTGAAACTCTGGTTAAGAGAAGCAAGTAATCTCCTTTCTGTGATAAAGAAAATCATAGGCAAGTCATTTTGTAAATAGTGTTTCCAAAAGTGCATGGATGAAAAAATAGATGATATTTTGCTCTCAGGCTGAATAAAAAGGACAAGATGTCTGATCAATAAGGCTTACTTGAATTACAATTTCCCGTCTGGAAAGCTGAGTGTCCCTTTCTGCACCCCCCCCCCCCACCCCCAGGGCTTGCTCAGAGCAGGCAGTTTGTAAACCACAAAGTTACTGCTAAGCATGCCTTTGCTGAGTAGTTGCAGTAATTGTAGACATTTCAGCAGGGAGGCTGCTCCCCATACCCTACCTCTGTCTCAGTCTCAGCACTTCCTATAAGCCAGGTAAATGCCTGACAGCCCCCTCTCCTTGCCAGTGCACAAGGGCTATTGAATGCTGGCCTCTTTCCAATTGCCTTTAGGTAAGATTTGGTAAAAATTACCAGAGAAACTGCTGTCACATCTGCCATCATATCATTTTCTTTGTACAGCTACTTCCCAGGCAGCTGCATGGGAACTCCATGTGTCCATTTACTGGATTTAAACAAACAGCACGAGGCAAAGGGGAGGCACACAAAGCATATGGTCCTGCAGCTCACCCTGGTTTCCACGAACAGTGGAAGCCTCACCCAGGATGCTGAGAAGGAGATGAGCAGCTGGAGTCTAGAAGGAGACCCCCAGTGGTTTACCTGTTTCTTTGTCCTGGACCTCCTCCAGGTGCAAGTCATTCAAAAGGTGCTCCAAGATCTTCTCCGGGGTCCCAGACACCACCACGTATCTGTCAGAGAGCAGAGAGTCCACTGAGTCATCCTCGGTGGAAGACTGTGAGCGGCTGCTCCATTCATCGTCCTCATCCTCCTCGTCGATGTATTTGAAATAAGGCACATCGAAGGTAGGCAAGGGCAGCTCTCTGTCTGAGAGCACGGCCGAATCTTTCCTCTCCAGATGAGGGTCAAAGACCCTCAGGCGGGAGCTGCCCATTGTAAATGGTTCCTGACAAAGGCATCCCCTAAATGCTAAAAGATCCGTGCCATCCCTTTCCTTTCACTGGGAACTGAGTCCATCTGGCTGCTAAGAGCTCTGCAGTCAGCTAGAACGCCAGAGAGGCGGAGAGAAAAGCGAGGGAGGGAGGGTAAAGCAGACTGAGCAAGTGAGAGCTAGAGAGGGAAGGGAAAGCAGCAGGGAAGGAAAGCGGCTGCTGAGGAGACTCTCACCTCCCATCGGCCTCGGCACTCCCAGCGGTGGGGGCTGGGCCACAGCCCAGCACTTTCTTCAGCACCAGGACATTCTGGTCTTGCTCTTTAACCTGCACCGTCGTCACTTCATCCTCCTGCTTTAATTGTGGATGGGAGTGATGGATGGGAGAAGGAAAAGGGAGAGAAAATTAAAACAGGAGCCAACTAGAATTGCAGTGGTTAGGACAGCCTGACAGCATTGCTTCTTTATAAAGATTAATAAGCATTTAAGAGACTTTAAAGTATTTCAAATGAAATGGGGTAAGGGAAGGACTTGGGGGAGAGTTGGGATTCGAAGAGTTTATTAAAAACTTAATGGACAATTTGAATTTGAAAACACATGTTTCAAAGTTTCAAAAGGCATACCATGCTAACTGCAGGTGTACTACATTCTTCTTTACCAGGCTAATGTTTCTTTTCTTTAGACAGGAACTGGCTATGTAGCCCAGGCTGGCCTTGAACTCACAATCCTACTATCTCAGTCTCCTAAGTGCTGGGGTTACAGGAATATAACTCCATACCTGTTACTATGTGGGTAACTTTAGACGCTCTATTAAGATGGCAAAATAATAAAATATACATTGTTTAAACACCAAAATAATGAGCAGAGTCTCATTTAAAAAAGATAGGTAAATAAAACCTACCTATTGGATTATTCAGGTCACCATCCCACTCCCCCATTTACTCTTCAAATTTGTCCTGTACTTGTTTGGTCAGAATACAAGCAAAAACTGATCTCTAGTTAGAATCTCATCTGGGCTGCAATTCAGATGTCATGGGCCACTGCACTGACTTTCTTCACCTTAGTCCCTTTTTAAAAAAGAGAGAAGGCTGAACCATCATTCATTTCTGCACACACAGCTTCCACAGCCCACAGCCAGTGTGGCTCGCTGACCTGGCTCAGTTGCAGAGGACATTCTCTGCTGACCCAGCAGTGTGGACCCAACTCTGAGCTGTGAACACTTCTAGAGTGTTTAATATGGAGTTCTCCCAATGTGCAGCACACCAACTGTGGAAGCAGCCCAGCAGAAAGAACCATAAGGGACACATAAAATCTCATGTCTATATTTCTGATCATTTGAACAAAAAGATTAAAGCAAGAAAAGTTGGCAGCAAGTAGGTTTCACTGTCAAGATGATTATGTCGTCTCTTTATTCTTATTTAATTATATTTTACTGTCTTTAAGTAGTTGTACAAAGGGGTTACCTTTTAACAAATCAGTTTATAAATACAAAGCATCTTGACTGACGATGTCATCTCTTTAGAAAGGGAAATACACATTTTTTGCTACTGATAAAAAAATCCTACCTATGATTAGATACAAACGCAAAGGAGACCCTGCCCCTCCCCCAGATGAATAAAAGTACCATAGCCATGTACCTTTTTAATTGCTTCTAAAGACCCATTGGATGTCAATGTGTTTTATGCACCTTTCCTAACAAAGACACTTATCTGGCCATAATTGCCAACCCAGTCAGTGATCAGATAGTGATTTTAACTCCAGGTGTCCTGACTTCTATGATGTAGTCACTGAAGCCTCCCCAATTTTTCTTTAAAATGAAGAATATTGATCATTACAAACTGCAATATAATTTCATAATCATTCCTTTTCTAATCTGTTAGTGGCAAATGATTTCAGTATCTAAAACCGATGCGCTACATTTCAGCAAGGTCAGACTCACAGTGTCTGTGGCAATTAATGCTGGATATTCATTGTTCAACTCCCAGCGGAGGCCAGTGTGACTCCCGGAACATGAATACCAATGTGTAATTGCTATCTTTCATTTCTCCAAAGCAGTTCTTTTGTTATCTATGTGACTGAAGTGAAATAAAGTAGCTGAAGAGAAGGGGGTATGGTGACCAAATAGAAGTCTAAAGGCTGCAATACTGAGACACACGAAAGAGACAAATAATCCTATCATTTGAAAGGATAAAAAAATCTTCCCCTGTTTTTCTCTAATGGTAAACCAATACTCATTTTTATGTGAGCTGCTGTCATTCTGAAGTACGTTTTACATCCTACATGCACTTGATATATGGCATGATTAACTTCCAAGGGCTGCGCACATACATATGGATGGGCAGGGTTCTCTAATGTCTGTGTAAGTGACATGTATTACATGGCTGTGCACACAGCAGCTGGACTCTCCTGGGCAGGGGAAGGGCTGAATCAGATTGAGGTACTATCAATAGCATCTTATGTCACTGTAATAGTTTCCATTTTGAAAAGCTGTTAAAAATAAAGGAGAGAAAAAAGCAGAAAAAAATCAATGAGAGAAGAGAGATTTAAGTCCCCCCAAACTGCCAAGAAAACATAATAATCTTATGTATTATGTCCAGCTTTGCAGAAGGAAAGCTAATGTAATGCTTCCTGATCTATGTACTTTTCCACTATTTTTTTCCTTTAAAGAACACAAGTACCATAGTTGAGGTTCTAGGCAAAACTTTTATTCCAGTGTTTGTCTAAGAGAAAAAGTATTAAGAGAACTAATGAACAAAAGTATTTTCAATAACTAATATTTCCAGAAATACAAGGATTAAAACACTTAATTGACATGCATTTATGCAGCAAATAGTGACAGCTTCCTTTGAGTACAATACATTGCTGGACATCAGGTAGCAAGCACAGATGAATAGAACAAGTGGCCTGCTGTTGACTAAGTAAACAGGCTCATGAACACCTAAGTGTAGTTTTGTGGGAGCCCTAATATACTAAGTGCAAGGGATAAGCAAAAGTAGAACCCACAGGATTTAATAATCAAAACTATGATGACTGAGGATGCCATTAAAGAAGACATTACAGAGTAATGGTTATGATAAGCTGCATGAATGTAGTTCAGACTGGTGATGTTTCAGTACTGACTGGACATTAGTAGATATTTGTCAGGTAGTTAGAAATAAAACAGTAGATCTTAAGATAAAGGTCAGGGGTAAAGAAAATTTGTAAATTATTGACATTTTAGCAGCATGTGAGACTATTAAAGCAGACAGGAGACTATGAATATGGGGAAATTAAGTGAAGAAAAAAGAAGTAAAGGGAAGAGGAGAGTAACACAGTTACAGAGACAGTACTTAGAGGAACTGTGAAGAAGAAACTAAGGTAAGCAAGATAAGCCGAGGAAAATCAGTAGAGTCAAGGAAAACACTTGCTTGCCTGTAAAATTTTCAAACATAGTATGTGTAAGGGACACTGAGACAGCTTATAGACAGCAGGAAATTGTTAGAAGCTAGGCACCAGCTCCTGGGGAAGCAGAGGCAGAAGGATCGCAGAGTTACAGGCCAGCCTGGGTGACATATTGAAATTCTGACTCAAGATAAAATAATCTTTAAGAAGTGTTGGGAATTGTAGATCAATAATAGAGCCCTTGCCTATCATACTTGATGCCCTGGGTTCTACCCAGTCCTCTGGGACTACCCAGTTTGGGGGGGGGGGGGATGTGGGAAACATTAAGGTATTAGTGCAGGAGAATGGAAAGAGCTATCCTGGGGATTTCATTATGTAGGGAAGGAGTCACTTAAGAGGCTAAGCCCCCACCAATGAGAGGTAGGAAGGAGGAGCTACTAGGAAAACTGACTTAGGAGGTAAATAAGTGGAAGGAAGACTGGGAAAAGAGATATAAGGTAGGAAGAAGCTGAGGTTGATAATGAAATAGCTGCTAATCTTGGCAAAGTGGAATTTGAGACATCTTTAGAAGGAGAATTTAAGGTGAAGCTGGTGGACAAAGCAGGATATTATTGGAAAAGTAGCTTCAGGGAGTGCAACTAGGGATAAACCAGCTATGAAAAGAGGACTGCCAGGCAATTTTGTGAACTGCTGAGGTTAGAAAACACATTTATGCTTTTATGACTTTCTGCTTTAAGTGCTTTGAGGCCTTGAAAGGAAAACAGTGAATGATGAGGCCCACCTAAGATGAGGGACAGACCAGGAAACTACAGGAAGCGGTGGAGGGGGTTCCTGGACTCCCTCTGCACCACTGCTGCCTGCCTGAGGAAGGAGCTGCAGAACTGGAACTGTAAAATCTAGGGACTGCAGACCACCTACTGTGTGTGTGGGTTAGGGCACTGGTTTCAGTCAATGAGGCAAACACCAGAAACAGCAGTCCAGCCTGGCAAAGACTGAGGAAGTGGACAGCAATCCCAAAAGGGACAAGTTTGGGGTTTTGTCCACCTGAGCTTCCTTTACTCTGGTAACTTCCTAAATGAGAAGAGCACTAAGACTATCTTTTGTTAACGTGTGTGGTCTTTTATCCTTGTTTTCACAGGCAAAGCTACAAAGGCCAAAGATTGTCTTTTGCTATTCATAATGTTTTCCCTATAGCACAGTTTATGCTAATAAAGTAATTAGAGGAAGGTCCCTAAATTGTTACACCTTGGGGCTGCAGGTTGCCAGAGCTTGGAATTCCTAGCCTCAGCCTTCCTCAGGGGTGAGGTGTAAGGTCCAGTTGGTCACTAAGGGCTAAAGACAATCAATCATGCCTACATAAAGAAACTTCCATAAAAACCCTGAAAGGATGAGTTCAAGGGGCTTTCAGGGAGGTGAAGAACAAAGGAAGCACATCCCAGCTCCATAGGGAAGAAAGGTCCTGTGCTCCCAACCTGGCCCTCTCTATCTTCATCAAGCTATTCATTTGTGTCCTTTAAAACATTCTTTATAACAACATACACAGTTTTCTCTAAATTCTGAGAGTAAAAGTTATTCAAATTCCAAGGGTTATTAAAGTATCCATGTAGAGCCAGTAGGTCAAAAGCACAGGGAGAACAACCAGCAACTTGTGAATGGCAGCAAAAGTTTGGGGTGACTCAGCTCTCAAACGGTGCTCTCCTGATGCTATTTCCAAGTGAACAGTGTCAAAACCCAGTTGAATTGCAGGACAGTGCTGGGGCTCACAGCAGAAATGACTCCTAGCTTGGTATACAGGACACTACCCCCACCCCCACAGAGATTTTTGAATCTCTGTGTAGCTTACTTAGTAAGAGAATAAGAACAACAACAACAACAACAACAAACACTGTTTCTTCTCTGTTTTCAGACCCTGACATCTTAAAGCTGACCTGGCACTCACAGCTAGGTGATTTATTGCAAATGATTCTGTAGGAAATCAACCCCACACAAGGCTGGAAACCCTTTTTTGTGATAGAAGACAAATCAGAGGCACTCAGTAATTCCATCTGATCACAGACAGGATGAATGTTGTCCACCTCACATGTACCCAGGAGCCCAACTAATAATAGTGATTACAACTTCTTTTTCCTCAGTGACAGATGTGACGCTGCCCTAGTCTGCCCTCTCGATAAGGAGGACAAGTCTTAGGGAATACTCACAGAGTTGCCCCATTTCTTGACAGTAATCCAGAGCAAAGCCCCACATTAAGCCCTTCTCTGGGTCATCTTACACAGTCCTTTCTTCTAACATGCTTTTGATCAATGGGAAAATGTAAAATCAACCTACAATTTCAGGTAATTGCAGCCCTGTAGTTAGTTAGCCCAGTAGTTAACTGTCTTACAAGCAATACTCCAAATGCTAATAATGGTGGTTCTCACCATAGAGAAAACCCACTTTGTCCATTGAAAGTGCATGTGTAACAGATTCTTGAAACTATATGCCCTGCCATGAACTAACTCAAAGTTACAGAATCTATGCTTCCATTTTTGAATGGTCATTGTACTAAGCCATTCTCTCCACCGTCACTTTACAATTACCTTGGGTTCCAAATTGGACTAATCCATAACATCTTTATGGCAGAACCCCTAAGGAACAGCAAAGCCTTGTAAGATGAAAGAAATTGGAAATAATTACCAATAATGATCAGGATGCATCCTGGAGCTCGAGAAATTATTTCATGGGAATTAAATTTGTACCTTGTAAGTGAGGGCAACTTTTCCAGAACCAGAGACAACCAGAATGAAGATAATGGCCACCCAGGCTAAAGCTGTAATTGGTACTCTTAAAACTATGCGTACCTTTATTTCTTTCCCTTAAATCTTGCTGTATTTATACCTAATGCTCAGCTCTAAACCCTTAAGATGGCTGAAGATAAACTTAAGTGTTCTCTTCCCATGGCATCATGCTATATAATGTTCTTTCTCTGTCATAATTCTTTCCTATCACTCTTACTACATCCACATCTTGCCTGAATTTTTCTCATGCTAGACACAAGAATTGACATTCACTAGCTGTGCTAAATTTCAGTAACTTCTTTTGTCCAAGATGCCATGCACCATGGTTCTCCACAGTGTGAAATATCAAAGTAGCTAACAAACCTTCCTCACTCACTGGTAGATAGTTAGTACACCTATAGGTGTGTTTTCTATTTGACTGGAAAGCAATGAGAATGTTTGAGGTGCTACCTTGGCATTGGCGTAATAGGAGACAACAGTTCCAGAGTTAAGGGTTAAAAAAAGAATTTCTTTGTCAGGGCAATAGAGTGGTATGCAGAATATTCCTGTTGGTGATGGCTAGGAATAAGGCTCAAAATGGTGAAGTAGAAGCCAGACAACATAGCTAGTAAGCAAAGTGTGGATGGAATCCTGGAGACAAGAAAAGATGACTGACCAAGGCACAGATCTCAGGAGAGGAAGGATGGATTTTGAAAGTTCTGGTTATGATTAAAAAAAAAAAAGGATGGCTCCATGCCAGTGGCTCATGCCTGTAATCTGAGCTACTCAGGAGGCTGATATTTGAGGAATTGTAGCTTGAAACTAGCCCAATCAAGAAAGTCAGTGAAACTCTTATCTTCAGCCAACCACCAAAAGTTCAGAAGTAGAACTATGGTTCAAGTGGTAGAGCACTGATTTTAAACAAAAAAAGTTTAAGGCCTTGAGTTCAAGCCCCAGGATTGGTGCATACATAACACAACACAACACACACACACACACACACACACACACACACACACACACACACAGAATGGACACCAGGAAGTGCCTCACTCTTGCTTGTCCTACCCATGATGTCAGCCCTGGTGTGTAAAACATGAGAGAACTGGTGTGTAAAACATGAGATAGAACCCCCAGATCACACACAATTTAGCCTCCAGGTCTGCAGAATCCAGTTCTTGACCCTGCAGTCTTGGAGGGATAATGAGACAAAAAAGGATCTCAGACAACTGGCCAAATAGATTCTATACAGTTTCACCTGTGGGGATATTGCCATATTTGGAATAAGTAGGAAGGTGAGGAAAGAGGAAGCACAAACCTAAGTAAATGTTCTCAGCTGAATGTAGGGAAATGATAAAGAAGGAGGGTGGTTTACTTAGGAATCCCAAGACCTTCTGAATCAAGCCCATCAAGATTATTAAAACAGCTAAGAGCTCCCAAGTTTTCCTTGTTCCCAGTGTTTCATCCCTTCTTTGGATGGACAGTTCAGATTTATCGTTGACTACACTGCCATCCTTGCCTATGAATGCTGAATGCTTAATAGAACTAGTACCTTCTTCTACTGACTCAGACAAATTTCCATGACTGTGCCCTGCTTTGGTATTTCTATACCAAACCTGTAATTGTTTTTTTCACTTACTCACATGAAAGATAGCCTTTGCTGGGGAATAAAAACACCTACAGATTTATAAAAATACTGACTTTTTTCCCTAAAAGTCCAGTAGAAGAATTGATGCTCATAGTTTAGCAGGTCCTAAGTCATATTGTCTGAAGCCAAGTTTTTGGTTGAATTTATGTTTTCAAATATCACCAACAATACCAAGAAAAAACAATCATAAAGAGATTGTTCAGGACTGTGAATGTTGCTTTGATTTAATGGATAAGATTCTTCTCTCAAGTATTCCACAGAAGCAGCCGCTGGCATCCTATAGGACAGCATGATCCTGGCTCCTTTATGATCAGGTACTATCATAAAGGCCTTGACTAGAGAGCTCACAGATGGGCTGCACAGACTCAGATAACCCTCTACAAGCATGTAGGGTTGCTTCCTGTGTATACTTATAATGGGGCTTGAACTTAGGGTTTGGGCATTGTCTTTTAGCTTTTTTACTCAAAGCTAGTTGTCTACCCCTTGAGCCACATCTCCACATCTGGCTTTTTGGTGGTTAATTGGAGGTAAGAGTCTCACAGACTTAGCTGTCCTAGCTGGCTTTGAATTTTAATCCTCAGATCTCAGCTGCCTGAGTATCTAAGATTACAAGCATGAATCACCCCTACTCAGTGCATACAGGATTTTTATGTGTAAGCTCTTTTTTCTATGGAAAAGTCTAGTCTTACCAAAGTCTACATGACCCCCAGAAGGTACAGGCTATATGGAAACTCACATTTATCACTTCATCTAAGAAAGCTTCTAATCCTCTACTTCCCATTATCCTCTCTGTCCAGACAGGATGTCCAAAGAACCCTGTCAAAAAGCCCCTCACACTGAGTCCAATCACCTGCTTTCTTTGTCTTTTCTGCTAAATGATGCCATCTTGAAAGCAGGAACTGTGCCTCTTGCTTCTCTAAGGCCAGCTCCTGATCTTTATGGGACAAAGGTACACCACACATGAAAATTAATGAGCAAGCAAGAGAGGGAGGGAGGATTCTCTCTCACATGGCCCCAGAGTCATTCTTGATTTTCTATGACATTACTTACCACCTGAGAGGACTATGCTCCATTGAACTTGAATGTGCTAGGCTTTCTTTCACCACACAATTTTGGTCTAACTCTTCATCCCACAAAGTTCCCAGAAAGAATCACCTCTTCTAGGAAGCTCTTTTCCTAACACCAGGCTGGTTTGATGGTCCAGTGTCTGGCTCAGCACTTGGAAGAGAGTACTTCTGATATATTTTTCTGTCACCTCTAAATTGTCTGCTCACTTGAAGATGGGCACTGTATCTTCTTCCATTTGGGGTTCCTGACAACTAATCAGGTCTTGACAATGCATAGGTATTCAATGAACATTTAATGAATAAGTTATTGAATAAAAGAACAAATGGATAAGTGTAAGTTCTACAGTGTAGGTTCAGAGAACATCACTTTAAATCTCAGTGAATAATTTCAAGTGGTAAGCTCTGATGGGGCTGAGGCAGGGACACTTTTCTAAGAGGCACTTCTCCTCAGGAAGGGAACACCAAGTTACTTTGGTGAAGAATGACTCTAGTCTGCCCTGCTCTGCATCTTGACCATCTACTTAAATGAGGTACTCCTGTAGACATTTCTATATACCTGGCATACTTATTGAACAATGATAAGGACAGGCAAAGGGTTACATAGGCCAAATAAAATGACCTTCCTTGTACAGGATCTTGGTCTGAAGTTTCCTGTGAAAACTATAGGACAGCCCTGGGATTTGGCCACTACCTAAAAAATGTACCATCAGTATTGTGTTACATAGGAAACATCACACAGTTGTTAGTTACTAAGTCTCTTATATTCCATAGCAGTAGAGGTAAGCACAGCTCCTGACTTAAGGATATGGTCCTGTTTCACACCTGACCCACTCGGAACAGGCAGGAGGGAAGAGCCAGCCTCTACCAGGCTGATAAAGCCACAACTAACACTAATTGTGAGCTCATCACAAAGCAGGCAAAGCTAAACACTGATTACTTATTATCTTATGTAATTAACACAGTGACACTATGAGGTCAATATTTGGAAAATCCACCATTTACAGACCAAGACTGGAGCACAGAGAGAAAAAATAACTTTACTGAGGAAGACCAGAGCAGAAACATAGTCAGGCTAAGATTCAACCCTATCAGGCTCCAGTGCAGTGGGCAAGAATCACAATGGCCCCTAAGATGGTCAATGCAGTATTTACAGATTAAAGTTACCAGAGGGGATTAAATTTACACTTGTGCTAATAGCCCAAACAGGGCAGTCTTGTAGGTTAGGCAATAGGTGAATCAAGGCCATGGTAAAGTTCAAAACTGGATAGTCGTTTTTTGTTCCAAATTGCCTCTCTGATTTGGGAGAGTCACCCAAGAGATTAGATCTCAAGAGAAGAAAGTTGACAAGGGCAGAGCCTGGTGTCAAGCAAAGCTCAGAGAGAACAAGGCAGAAATGAAGTGCTGATAGGACCTGAGGCAAGAGCAAGAGTAGCACACATGGCAGGAACTATGCAGAGGAAGAAGCTATGTGTTGGGACTGTTCAACCTGGGGCTCTCTAGCCATACAAGTTAAAGCTGACATAGGTGTGGCTTCCGGGACACAAGTGCCTTGATCTGATGGACTCAACAATGGGGCAGATACTGAACTGTAAAGTATAAAATGTATGTTTATTTAACTTTTAGTTCAGAAAGAAAAAGAGAACCAGGCAGACATGAGCATGTAGACACGGGGATGACGGAGATACACAGGACCCTAAACCAAGAAACCACTAGAGGTCTGGGAAACGTGCCCTGCAAAGTCTTATACAGGCAGTCAGAACATGTAAGACTTTGGAGATCAGGAGAATGAATGATAGTGGGTTATTTTCATCCTGGGAGCCACCCTGACTCTTGGGAGAGGAGAGAATGCTGGATTTGCCCACAGCATTCTAGTAAGGTAATTTTCCACTTGTGGGCAGGGGGATAAAGAAGTTTGTCTGGCTCAGTTTGAAGAAGTAACAGAGGTGGAATGAGCCATTGTCTCTCAAATTGAGGCAGAGTATGACGCCAAGGTTATAGCATCAGTGAAGATGATTCTGGATGGAGAATGAGGGCTAGGCTCCACATATTTTCCAATGCTAAAATTCTTGTCTCTATTCTTTTCTCCTAACTAGAAAGAAGGCACTGTGGCTTAGTTATTAGATATCTCTTGCCATCTTGTACCATGAAAACCCAGACACAGCAAACCCAGCTACTGGTGCCTGCATCTCCTCTACATATCCTCTACATGTGGGCACAGCAGAATTGGAATACTTATCTAAAAAAAATCTGCTCAGGGCAAGAAGAATTTTGTCTCAGATCAACTTTTGTTGAATTTGCTGACAATAATTCTTTTTTTCTTGTGGAAAATCATTTTTTTAAAGAAAGGACAAAAGAACATTGCTGGCATGATAGAAGTGATTAAAAGAAAGAGTAAGTGAGCAGATGTATGTCAAGATGAGCCATTAAGATTATCAGACCACAACGGAGCTGGCCTAACAAATTTATCTTTGTACAGGTTACACTGGCAGAAGGGGAGTAATTAAATAATGATAATTGGTCCTTTATTTTTTATACCATGTGTATTAAAATTAATAACTCAAACGAAAGGCTAATGGGAATAATATAATTCATTACCCCCAAATATATAAAACCTAGATAAAGTCTGACAGTCATAGGAGTGAAAGCAAATGTAAACTAATAGAACTTGATCAAATGCCCACAGAAAACTAGCAAATATGACTTCATAAAGGGCTCTTGGCTCCTAAGAAAGAACTATATTACAGCATACTACCTGTAAGAATTATTACCCCATAAAACAAGATGTTTAAGAACCCTAAAGCTAGGGCAATACTAGGGATTTGGTGCTATGGCTGACTTCAGCTAGTACAGCAGAAGAAATGGGGCAAGATTGTAACATTTTGAAATACAAAGTCAATGGTTTTTCATCAAAAGGACTTTTTTAATTAGCTTGATGGATGATTAGAAAGGGGAAACACACCAGGTAGGATTTTGGAAATGTTTAATGAAGGATTATCTACAGAATTGCAGGTAGGTTCCTGGAAACTAAGAAAAATTACTGATGATAGAAATGAGCTATTTACCTACCTTGGCTAGAAGGGCAAGCCAAAATAAGAGTGAGTAATGGGTCCTGTAGGGGCTGGAGGCATGACGAAAAGGCACTCAGAAGGAGCTGTAGCCACTGCCAGACTGTGGGAGGAGGTTGGACATATGGGAAGCAGCTGCCTGGCCTCTCTTCTTTCTGGGGCTGAATCCCATTCTCAGCTAGATGCCCTAAGTGATGTGGTCTACAGGGGTGAAGACTCATGGCCCAATGGCACAGGGCAAGGTGAGAATTCAAGAGAGGATGCAAATGGAGACAAACTAGCACCGTGCACATTCCATGGTGTCCAGAGAAAACACATGGCCTTTTGTCAATGCATTAATTTAGATGAGATCATTAGGGCATGAAGTCCATCTTCTTGCTGTCAGTCAAACAATTAAAAAAGTCTCAACTTTGGAATACAGTGTGTCAGCATTTCCCTATGTAACCCAATTCCTACAATGCTTACTTATCTTAACTCTTTCTTGTCTAAGACCTACATCAGTTTACTAGGACTTCTAGGTTCTGAAATTCAGGTATGTTCAAAAATTAATTTTGATATATGAAGAGCTAATTCAGAAGCTGAAATTTGAAAAAAGCTAGGTTTCATCCCTAAAGAGAACCAGCAGCACTATTCTTCAAACTTAAATAGGCAGGACAGAAAGCACAAAGTGACACACTTAAAAAGCAAAGTTTTCAACTCAAAGAACTCTCCATTTCTCTTTCCAAATATCTTCTACATGTACACAGGCATGCAGAAGTGTGTGCATGAAGATGTGGGTTTGTGTGCATGTGTGTGAGCACATATGTATGTTAGCTCCAGAGAGCAAGTAGTAATGAAACATGTCTACTATTGAGGCAAGTTATGGAATGAAGAATTCCTAGTCACCATAGCAACTGCTAGATCACATGGTGTGAGGAGATAGGAGGCATCTTAAGTAAACACTCCTGTTTTGTTTTGTGTATTTTGTACATTCCTGGGTGTTCTGGGAGAGACTGGCCTTTTAGTCTCAGCAGTAACCATCTCAGAAACTTCATTTCACAGTGGAAATAAGACCAGAAGAAAGACAATGTGTCACTGCTGGTACACTAATAGAGTTACAGAAAGTTGGATTCAAAATAAGTTAAGAGAACTTAAAACACAATGAAATAGGGCTGGGAATATGGCCTAGTGGCAAGAGTGCTTGCTTTGTATACATGAAGCCCTGGGTTCGATTCCCCAGCACCACATATATAGAAAATGGCCAGAAGTGGCGCTGTGGCTCAAGTGGCAGAGTGCTAGTCTTGAGCAAAGAGAAGCCAGGGACAGTGCTCAGGCCCTGAGTCCAAGGCCCAGGACTGGCAAAAAAAAACAACAAAAAAACAAAACACAATGAAATATTGCTAGAATGATTTGGAAGGCAAGAAAAACAAACTAGAAGAAAAACAATGGAGTTTGAAGGAAGCTAAAATGTTAAAATGTGGCAAAAATGAGTTTGGTTGTATGAGAGGTCTTTCTGTTTTTCTTGCAGTCAGGGGCTTGAACTCAGGGCCTCATACTTTGCCTCAGCTTTTTTTTTTTTTTTTTTTGCTCAAAGCTAATACTCTAGTCATATCTCCACTTCCAGCGTTTTGCTGGTTAACTGGAAAGAAGAATCTCATGGATTTGTCTACCAGAGCTGGCTTTGAACTTCTGTCTATAGATCTGAGTCTCCTGAATAGCTAGGATGACAAGCATGAGTCAACATCACCTGGCTTTCTCTCTTTTCTTTTTCTGAGGGGAATAGGAATGGAGGGAAAAGAAGCATAGACTCAAAAGAAATCCATGTTAGGGACAGGGTTCAGGCCCTGAGTTCAAGCCCCAGGACTGACAAAAAACAAAAAGAATAAAAAGGAATCAATGTATTTAAGTGATAAGATAGAAGAAATGAGTGGGTTGTTTTTTTTTTTGTTTTGTTTTGTTTTTGGTCCTAATATTACTATGCACCTGAGGTACCAAAGGCCACAACCCTTGCATAGAAATCTGCCAGGTAAGATTCTTCCTATCTAGGAGCTGTGACCCACTAATGTGTGAATGCTGGGCTTATTCTACCAAGGAAGCATTCTTCTCAGGGTCCATTTGCACTACTGACTGACTACAGGTGAAGGATGAATCTGCCTTTGCTGTTTGCCTTGTTCAGGTTCTAGGGCAGAGAACTTTTCACTTAAAATGTGAAGTCTCCAATGAACTGGACTCGTGGATCTACTGCAATTCTACATTTTTATTTTTTATTTTTTTGTACAGATTTGGTCTTGGGAAATATTTTATCTCACCCACAATTACCTTCTCTACCTCTACCACATCCAGTTCTATAAATGTTGACCAAAAGCCTACTTCCCAGCATTGAAGTTCAAATCAAACATGGAGATTATGCTTCCAGAGCACATTCTTCATGAAAGAGCTTGACATGTAGGATAGCATGTAGAACACTGACATGTAGAACAGCAGTGCTTTGGAGCTAAGCTGTGATGAATGGTCAGTCAGAGAACTATGCCCAAAGCAAATAATCAGGATATTTTCTTAGTATTTCCAAGAGTTCAAAGCAATTAAAATCTGCTTTTCTTTTATTAGTTTGTCAACATTTAGGCATTCTGCATCTCTGCCCTCTTCAGGACATTCTGAACTCAGAGAAACAATTCCAAATATTTAACAACTCTACTTAAAATGTGGTTTTAATAACCTGGTAATAGAGACAATTCTAGTTGGATATGCTAGATCAGCCATCTGTCCCATATCAACACCACTGCATGAAAAATAAATTTTTAAAAGTTCTATCAACAGGAATATTTTTAGAACATAAAGGAACAGAATGATTCTTGGCACTGATAGGCATATTTGATTTTTTAAAAGTTTGAAAAAAGAGAAAGAAGAGCTACCCAAAGCTTTCTGTGCTATCATACCCATTAAAAATGGCAACATTACTGGGTGCTGGTGGCTTATATCTGTATTCCCAGTTACTATTTAGGAGGCTGAGATCTGAGGATTGCAGTTCAAGACATCACAGGCTGGAAAGTCTGTGAGACTCTTATTCCTAATAAATTACTCAGTGCCAGAAGTGGCACTGTGGCTCAAATGGTTCAAGCACTAACCTTGAGAAAAAAAATCTCAGGGACAGTGCCCAGGCCCTGAGTTCAAGCTCAGAGCCCCAATACAGACATGAGCACAGGTGTGCACATGCGTGCACGCGCACACACACACAGGCACACACACACACACACACACACGAATGGCAACATTTATCCCCAAAGAGTTCAACACTCAAAGTATGGTGTAGATGAATTTGGAGTAGGGATGGGAGATGGAATAGGGCAGAGTAGGGTGTTTTAAAGCTATAAGAAATCTTAGATTTCTAATATCCTAATTTAATTGATGGGAAGCCTGAAGCTGACAACACAGTAAAGTGATTCACCAAACTTATACTCACATAGTAATTCAGGGAGGTACTTGTTGACAACATTTCAATTTCTCCAGAATAAAATAGATTTTACCATTATAACAAAATAAAGCAAGCTAAGAAAAAATATGCTTGTAATATATAACCAAGAAATATTATTTTTAGATTACACAAAGCACAGCAAGAGTTAAGACCCAAGTGCAACTCCAAAGGAAACTGAAAAATAAATAATATTGAGTACCTGGTCACAGAATGAAGAAGGGTTCTCTAACATTATAAATAATTTTTACAATTAAAATAAAATGAATGATTTAATTCACAAGAAAAACATGAAACAAATGGGGGAAACTATATGTAATAAATATGACATTTTGTGATATGTTTGAAAAACTTACTCAAATTAGTGAAAATAGGAGAAGAGATAAATGCATTAGTTATAAATGGAAGAGAAACTAGTTGATGTAGGTCACAAATATTCAACTTTACCAGGAAAGATATACAAACTTGAACAAGACAGCATGTATTTCCCTTTCTCCTCTTTCTGAATCAGCCTGACAAAGATACTCAATACTAACTATTCAGTGGAAATGCTTTCATATGGTGCTGAGCTTAAGAAAAAGTTATGGTTGAGACTTGGGGCAAGGGGGAAAGTGCTTGCCTAGTGAACATGGGGCCCTGGCTTTAGTCCTTAGTACTACCCTCCCCTCAAAAAAAGGTTATCATAAGCTTTTAGGAAAAGTAGCCAGGCAAAAGCATAAAAGGGATTAACACAGTTTATGCCTACAAATTACAAACATGCTGCTAGAAATCTAACCTTAAAAAGTAAACTTAGAAACTGTTGCACAGTTGGTCACAACAGATTACTTATAATGACAGAATTTGGAAAACTTCTTTGTCCACAAGAAAAGGATGGTGAGGTGTTGTGATGTCATAAGAAGCGTGTCATAATGTACCAATGGGGGACAGTGGGAAAGAAGAGTGGGTACTTATCCCTTTCTTTTTCCTTCCTCGTAGTGTTCTGTCATTTCTTAATTATCCACAAAAAAGTATGTATTACTTCCTGAACTAGTAATTTTAGATAATGAAAGATTTCTTTTTCAACATTGGGGTTTTTAACTTAAGACTTCATGCTTATGAGGCAGGCGTCCACTGTTGAATCAAACCTCTAGTGTTTTTTGCGCTGGTTTCTTGCCTGGGTGCCTGCTTGAATCACAGTCCACCTATTTTTGGCTTCCCATCTTAGGTGGGCTGACAGACACATGCCACAATGTCCATTTTCTTTCGCTGAGATGGAGTCTCGGGGACTTTCTTCCCAGGGTTGGCCAATCTCAGCTCCCATGAAGCTGAGGATGACAGGCATGTGTCACTGCACCCAGCTGTGGGTTAAGATGAGGCCTCAAGAACTTTTCTGCTTGCATTTTCCTCAAAGCAAAATCCTCCTGTACTCAGCCTTCCAAGTAGCTAAGATTATAGGCATGCCACCAGATGCCAACTACCAATTAAATAACCTTTAGCAGAAATGTGCCATAGGTACTAAAAAGTTTCCCAGTACCATGTTCTGAACTGTTAAATACCTGTAAACCTCCTCAAGATGAAGCTCATGTTCAGGAACAAATTGAGTCATAAAATAGGCTAAGGCCTACATAAAAATATCAAAAGGTATTTTTAAATCATGTTTTGCAGATAGAAAACGGAGAAGCAGGAATGTTCAACTCCGGGAATATATAACCTTTAGATTTGAGATCAGTGATCTTCCCCTGCATGATTTGTATCCTGGCCAGTAATCACCAAGGAAGTAAAAGAAATGATACTTAATTTAGCAAATACCTCATGGGAATGTGAGTAAACAATTGTCTGAAAACAAATGCCTTATTCGAAGCATCCTCATGTTTCCCTTTGGAGGCCTTCCTGAGCCTCTCTATCTGCTTACTGCTCTTCATACTAACCCATCTCTGTCAGCTCACCATCAACTAAATAAATGATGCTGTTTCCTAAGCTGGCATCACATCTGCTCATTTCTGTCTCTGCTTTGTTTCCAGGGATGCCTATGGGGGTCACAGGTACTCATTCAATATTTCCCTCCATGAATTAAGGTCTCTAGACAACTTGCCTTATGCATGACAAAAGAAGGCTGCATCAACATTAAAATTACCTAGGCCACTAGGCACTGGTGGCTCATGCCTGCAATCCTAGCTACTCAGGAGGCTAAGATCTCAGGATGACAATTTAAAGCCAAACTAAGCAGAGAGATATTCTAAACTCTCATCTCCAATGAACTAGCAAAAAAATCTCAGAAGTGGAGTTGTGGCTCAAATAGTAGAATGCAAGCCTTGATTGCAAAAGCCAGGCAAGAGCACAAGGGCCTGAGTTTAAGCCTCAGTACTGGCATGTGTGCATATGAATGTGTGCATGCATGCACGCACAGACAGACAGACGGTTATGTAGGTCTTCACAATGTCAACCTAATGTATCACCGAGTGGCCACCACTGGTGCTAACAAGCTAAGCAAGTTATTAGGCTGACTTCCCCCCTCACACAGAATCATTCTTTTTTGTCATCTTATGATTGCAAGCATGAGTTTGAAGCAAGCTGCTCATGGTGGGCAATCGGTCTCAGTGCCCAGCAGGGATGCCAGCCCAGGGTCTGTGGCCCACCACCTTCAGCTAAGGAAAATTCCAGTTCATTCTGAGTCTTTTTCAGGTAGGTGCTACCCAATTCTCCCTCTCTCCACTGGGTCTCAAGGCTGAGATGTCTCCAGCTGCCAAACTGTAGTTTAGAAGGAAAAGGCACCAATTTTGGCTTCTATTCTGGATTGAAACAATCTCAGAACTAGGTTTGGTCCCAAATGGGGCCAATAAGACACTCATTCATTGCATTCTTTCCTACAGATTCTGGACTAGCTAGATGTGAAACACAAAAGTGGTAGTCAGAGCTAAGGTGCAAAAATGACAAATCACTAAGGGTGGGGCCCAGGGCACAGCTGCTGCAGATGTTGAATGCACCTAGGGCACTCTTCACTAACAAGGATTTTTCCAGGGTGTGGTGCATTTTCTCAGGTCTTGGTAGATCTCTGTAAGCCAAGATTATGAGTAATACTGAAGGGCAAGAATTTTAGATTTACTGACTTGGGACGGAAATAGGATCTACATAAAATTGAGATAAAGGTCAGATGTGCTCACCAAGTTGCAATGGAAACAGCATTTCAACAAATCATGAAAGGTGTCTGTGCATTGCATCTGGTATTTAAGTATGTTACTTAAAGATAATGAGAATTTTGGGGGGCACTGTTGAGGATCAAACCCAGAACCTTGTACACACTAGATAAATACTCTACCACTGAGCTAGTTCCACAGCTTAAACTTGGCTTCTTTGTTTTATTCTAATGTTTCCTCTCTTAAACATTAAGAGCTGGTCAGAATTCTGTTTCATTCAGGTTTGAACTCATCCTTTTCCAACTTGCTGGGTTTATCCCTTAATGGAAAATCTGTAAAGTTAAGTCATCACTAACCTGGTCTGTCTCTGTCATATAACATCCTTACTCGATTATAAGCTTTTAAAGTTCCAGCCATGCACATCATTAGAGGGGACACTATTATGTCTCTGGTGTCAATTATCCTCTCTTTCCTCCTGTTTTTAGAGATATATATCGGAGTGATATTTTAATACTGAGACAATTTTTGGATGTGTGCTTCCTGATTGGTGTTTAATGAGAAGTACTAAATGATCCTATTTATTTTTTGCTGACAAAATTGCTGGTGTCTCTTTTTATGAGTTGCTAATTTTCTTATGGGGCCACCACCAATAAAGAGGGGAGAAGTGTTCAACACATGCATTTTACTGGGGCTAATGGTCATTTCAATTATGCTAGCCTTAAGTGAGGACCCCATGAAATATATAACTTCATGATCACCAAGAATAATAGCAGAATTTCTGAACTATAGTGACTTTTAATAAGTCTAAAGAAACTCCAGCCATTACTGTTTCTACTAGTGATCTTATGCTCTGATTACAGAATTTCCAGCAGAACTAATCAATCATAAAGTATTTTCTGCCCTTTCAATAGGAACCTGTTTTGACTCCTACTTAGCAGTTCAGCCAGTGGGAAAAAACGGTTTCTTGCTCAAACCACCAGGGCACATGATCTCTAAAGCTTGTACCAGTATCTGCCATTCTCAAAGGAAACCTCTTGGGTCCTCAGATGGATAGGAAAAAATCACAATACTCTGACTTGTAATAACAGTAAGTTCACTGAGCAAGGAGAATGTGATAGCACTCACTAACCGTAAAATTCATTTTAGGATCTTATGATGCATTGTACCATTCTGGGATTATTAGACTCTATTCACAAGGACATCACCATAAAGTTTATTCCATCTCTATAAATCCTGACTAAGGCAAGTCATGAAAAGTTTAACAAATCACCTGAAAACAGGACCACTCTCTCTTCTCTGAGGGACCAGGACCAAAGTTTTACATTGACATAATCAACTTCTGAGGTCACCAGGATATGTTCCAGTGACTCAGTAAGTTTTCCTGATGCCCCTCCCAACAAATCTCAACCCCCCAGCCACTTAACTGTCATCATAACTATCCCATGATCACCATTATTCTATTCTATGTGTTTCCTAGATCTTGAAAAATTCCCTGATCCTTTACTATGACTCACTGTGTCTTAATCATGCCCAGTCACTTATGAAACCTGAATAGAGAAGACATTTACAAAGGTGTGTTAATGTTGTGGGGCTTAGTTCACTTATGTATGTATGAGTGGGAAACAAATAAACATGCATGCTATATCTTCTTTTTCCACTTTTTTGATACAGGAACAAAATACTGGAAAAGGGGATTGATTCCCCCATTAAAACTTATTCCAGCAAAACTTAAGAAATAAAGACAACTTTTTATGTAATGGCAAATAAGAACATTGTCATGTTTTAATGAAAATAGGGATATTTAGCATGATTTATTAGAAAAATATGTACTGTACACTTGCCCACAGTCTGTGATGTTCTGTTATGATATTTTCAGCAATCTTCTATTTTTGTTATCTTGAAACAACATCTAAGTCTGTTGGATACCAGATGGAATTTTTCCTCTCCACCCACTTTCCATTATAAAAGGGAAAATAGGTTCTTTTCAACCTACATGAACATCTTTTTAAAATTCCTTTTGCTCATCTTCATGAATGCAAGTGTCTCAATCACTCAGACGATCCAACTCTGGCTAATCAATATGAGGCAAATAGATATCTGAGTAATTCATACTTAAGGTCTATCTGCCGTGTAATTCTTGCTAACATAAGTTTTTTCCCACCACAGGTATATATGGGCTCAAAATTAATTTCTATAAAGCCAGGACTGAATTCAAGTCAACTTTTTAAAGACAAATGATAACACTGTAGTATATTTGTGTTTAGATTTGAGCTATAAAGGGGTTTAAGGGGCCTCTTGTTTCCTTTGGCACTGAAGTCTCCAGCCCTGAAGTCTTCACAGCATATCTTTCACATGCATACTGGTTACAAAGATGAGGACTGTAGGAAAAGAGCAGTGTTCTACCCGTCACTTTCAGACCCATTACATGTTGCAGCAGAGGACTCTCCAAGTTTAAATGGAATCATCTCTGTCTCTTGCTTAAATCCTTCACAAGAGCTTGACATTGCTCCTAGAACATCAGGCTAAAAGCAAAACCTATGGTAAGTTAGCAAGAGGTGCTAAGCCCACAATGTCCTGTAGCCTCTGGCCCCTGTGCCACTGCCACTTGTCCCTACCTTCCCCACACTACTGATGCTGCAGCCATGTTTTCTGCTCCTTAAAGCTGCCACATCCTCTCCACACAGGTCACTCACGTGATCACACTTGTTCTTTCCTGTGCCTGGAATGCCTGGCACTCATCATTTGTCACTTTTTTTCCCCTTAGATCGGTCTCCTTCGCAGGGAACTTTACAAGACTCCTTTGGCTATTGAGGTCCATGTTAGAAGCTTCCATATATTTGTATAACATTCAGCACACAGGTAACTGGGAATTCAGCCTTGAGATTCCTTTTCTTTTTTTCCTTTTCCCTTCCCCATTCTTCCCTTCTTTTTCATTCCTTCCCCACATCCCTCCTTCCATTCTGTGCGTGTGTGTGTGTGTGTGCGCACGCGCGCGTTTTTGTGCTGGTACTTTGGCTTGAACTAAGACCCTCCTATCACTCAGTTTGTCATCATTCCAATCCAGTATTTTGTTGATCAATTGATGATGTACTCTCATGGACTTTTCTGCTCAGGTTGGCTTTGTACTAAGATGCTCCAAGTCTCAGCCTCTTGAGTAGCTATAATTACAGGTATGAGCCAAAAGCATTCAGCTTAGCCTTAGAATTTTCTGTAGAACATCAGCTCTGCAAGGGCAATGATGTATCTGGACACAGCCCTGGGAGCCAAAGGCATATTGTAAATTGAGCCTATATCTTCCTACTCCTCCATATCACTTTTATTTCTCCAGGCTTTAGGGATAACAGTTACTATGGAGCATCCATCTGTTTGCACATCTTTTCCATAACCCTTTGTTTTCAAGTTGCCATTCTAAACCCAAATAAAACCCATCTAGCAAAGGTTTTTCCTATTACCTGTCTATAAGGTATTAGTATTGTTTTATTGGCAAGATCAGATCTGCATGGAGGTAGAGAAGAAAAGAACATAAAGTTGCCAAGTCTCTAGAGCAGCAAGATACCCCATGGAGGTGGGGAAAAGTAAAAGCCAAAGAAAATAATCTACTTTTCAACCCTTTTAATAATTTCCCAACATACTAGAGATAATAAAGCCATTTTAACTCTATAAGGGTAAGAACCTAATAAATCTAGGGAGCAGGGAGCAGCATCTGTGAAACAGGGAATGAAAGATCATTTGACAACATGAGTTTGATAAAGCAAGAGACCTTGGCCAGTATCCATTTTCTTTTTTTTTTTTTTTTTTTTTGGCCAGTCCTGGGCCTTGGACTCAGGGCCTAAGCACTGTCCCTGGCTTCTTCTCGCTCAAGGCTAGCACTCTGCCACTTGAGCCACAGCACCGCTTCTGGCTGTTTTCTGTATATGTGGTGCTGGGGAATCGAACCTAGGGCCTCGTGTATCCGAGGCAGGCACTCTTGCCACTAGGCTATATCCCCAGCCCCGGTATCCATTTTCTTAACTGGGCCTTTTAAAACAACCTTGAATGTTTTCAGCAACATATACAAATTACATAATGACAAATTTCTCCATCTTAAAAAACAGAGAAACTAGGTAGTTGTATGTGTGTGTGTATGTGTGTGTGTGCGTGCACGTACACACACACACACACACACACACACACACACACACACACACACACACTACTGGGACTTGAACTCCTGGGTGCATTTTCACTCAAGCATGGTGTTCTACTATTTGTGCCACAGCCCCACCTCCAGATTTTTGTGGTTATTTGGAAATAAGAGTCTTATGGACTTTCCTTCCCAGGCTGGCTTCTAACCACGACCTTCAGATCTCAGCCTCCTGAGTACTCAGGATTATAGGTGTGAGCCACTGGCACCTGGCTTGAAACTAGTTTTTTGTTATTGTTGTTGTTTGTTTTTTAAATGTCAGGACTTGAAACAGGTTTCTTTCGAGAACCTAATATAGCTAATTAATGAACAGATGGCTCCCCTAGACATGAGGCATACTCCTGACTTGTACTGCCGTCTGGCTGTCATTTTTCTGGAAGAAAAAAAAATCCAGAATTGAAAGATAGAACAGAGGGAAACAAACTTATAAACCATACTCCCGAATGAATGAGATGCATGTGGGGGCTACAAGTGTGAGCTGTGCTTTCTACATTCCCTTCCCCCTCAACTTTATTAAATACTTTCTTACTTTTTTCATGCATCAGTTCCTTTCCAGATAAACTGTTAACTTTTTGATGGCAAAACTACTTTCTTGGGAGATGAAGACAAATGGTAAGGATTCAAGACCATCTCAGGCAAAAGTTAGCAAGACCTCATTTCAAAAACAAGCCAGGTATGGTGATTAAAGTCTGTAATCCCAGCTAGTTAGAAGGCAGATGTCTGAGACCAGACTGAGAAAAGCACAAGACCCTATCTGAAAAAAAAAATGGTGAAGTCCAAATAGCTCAATGTCTTCATCTTGAGGCCCCAGAACAGAGCCTTAATTCACTAACTCTCCCACCTTCCCCCTTTTCCCTGACTAAATAATCTCATGCGACAGGCACCAGACCAAAATCTACTCCCAGTTTGGACCTTGTGCTTGGCTCCCTCCTGGACTTATTTCCCACCATTCATTACTCTCAAACTACTTCCACTAGATAATTCTAGCACTCTTTCAGACCTACAATAAACAACTTCAGATTGTAAGTGAGGAATAGATTTCTAGCTCCCCCTTGCAGGTTTTTTCCCTAATAAACCTGTGCGGGCATTGAGCCATCACTTTGTCAACTCTTTCTCTTGATTTTTTCTCCCTCTTTTTGAACCTAACAAAAACCAACAGGATGGAGAATGTGGCTCAAGTGGTAGAGCAATTGCCTAGTGAGTGTGAGGCCCTGAAAAAAAAAGAAACAAACAACTACCCTTTGACACTTTCGGAGTTCCTTTGTGGCCTGATCTGGATTTAAAATGGACCAAATCAACTCTGTCTAGGGAGTACATTTTCCATGAAAAGATAGCTAAGTAGCAACCCATTACAAAGTTGGATTTTGTTATTAAGAAAAATAATATAGTTCCAATGTGGCAATTTCCTGGCTGACAGGTGGTAAACTTAATATATTATGAGTTGCACATTACATCTGAACTCTGGCTTCCTTTTTTTTTTCTTCTTTCTTTTGTTCTTTTTATTTATTTATTTATTTTGCCACTACTGGGGTTTGAACTCAGGGCCTCAGCCTTGCCCTGGAGCTTTTTTGATCAAGGCTAGCACTTTACCACTTGAGCCACAGCTCCATTTTCTGGCTTTCTTTTTGGTGATTAATTAGGTATAAGCGTCTCATGGTCTTTCCTGCTCAAGCTGGCTTCAAACCATGAGCCTCAGATATCTCCCTCCTGAGCTGTTGGGATTGCAGATGTAAGCCACTGGCACCTGGCCTGAACATTAGCTTTCAATAGTAAGTAATAGTGTTCTAGAATTTTACCTTTAGTGTTATGGCTGAATCAATTTATTGGAATCCTTCCAAATGGTTATGAGATAGCTTGACCTTATTTTCATCTAGATGTCTAATACAAGTATGAACAGAATACTAAAATACTTTCAGTATTTTCTCACAGATTAAAAAAAAAAAAGGATTTCTTCTTTATTGAACTTCATTTAACCAAATAGCCCAAACAGAGTTCAGAAAAAGATTGAGGCCAACTTTTAGCAAGCAAGAGAAGACTTCCAGCAGCTAGAATACTCAAAACCACTTCTCCCCTAGTAATTCTTACACAAGAAACCCTTTGACGTAGGCAAAATTCCAGGATGAGGCTGCAGGAAACAGGGAAGAGGAAATTCCGGCAGTGCCTGAGTGATGGGACCCTTCCCTAAAGCAGCAGCAGAACTGCCAAGGTTCAGCTGCAGTATGTGCAAAATCCCCTTCCCACCCATATTTCATGAGTGAGTTAGAAAAGGGAAGGAAATTGGGTGGGTCCTGAGACTTAACAAAGGAACTGAAGAAAATAGGGTGGGGAGAAGCAGGAAAGGAAACAAAGCCCCTCAGTTAAGTATTCCTGAACAAGTTCTTCATATATGTTTCATAGCCCTTCGTTTCTACCAGTGGAAATTGGAAAGTCAGTTTGGACATACCATTACTATATCTAATTTGCAATTCAACATACTACAAAGCATTGCTATGTTCTAGGAAAGAAAAAATTCATTTTGTAAGTACATTTGTATTCCAGAAAATAAGATCTACTTCTAGACATATACTTTAAGATAATTATTTTGTTGATATGAGCTTTTCAGATCCCATTTAATATTTAAACTAAGCCAGCATCTTGCCACATTCATCACCTTGGACCTTTCCCACTCATCAGTCTCCTCTCTCTCAAGACTGTTGGGATTGTTGCCTTAGATTCCCAGCCTCTAAGGGCCTTGAATTCAGTGAGCTGGTTCCCTAGGCAGTCAGACTTGTGTTCATTGACATCCAACTCAGTCTAAGCACTCACTAGCCTGTCTTCTAATCTGTCAGACTGAAATAATATCACTTACTTTCCAAAGGCCCCACCTAGAGTCCTTCTTTTTTTTTTTTCTTGTGAATTATGGGGCTTGAACTCAGGGCTTTGACACTGTCTCCAAGCTCTTTTGCTCAAGGTTAATACTCTACCACTTTGAGCCTCAATACCACTTCCAGTTTCTGGTGGATAACTGGAGATAAGAGTCTCATAGATGTTCCTACCCAGACTGGCTTTGAACCACGATCCTCAGATCTCAGCCTCTTGAGTAGCATGAGTCACCAGTGCCCAGTCAGACTCCTTTTTAATGAAAACCAGCAAAACCAAATACTGGCTCCTAATTATTTTGGGAGTGAAGCAACATTTCTCAGCCCTCAAAATCCTCCAGTGGTACCAATCTTATCTCTGAATTCTTCTCCTCCTCCCTGTCACCATCTCCTTTCTCAGCAGCAACTTCCAGTAGTGCAGTGACATCATAAGGTTTCAAACTTCTGAAAACTACCTTTCATTTTTATATCTCTATGCATTTTCTAGTGCTATTCTTAACACTAGGCATGTCCTTCCTCAATGAGAAGATTCTAAGTCTAACTTAAAACCCTATTTTAAAGCCCAGGTCAAACTCTACCTAAGCTGTGGAGAAAATCCCAATTCCCAGCTGGAAATGGTCTTCTTGCTCTTCTGTGTTCCTCTTGGGTCTTCCCCTTGACCTCTTTGTAGGTATTTTACTTATTTCAATGCTTTTTCTCTACAGCTAAACTAATTACTTGAGGAACAGGAGTCACAGCGGTTATCCTAAATCTTCCACAACATCAACTTAAGTACAGAAAATAACTGAATGATGGAAAGCATTATGGAATAACAATATTAGTCATACACAGTCAGAAGACTGCATTCAGTACAGCAACCCAAACACCAGCATGTATTCTGAATAAGGCACACAGGGCACTGGAGAAAATGTATGGCCATATGGGGCAATCGGTTATGCTTTCTGCTGAAGATGCTTCAAAGTAATTAGTCTAAAAAGAAAGTCTTTGTATCTCCAAACCGTTAGCCCTCTAATGATTTGCCAGTGTTATAAATCTATGATCTTAAAAACTTGAAACATACCACAGGAAAACAAAGCAAGATCAATGGCTCATGTGGCTTCTTAGCAAAAGTGACCAACCAAAGAAATTTTAATCTAAGTTCAACAATTTCTTAATGTAAAACTACACAAACAGCCTCCATTACCACACATCAAATTCGCTGTCTATATATGTTCCCATTGCCTAACCCCAAGCTAACACCTCTCACCTAACCAATTACAATAGCTTTCCAAGATCTTGCCAACATTTTCTTCTTCATCACTCAACTTTTCCTCTGAACTGAAGCCAGATATCCAACAAGGCCCACAAATGATTGTGCATGTCCTTTCATTGTTGACTTTTCTCTGCCAAAAGACAAGTCTAAACTCATTAGGGGTGGTTTACTAGGTCTTCCTCAACTGAATTTTACCGTTTTTTTTCCAACCCACCCCTTTCCATTCCCCATGAATTACCAATAGCTTCCAGTTGGCTCATTCTGCCTTAAATGCTCTTCCCTGCTCTGAACTTCTCTGTAACCACTGATCATCCTCCAAGTTCAAACACGAGAATCACTTGGTAACTCATGCCCTTTCCCTCATAGACCATCAATTGAGACTATTAAATAAAATGCCTTTAAAAGATATAAATGTCTTAAAATAATGAATGACTAAATATTAGTACTTCTATCATAATGTTTAGGAAACATAGTCCCATTTCTGCCCTACTTCAAGTCCTCACATAATAAATGTCAACACTTAGGTATTATATTAGTGCCACCTAATTTTATCTACACTTAGTTAACAATGAATTTTTCTTTTATTTCAGAAACACTTTGGCACAAGCACATACATGCATTTATAATCATGGCATTTTCCAGTCTAAGAAAAATATGTGAAATGCTTACTCAGAATGCTCTAATCCTCTTCAATTTGTAATGAGACATAATAGTAACCAAGGCTTTGTTCTATCAGTCTCATCATTCCCAAAGCAGAGGCCCTTCAAAGTAACTTTCTCATCTTGGCACATATGGATGAGAAAGGATGTGACATTCTAGAACTAGAAAAGCCATTAAGTTCAGTCACAAGAATAACTCAACAGTCAATGTGGATTCTAATTTAAATTTTGCTACTGTCTACTTAGCTAGATTTGACCTAAGACTGGCAGATGAGATAGAGGAAGAATTTTCAAACTATAAAAATACCCATCTGTTTGTAACTCTAAGGTTTGGCCAATATTGTTAAAACTAGAACAGAAGGCAATGTAGACTTACATTGCACACTGTAGTCTCCTCTGCCTGAGTTATGAGTTATTTTCTGTAACTGAGTTTCTAGGAGCAAAAGCAGATGACTTTGACTGAAAAGAAATTGAGGGCAGGAAAACTGGGAAGGTTCCTGAGCACTGAAAACGTAATTGGTAAGCAAAGATGTAGCTCTAAATAGATATTGAAGATAAAGTCAGGTCTTTGATCCATTTGGAACTGATTTTGGTGCAGGGTGATATATAAGGATCTAGTTTTAGTTTGTTGCATGTGTTGAACCAGTTTTGTCAGCACCATTTGGTAAAGAGGCTATCTTTTATCCATCCTATGTTTTTAGCTCCTTTATCAAAGATTAAGTAGGCATAGTTCTGTGGGCTCATTTCTGGGTCTTTAGTTCTATTCCACTGGTCTTCATGCCTGTTCCTTTGCCAATACCAGCTGTTTTTTTTTTTTTTTATTACTATAGCTTTATAATACAGCTTTAGGTTTGGTATTGTAATTCCTCCAGCACTGTACTTTCTGCTTAGGATTGTTTTTGCTATTTGCGGTTTTTTTTATTGTTCCATATGAATTTCTAGATTGCTTCCTCTATTTCATTAAAAAATGGTGTTGGAATATTAATGGGTATTGCATTGAATTTGTAGATAGCCTTTGGCAATATTGCCATTTTGACTATATTGATCCTCCCAATCCAGGAGTGTGGGAAGTTTTTCCATTTCCTTAGTTCTGCCTTAATTTCTTTTTTCAAGGTTTTAAAGTTCTCATCATAGAGGTCTTTCACTTCTTTGGTTAAGGTTATACCTAGGTATTTTATGTTTTTTGAGGCTATTGCAAAAGGAGTTGCTTTCCTGATTTGGGCCCAAGACCTCGAAATAAAAACAGATACCCTGAAAACACTACAAGAAGCAGTAGCAGAAACACTTGGGCTTCTTGGCACAGAACGAAACTTCCTTAAATAAAGGCCCAGAAATGCTACAAATCAAAGAAAGGCTGGAAAAATGGGACTGCATCAAACTGCAGAGTTTCTTCAGGGCAAAGGACATAGCTCCCAAGATAAACAAAAAACCCACAAGTTGGGAAAAAAAACTTTACTGGCCATACAACGGACAAAGGCCTCATATCTAAAATATATGCAGAACTAAAAAATTTAAATTCCTCCAAAACAAAACCACAAAGAACCAACAGCCCCCTCAACAAGTGGGCTAAAGACTTAAAAACAGACTTTTCTGATGAGGAAATGAGAATGGCCAAGAGACATATGAAAAAGTGCTCTATATGACTGGCCATAAAAGAAATGCAAATCAAAATAACATTGAGATTCCACCTCACCCCAGTAAGAATGTCCTTTACCAAGAAAACTAACAATAACAAATGTTGGAGGGGATGTGGCCAAAAGGGAACCCTACTTCATTGTAGGTGGGGATGTAAACTGGTTCAGCCACTCTGGAAAGCAGTATGGAGATTCCTCAGAAGGCTAAACATAGAGCTCCCCTATGATCCTGCAGCTCTACTTTTGGGCATCTACCCAAAAGGCCACAAACAAGAACACACTAAAGCCACCAGTACAACAATGTTCATCACAGCACAATTTGTCATTGCTAAAATATGGAACCAACCCAGATGCCACTCAGTAGATGAATGGATCAGGAAAATGTGGTACATATGCACAATGGAATTTTATGCCTCTATCAGAAAGAATGACATTGCCCCATTCATAAGGAAATGGAAGGACTTGGTAAAAAAATTATACTAAGTGAAGTGAGCCAGACCCAAAGAAACATGGACTCTATGGTTTCCCTCATAGGGAATAATTAGCACAGGTTTAGGCTAGTCACAGCAGAGGATCGCAAGAGCCTAATAGCTATGCCCTTATGAACACATAAGATGATGCTAAATGAAATGAACTCCATGTTATGGAAATGAGTGTTATATCACTGTTGTAATAACATTCAATATGCCATGTGAAACTGTAGTTTCTTTTCTTGATGATCCTCTTGTATCCCCTTCCTGTGATTGTCCCCGCGCTATCACTGTATCTCATCTGAGTACCCTGGATTCTGTATATATTGGTATTAGAACTAGGGAAGTGAAAGGGAATATCAAAATTGAGAGGCAAAGGATAAAAAGACAAACAACTCCAAAAGCAATACTTGCAAAAACCATTTCATGTAAATCAACTGAACAACTCACTGGCGGAAAGGAAAGGGGGGATGGGGCAGGGGGAATGAGGGAGGAGGTAACAAACAGTACAAGAAATATACCCATGGCCTATTGTATGTAACTGTAACCCCTCTGTACATCACTTTGACAATAAATAAGTAATTATTAATTTAAAAATAAGAAATAAAAAAGATAAAGTCAGGAAGCTTTTATTTTAAAGTAATTATTATAAAAAGTAGGAGCATCTGACATACGGGAACTCATTCAATGGAGTAGCACATTGGTATCAGCCCCAATTGCTGATTGGTTCAAGTGGTCATCCTGAAGACAGAGATCACAGAAGAGCTCTTTACATGCATCACTAAGAAAAAAATAATCTTAGGTTCACTTTTTCTTACTTTAGGCCTCCTGGGAAAGTACCTGTGGAAACTTCATAATTCCAACCTTCATATCTACATAACTATCTTTCCTCTTAGAAACACAAACATTTCCAACACATGACATTCATGAAAGCAGGAGAAAATTTCAGTGTTCTAGTACAAACTTAGAACAAAGTTTTAAGAGTAACAGGGGAAAAATCCATTGAAAAAGTTGAAAATCTTCAACCAATAAATTTCTGTCTCCTTTACAATGATCTCCACCATACTGAGATTTCAAGTTACATATTTTGAGGGTATCTATTAATGGTACTGTTTCTAGTATTCTGAATTGACCCACATATGAAACAAAGGTAACACATATATTTCTTTTATAAGCATCAGTTCTTGTGGCATGATGCTGATGATGTTTAACTGTGATGTAATAGTACACTACTATTTGATTTTGAAAGAACTTATTCTACCTCAAGTTGTCATTGGTTCATTACATCTAATGTGAAACCAATAATAGATACAACATTCCGTTTAGGACCACAAGGAAAGAAAAATTTTCACAATTACACAATGATATGTCAACTTCAGAGTTGCTAAAATGTAGGGAAATATACATCATGAAGTCAACAAAATAAAGTATATAGCGTTAATCTCTAATTGAAATAAATCAAAAGCACTACTACTTTAATAAATTTAAGCTACACAACAGGCTATTTAAATATCCTAAAGACCTGACAGGCTAGAAGTTAATCTAATATAGTGAAACTTAAAGGTGCTTGCAACAACTTGAATACACCCCTAAAATTTTCGATAGTACTTTGCAAAATAAGTCCTCTGAATCTTCTAATTGCACTGAAAGAGTCACATTCACCCTGAAATACTTTGATCAAAAGACTTTGAAACGGCCTAATAATTTTACCTCTGGAGACACTGTTACTTCTGGGGATGTGCTGTGCAAACTAAAGAGCCAGCCTACCTCCCAACATCTCACCACCTCTCCTGTTCCCTTGTATTGATGGACTTAGGATCGAAAAAAGCATGAAGCATTTTTCCCCCTTAAAAAGGGTTGAAAGTAATATTTCAAGGGAAAATAAAAGTCAGAGAGAGACATATTTATAAGCACAGAGGAATGTTCCCTCCACAAGCAATCCTGGATTGTACTGCACGAAGAGCAAAAAGCCTTATAAATAACAAATCGGCAGATCGTAATGTGGAGCAGAAGAAAGTGGCTGCATTGTCTTCCTGGTGTGAGGCCAGCTTTCTTAGTTCTGAGACACTGGCTGAATAACTGCTTTCAGAGGGACCAAGCCCAATGTCCTTTCCACCAGCTTTCACTGCATTCAGACAAAGTCACTCTTGTTGGAACACAGTGTTCATAGGAGAGCGGGAAATCTCCCTCTGACCTTCCCACTTGGTAAGAGCATGTTTACCCTGTGCTGTTTTAATCTATTTCTACTGACTTAGGACACATTCTTTGACAATTATATCCACCTACACATACTCCTTCAAAATCCATATTATCAGTCTAGGTTGGGAGACATGGGTGAGAATGTTGAAAGGGGTAACTTTGATAAAAAATGCACTGTACTTAGAAATGCTTTGTTAAGTGGCATCTCCTTTGTACAATTACATAAAAATAATTTTAAAAAGTTAAATCCATATTCTCTAAACTACCTGATGGGACAAAACTTAGGATGTCTTAATGGAAGTTTTGATTTGATGGAAAGTCATCAATTCAGGCTTGTCACAAACATGAATTCATTTTCTTTTCTAAAGCAGAGTCTCATATTTCCACAAGGCTTACTTTGGAGAAAAGTTCTAGTTCAAGTTCTAAACAACTATCTTTGAGCTCTGAAAAACCATCATTTTTACTAAGGAAGATTCTTTGGTGGAAGGAAATTCCCAAATGTAAAGAACTGAAAATAAAATATTCTTTCTCTCAAACACATAATGAAGCAAAAGCATTCTCCATCCCTTCAAACCTGTATCCCAAGAGGAAAAAGGCTTACGTGTTCAGACTTCTCCAGTTCTTTTTTGTCAGTCTGCAGAAACTGACAATTTTCTCTTGCCAACTTTTGTACCAGTTCAATGCGTCCGATATCATCTCTCTCTTGAAGCTTGCACATCACTCCGGCCTTCAGAGTTGGAGAAAAAGCAAAGATATACTTAAATCCACAGTCCCAGGACATGACACCGCTTCAAAGTTCACCTTACAAAAAGCTCATTTTTTCCTATGTCCTAGATTAAATCATGCTCTTGATAAAATATTTTGCCTTTCCAAGTCAAAATTATATTGTTTTATAATACAGAATACTATGCCAAAAGACTTCAAATGGAGATCAAGTATCGGTCTACATTGAGAACAAAAGGCAAACTAAATCATTTGCTACTACGTATGCGTCTGATATGCCCTATTTGTTTGTTCCTGACAGCCTGTTTCCTGTTACATAAGCAAAGCCTAGCAAGAGGTTAAAAATCCATGGGAAAGTTAGCCAGGAACTGCTCTGGCAAAAAGGGCGAAATGATACAGAGTCCTAAAAATAACAGCCTACAACTTCCCAATTCTTTAGCTCTGGTAGATCATTCCACAGACAAATTCACCAAGAAGATACAAGATTTTGTTTTCCACCACTGGAAAATTCCTATGGACTATCAATAAAATATTCCCTATGGTGCTTGAAAAATGAGAATTGTATTAAAAATAAGAAGTTAGAGAAGGAAAAATTCACAGGATTTGGAAACAATCCATAAAGCATCATCATCATCATTATTGTTTGTGCCTGAGCTCCATCCCTTAGCTTTTTTCCACTCAAGGCCAGTGCTCTACCTCTTGAGCTACAACTCTACTTCCAGCTTTTTGGTGGTTAATTGGAACTAAGAGTTTGACAGACTTTCTTGTACAGTCTGGCTTTGAATTGCAATTTTCAGATCTCAGCCTCCTGAGTAGCTAGGATTATAGATATGAGCCAGTAATGTCCAGCTAAAGCATTCAGACAAAGGTTGAAGCACCTAAATTATTAATAATGAGGAGGAAGATTAATCTAGGACTTTGGGGTAGAAAATAATACACTCATTGTAAAACTAAAATTATCAACTATTTCTATTCAAATGTTCCCCCAACTAATTCATACTGACATACCAAGATATGATCTAAAAGAGAAATCTGAAATTATACTTGGCAGAAGCAGTCAAAACCATGGATTTAAATGGACTCAGTAACACATCCAAATATGGGTTCCCTTGCAAGTGATCCAAGGTTCCTGGCCATAACTGTTTGTGTTAAAGAAACTCATGCTACTGATTGCCCTTAATGAAAAAGGAACCATCCACACAAAGCAGTAACTACAACTATTTTTCTCTTAAATCAGAAGGAAACAAATGCAATGGCCCAAACACAGACTCCCACCGGGCAGCAAGTAGAATTCCGCTGTCAAAAGTGAAAGGATTTATTTTTACAACAACTCTTGCAAGTGGTTTTCCAGTTCCTTTCCAGAGTTTCCTTGGACGGAGATCTCAGCTTATCAGAAGACATTCTGTACAATTTTAGATAGCCAGAATGGTTGGAAAGTCCCCTCTCACACCACACAAAAAGATGAAGCTATTTAATGTCACAGTACTAGTTTTACCTTTCACTTCTTTTCTTTTCTAGGTCTGAGACTGGAACTTGAACTCAGTATCTGATGTTTTCGCTCACTGTCCAGTGCTTTACCAACTGAGCCATGCCTCCAACACATAGTTTTGCCTTTTAAGGCATTTGAAAGTAGGTATATTCCTTGTTTCATATGACAAGATATCCACTACTTAAATCAAGTGATCACTGCAATCTCTTTTCTCTAAGTTACTTTAGTCATTCATTCATTCTCTAAATAGACTTTAGTTGAGGAATAAGCCAATAGAGAAGTTATAAAAATGAATAACCAAAAAGTCAAAATCCCTCATACATACTAGACTATGTAACATGTAAATGATCATGTAAGATAAATAAAGTTTTAGGTGATTATATGTGAGAGTAAAGAAAAGGAAAGCAGGGTAAGGGGAGAGAGAAATGAGTGAAGGTATTAACAAACTAGGAAGGTCAGGTGATTCTCTACTAGGATGACATCTGAAAGCAGGCCTAAAGGAAGTGAGGGAGAGGTGATGTGGATACCCAGAGGAATAACAAATGCAGGGGCCCTGAGGTTTGGTGTGCTTGGTACATTCAAGAATCAATAAAGGGAATAGCATGGCAGGACAGCATTGGTTAGTGGCAGACTTGTGTGGTTAGAGGAATGCAGGATCAAATCACATGATTTCCGTACAAGCTGCATATAAAGGACTTGAATCCTTTTTGTGAACAAGACAAATTCTTTGGAATGGTTTGAACAGAAGAATGTCATAAGCTAATTTTTAGTTTTGAGGGGATCAATGTGTATTCTGAGTAGAGTGAAAGTAATTGAATCTTAAGATCAATTTGGAGATTTTTTTTTTTTTTTTGGCCAGTCCTGGGGCTTGAACTCAGGGCCTGAACACTGTCCCTAGCTTCTTTTTGCTCAAGGCTAGCACTCTACCACTTGAGTCACAGCGCCACTTCCGGTTTTTTCTATGTATGTGGTGCTGAGGAATCAAACCTAGGGCTTCATGTACATGAGGCAAGCACTTTGCCACTAGGCCATATTCCCAGCTGGAGATTGTTGTTTGTTTGTTTGTTTTTTTACCTGAGACATGACTGGAAACTTGTGATGTGTCAAAGACAACTTGATGAAAATCAAGTCACACTGTCAAGGTGAGGCCAACAGATTTGGATATTTAGGAGTCTCCAAAATATTTAGCCTGAGCCACTGGGGAGACAGAGTTGTCATTTACTGAGACTAGAAAAGCTGGGACATCTTCTGGGAAGGAAGATCCCCACTGACATCCCAGTGGGGTGGCTGGCTTGGCAATCAGATTCAGAAGAGAAGTTGAGGCTGGTAGTAGAAATCTGGGAATCATTCAGAGTTTAGACATTTCCCCTATAGTTATATGAATGGGTCTGAGTCTAATGTTTCCATATTGAGAAGATGGGGAGTAATCAGAAAGGAGACAATGAGACAAATGACATTGCTCTAGAGGACAAGCCCAGAGCAATGAACAAGTCATTTTCAAGGAGAGAGAAGAAATGTTGCTGAAGAGGCCAATGCATCAGATAGTTCAAAAATTCCTGATGCTAAATTTGACAAAGTAATCAGTGACTTTGAAGACAGTAATTCCTTGCTGTAGAGGTAAGGACAAAGGCTGCATTAACATTAGACCAACGGCCATAAAAGAAATGCAAATCAAAACAACATTGAGATTCCATCTCACCCCAGTAAGAATGTCATATATCAAGAAAACTAACAATAACAATTGTTGGAGGGGATGTGGCCAAAAGGGAACCCTTCTTCATTGTTGATGGGAATGTAAACTGGTTCAGCCACTCTGGCAAGCAGTATGGAGATTCCTCAGAAGGCTAAATATAGAACTCCCCTATGACCCAGCAACCCGCTTTTGGGTATCTATCCAAAAAAACACAAACAAAATCACAGTAAAGCCACCAGCACAACAATGTTCATCGCAGCACAATTTGTCATAGCTAGAATCTGGAACCAACCCAGATGCCCCTCAGTAGACGAATGGATCAGGAAAATGTGGTACATATACACAATGGAATTTTATGCCTCTATCAGAAAGAATGACATTGTCCCATTTGTAAGGAAATGGAAGGACTTGGAAAAAATTATACTAAGTGAAGTGAGCCAGACCCAAAGAAACATGGACTCTATGGTCTCCTTTATTGGGAATAATTAGCACAGGTTTAGGCAAGTCACAGCAGAGGATCACAAGAGCCCAATAGCTATACCCTTATGATCACATAAGATGATGCTAAGTGATATGACTCCATGTTATGGAAGTGATTGTTATATCACAGTTGTAACTACTTTCAACTTCCCATGTGTATCTGTAGCTTCTACTATTGATGATGTTCTTGTATCACCTTCCTGTGATTGTATCTACACTATCTCTGTAATCTTATCTGAGTATATTGGAAACCATCTATACTGGTATTAGAACTAGGAAATTGAAAGGGAATACCAAAATTAAGAGACACAGGGTAAAAAAAGACAAACAACTACAAAAGCAATACTTCCAAAACCGTTTGGTGTAAGTGAACTGAACACCTCATGGGGGGAAAGGGAAAGGGAAAGGGGGAGGAGAGAGGGGGAATGAGGGACGAAGTAACAAACAGTACAAGAAATGTATCCAATGCCTAACGTATGAAACTGTAACCTCTCTGTACACCAGTTTGATAATAAAAATTTGAAAAGAAAACAAAAATAAATAAATAAAGCCAGCCCCCCCCCCCAAAAAAAACATTAGACCAATAGAAAATCCAGGAGCATTATGACAGGAAGGGGCCCTGGCTGAGAGCAATGGTGAAGGGAGATTTGCTTGCAGCCTGGAGTTCAGATGAGAGCTATTCATCTGTGTTAGCAGTCACCCAGTAGAGAGGGAAATTTGATGATGCAGGAGGAAGAAGGTGCATCTGCAGAAGTGATGGTCTTGGGTAGAAAGAGAAGATAAAGATCTATAAACATATAGATAGATCACTATAAACATTTTATCCATTAGAACAGGAGAAAGGTGAAACCCAGAGTCAGGTATATAAATAAGTACATTGGTTTGTAAGTAAATATGTTGGTAGGATCTGGTATGTATATGGCCTGGTGGTGAGAACTTGTGGAAATTCTTTTCTAAATAGCTTTGATTTCTCAGAAACTGAATTATTAGCTAAGAGCTAGGATGGAGGGAGAAGATTTTGGAAGTACAAGAAAAGAAAACACATAAAAGTCACCTGAAGGGCAAGAAAGCAAATGATAGGCTTCATGAACTATGGGAACCATGAGACTACTCAGCTCTACAGTGTAGCCCAAGAGCAGCAAGAGACAACACATAAGTGAATGGGCACAGTGACGTTCATTGTTGTTATTTTCAACATACCATGTGAAATTATGCCTTTTTCTCTTGTCTTTCTTCCCCATGGTTTTACCCCTGATATCACTGTAACTGATTTTGGTACCCTGGATATTGTATATATGTATTGGAACTAGGGAAGGGAAGGGGAATATTAAAATGGAGAGGCAAAGGATAAAAGACAAGACCCATGCAACAGTAATACTTAACAAAACTATATGTGGTAAACCAATAGTACAACTCATGGGGGGGGGCATGGGGAGGGGAAAGGCATGGGGAAAAATGAGGGAGGAAGTAACAAGTTGGATAAGAAATGTACACACTGCCTTACTATGAAACTGTAACCCTTCTGTACATCACTTTGACAATAAAGAAATAAATTTAAAAAATAAAAACCCTTCATGACAGAATCTGGCAGAAGGCTGGCTGTCAACTCTGGGCCTCAGAAAAGAGGAAACTGGACCAAGGAAATAAAGAAGTACCGCTCTGTATCACTGAGGGTCCACATGACTTGTAGTTTTAAATTCTTTCACCATCCTCTCCTTCTTCCTCAGACATATTTCTGTTTTTCAGAATTAGAGCCCATAGCCTGAGATAATTTATAGTAGGACCATAAAGATAGTCTTTTTAGTGTGTGGCAGTACCGGGGCTGAAACTCAAGGCCAGGGCACTCTCTCTTACTTTTAAGTTCTATCTTTTGAGCCTCCACTCCACTTCTGGCTTTTTGCTAGTTAACTGAAGATAAGACTCTTATCTTCTGGCTTAGAGAACCATGATCTTCAGATCACACCCTCCTAACTAGCTAGAATCGCAGGTGTGAGCCTCTAGGGCCCAACTATCTTATTTAGTTTTCCTAGAGAGGGTAGGAGAGAATCAATGGTGTTAAGTGGCCTACTTTCAACTAAGAAGGCTGGGAAGTTATCTGAGGCTATTTCTACTGACAGATGATTAGCATGGTTTAAACACTGTATCAATTAAAGAGATAAGTTCCTGTTATTTTGAAAATGCTTTCATGTCCACATCAAGGACTTCTGTTCCATGTCATCTTCATGATGTCTTGCTCTTAAGGAGGGATGGTAATGACCCTCAGATCTTCAGACTCACTCTGCTTTTTTCAGCAGGGTGAAAGACAAGCTCATCTCTCCTTAGTGTGGCCTTGTGTAACAGGACTGAGCCTCACCTTTCCCACTCTCATGGGCTCCAGAGCCACTAGGCTGAACTCCCAAAGACTGACTCAGAGACAGTCTTTTATTATTATTATTTTACAGACAACTGGTAGCAGCATTAGCAATAAAAAAAACTAGGCATGAGAAGAGGTAAAAGAAGTACTTTGTGTGTGTGAGTGCATGTACTTGCCAGTACTGGGGGCTTGAACTAAGGACCCTTACTCTCACATGCCTTTTTTACTCAATGATGGCCCTCTACCACTTGAGCCCTGCCCCTGCTTCCCAAAGAAGTCCTTTCTTGGTTTTTGTGTGAACACACGTTTGTAAGGAACTCTTAAACATTTTTTGGATCAGATCTGGATCATAAATATAGACTTTTCTTTCTGGAGGAAATACTTTTATAAAAACATGAGAACCAGATACTGTGTGCACATATCAAATATGTATTCTAGGCATGAAATGCTATTCCTTTTCAAAATGGATTTCAGGTTAACTTAATTATTTTGTGTTTACATGACATCTTCTATTTAAATAAGAAACATTGCTATCTTGATTTTTCTTGTGTCCACATAACTTCTAGAAGTATCTTCACAGAATAATCAATCCTGTAGCACTCCTTATAAACAATTATTAGGAAAGCTTTCGACAGGGTTAAGGATACTATTTCCTCCCTGGGGAACTGTTTCACCCAGAGACAACACATATCCTAGACAGTTGATGAAGCAGCAGTCAGGAAACACCACCTAAGCTAGATGTTCTCTGAGCTCCCTTTCATAGCTCCATAATTCAATGATCTCATTCAAGAAACCCATGAATTTATTAATATATTTTGAGAGCTCTCCTGTGGCAGGAGAGGAAAGATAACAAACAGTCCTTGATCTAGACTTTCACATTTTTGGTCTATTTAATTTATCTATGTGAAATTAATTATAAACAGTTTACCTAACACTTCTAAGCCAGACCTCTTCCCCCCAAAATTAAAAGACTAATGTATAACTGTCAGAAGAATTATTTAAGAGCCTTATTTCAAGGTCTGCTTTGAGAGTTAAAAAGAAAATGTCTGTGATGTATAATTAAGGCTATTCATATGGTTTTCAGTATTTGAGAAACATTATGAAGGTCAATGAAGTCTGTTTCTTTTACAAATGGAATCATAAAAATATTGGGTCCACTCCCCCATGGTTAAAAAAGCAACTTGAACAAGATTCCATTAGGAAAGGACACATGGATGATCAACAAGTATTCTTACTGTGACAAAAGTATGTTCCAAGTATGAAAATACTGTCTACATTGTCTTAAATTTAAGAATCACTTTTTCTAAAATACCTAAGTAAAGCATCACATAAACATTGCTATCAAAGGAAGCAAAACCAGGAAGAAAGCATTCTTTCAATAACAGAAGGACATTAAAAAAATGCTCTTCAGTACAAATTCATGGTATTCCAATAAAATCTTACTCATTATTACATAATATGTTCATCCTATTAAAAATTAAACTTAGAAATTTAGTGAGTAAATTTGTTTGGCTATTTTGAAACAGAAAATTCAAATGAAAAGGCTAATGGGATTGAAAAATATCTGTATGGGAAGTGGTACTCGGGCTTAAAGTGATAGAGTGCTAGCCTTGAGTAAAACATTCAGGGACAGTGCCCAGACTCTGAGTTCAAGCCCCACAACTGACAAAAAAAAAAGAAAAAGAAATATTCTTAAAGAAAAAGTAAAAAAGTATATATGTGTGCATACATACATATATACATGCATATACACTTAGTTTTATGTACTTATTTTCAAAACAGAAAATATTACTATTTCCTTTCAGAGCTAGGCACTGGTGGTTTATACTTTTAATCCTAGCTACTCAGGAGGCTCAGATCTAAAGATCAAGGTTTGAAGCTAACTTGGACAGGAAAATACACAAAACTCTTTATTTCCAATTAGCAAAAATGTTGAACTGAAGGCATGGCTCAAATGGTAGGGTGTCAGTTGTGAGAAGAAAAAGCCCAGAGAAAATATAAAGACCTGGGTTCAAGCCCCAGTAGTGGCATTAAATAAAAACAAAAGGCTAGGTATTCACACATATTGATACCAAATGAGGACACTCTTGGGGAGGAACACAAAGGCACAATGCCTCTGCTCATATAAAATAATATTTATCAAAATAAACTCCAGGAAATGGAAACAAGAGGTTTTCCTTTTTCTTTTTGTCTTGTTTGCTTATCTGCCATCTTTAGGGAAGTGGTAAGGGGGTGGGGCACAGAAATGGAGGGACAAAGGGTGAGCGAATACAATGCTAATACTCAGTACACTGTTGTAAATGAACTCCATAACTTGTGGGCAGGGATGGGAGGGAAAAGCTGGGAGACAGTGAAGGCAGGTGACATTATCCAAAAAGAAATGTACTTATTACCTGATTTATGAAATGGTAACTCCTCTGTATATCACCTTTAAAATAACAATAAGAAGTCTTAAATATTTATTTCTTTAATTTTTTTTAGAGTAGTACACTATGGATGGGGTAGAAAATATGTCCTCTGATCATTAGGGAAAAAACTACAAAACACCCACAGTGAGACAGACATGTGGGAGGAAGTGTGCTGCTCAGGACAGAGTCACTGACCCTTTGGCCTCCTTCAATACCAAACTTGGGTACCACACAGCCTTAGAAATCACTTGGCTACAGTGGGAGGCCACTGAAGTCCGGAGAAGTTCATCTCTGGTCCTCCTCTTTTGCCAGATGATTTGTGTTAGTGGGTAGCAGAGAAGGAGGCAGAAAACAACTTACTACTGTTAGTTTCCTCAAAAACTTCTTAACCTATTAAACATATAGGATTATATTTTCTGACTGAAGCCAAACATGGTATATATTTATATAACTGATGTAATATATATGTATATATATTGAACTGTCATACAAGAACAGAGAGACCAATATTTTGAATTACAGAGCTGCAAATTCGAAAAACAATAAATGATCAGAGAATAAGCCAACTCTACTAAATGATCATCTGTTTCTGTGACAGCATCACATGAAGGCTTTCCTCCAAAGATTTGTTTGAGGGTGTGGGGTTTGAACTCAGGGCCTTGCACTTGCTTAGGTAGGTGCTCCTCTACTTGAGTCACATCTGCAGTCCTAGGATTTCTTTAGTACAATTTAACTACTGGTAGATGTTCAATTACTTGGCTATTAATTTTTATAACATATAATTACCACCTAATATAATTGGTTTAAATAGAGAATAGGAAGCAATGGAAATAATTACTAAATTCTTGATCAATGGCCAACTGAACCAAAGAAACTGTAAATTACTCATTGCTAATCTCATTAGAAAGGGGGAAACATTGCATACTTTTTTTTTTTTTTTGCCAGTCCTGGGGCTTGGGACTCAGAGCCTGAGCACTGTCCCTGGCTTCTTTTTTGCTTAAGACTAGCATTCTAGCTCTTAAGCCACAGCACCACTTCTGGCTTTTGCTATATATGTAGTAGTGGGGAATTGAACCCAGGGCTTCATGTGTGAGAGGCAAGCACTCTACCACTAGGTCATTTTCCCAGCCCACATTGCATACATTTGACAACACTTTGTTAGTCCCTTTGTCTTATAGAAAGAATTAAGAAAATAGAATTTATGTGTATTTATTTATGTGATGACAGAATTTATTTATGTGAAGACAGAATAATGTGTGAATTTATGTGACAGACAGAATAATGATCAACCAAGCCATGTTAGAAACATTCAATTTAAAGCAATGAGAGAGCTGGGAATATGGACTAGCAGTAGAGTGCTTGCCTTGTATACATGAAGTCCTCCGTTCAATTCCTCAACACCACATATATAGAAAAGTGGCTCTGTGACTCAAGTGGTAGAGTGCTAGCCTTGAGCAAAAAGAAGCCAGGGACAGTGTTCAGGCCCTGAGTTCAAGCGCCAGGACTGGCAGAAAATAAAAATAAAGCAAGGAGAGAGGATCATGATGACACTGCTTAGAACCTAAACCTTGAGTGCTTGCTGGGTGCCAGACTCTTACTAATTGGTTTCCATATGGACATTTAATCTTCTAAATGACCTAATGATTAAGGTAAAAATGTTTAAAAGGCAGTCTACACCATGCTATAAACATCTCAGAGCCAGGGTGTTTTGGTAAAAAACCCAGCCCTACAACATACTAACTCATTGGTAAAATTGTGGCAATTATTGTTAGCTTTCTTTGGAAAATGAAGAACTTATAGGAGCATCCAGCATGCATACAATATTATCCAATAACTTCGTTTCTTCTCTGTAAAAACATGAGTGCTTTTTGGCAGAGTCAAGAAAAGAACCCGGGCAGTCTGGGTTCTGGAGGAAGCACTCTAAAAACCTCAGGTTTCATAAGATTGATTAGAATACATTGTAAACTGTGTGGAAATAGAATTGAAATCAAATAAAACCTCAGGTTATGTTGCTTAGACTGAAACTCTTCTATACACCAGGATTGCAAGCTCCTCCCACCACCACCACCCCTTCCACCTTCTTTTGTGGTGCTGGAGATGAAAGAAAAAGTGTCATGAAAACTAGGCAAGTGCTTTACCACTGAGCCACACCCCCAGACCTTACTGGCATGTTTTATATTAATTTGTTTCAACCTTATGAGACCCTTCTATCATCATTTTACAGAGATAAAGATCATACATGCTAGGCCAGAATAGTTTGTGGAATCCATGACGACAAAGACTTGGAGGGCCATCTTATAAGCAGGTTTCAAGCCCTAAGAAACTTGCTCAGTGGTATCAGTTATAAGGAAGAAGGGCAGGTATGACTCAAGACTAATGCTCTCTTCATTCTGACCACATGTCCCAGCATTAAAACAGGCAGAAAAATACTTTAATGATAGAAGGAAGAAAGAAGCTAACAGAGGAGTTCTCTGGCATGTAGAAGATACATACAGCATGGCCTTGTCTCTCTGGGATGATGGCTATCTCATCCTTTCAGCAACCCAAAAGCCTTTTCCCTACAGTGATACATTTTATCATGTCACAGGAAGAAGGACTTAATGTCCACTTCAATTGCTTTAAGTACATTCTGGGGTACAGACCGAAGTAATCTGAAATATCAGATTATTGTGCTGAACCAATGCAGATGCTCAATTTACATGCATATAAGTGACACAAATAAAATATATTTATAAATTACATATATATATATGTTCAAATTGAAACATTTGTTTCTAATTCTGACCAGGAATTTGATGGCAAAATTCTACTAGTTTTCTTTAAGCCTGTTTCATAGGATTTGAACTACTGATTCCAGCCAGAGGACTTAGATAGATGAACTTGCAGTCATCTGATAAAACTGGTAAGGCTAGGGGACAGCAGATCAATCAGAGGTGACAGCTGCCTTCCACATAATCATGCCTTCCATTAGCCTTCACTCCTGACATTCAAATCCAAATGGAATCTGTTGCTGATCTAATTACTGATTTTCTGGTTTCATAATTTCATTCCTCTGTAGGACCTGAAGGTGTGGAGTTGCTGAATAAAAAGTACACAGTCCCAAAGGCTTGTATGTCTTTTTAAGAAATAAGATTTCATTCAAACAGAAGTTTGCCTATAGAATAGGTTTAAAAACAAAGGAAAACAATATTAATTTATTTAAACATTTCAACCTGTTAAATCTTGACTGATTCTGACTAGAATCAACAAATTTAGAAGCTTCCAGGTGAAGAGCAATGGTCCAACCATGCTTAGAATCTTTAAATGTTCTGCTTTGACGATATAAAGGTAAGTCGCTAGCACCACGGTTTTTATGCCAAAGCAGTATTTGGAGGAGTGGTTCCTCTCCAAAATATACCCAAGCTATGATTGTCATGGGGCGAGGGGAAGGAATGAGAATCTGTCTTGTTAACTCTGGCTATTGATGCTGTCAGCTAGCTATAAGGGAAGGTCTATCCTAAGGTGCCTCTCCTTCCAGTGTCAGGATTTCTACCCTTACTTTCTTTGGGATATGTAGTTTCTCTCTATATATTTGTCCTTCACCTACGAATCACTGTATAATAGTCCCCTTTTTATCTGTAAGGGACATGTCTGTCCTAAAACCCCAGTGAAGACCTGAAACCATCTATAGTACTGAACTTGATAATACTATAAATTTTCATATATATATGTGTGTGTGTGTATACACACATGTATGTATATGTAGCAAACTTCAGTTTATAAGTTAGACACTGTAAGAGATTACCAACAATAATAAGACAATTATAACAATATATTATAACAAAATTATGTGAATGTAGTATTTCTCAAACTCTAAAATCATATGTGTATGTGTGATGATGTGAGATGAGGTCAATGATATAAGTATGTGACATTACATTAGGCTACTTATACCCTGACACTTGATATGATAAGAAAGGTAGTTGCTAAATGATTAAAGCATTGGTAAGGAACACAAGATGGACATGTTGGACAAAATGATGGCTCAATTCCCAGGTAAGATTGAACCAGATAGATCAAAATACCATCATGCTCATCATGCTACTCAAAGTGATACACAATCTAAGACTTATGAATTGATTACTTCTGGACTTTTCCATTTAATATTTCTGGACAGTGGGTAACTGAATCTGTAAAAAGTAAAACTTTGGATGAGGAGGAACTGCTGTAAATATAGTTAGCAATTTAGAGCTCTTCTTGTGAAATACCTTTATGTTAAACCTAAGCACGCTTTGCCCAACATGATGACTATACACCAAGCATAAAAGGTAAAATCCATATAGTTTGCAGATTCCTTACCATGCTCAACAGAGAAAGGGCAGTCACTCACGGAATGGACCATACCTGAGAATCTGGAACACTTTCCGCTTTAGCCACAGCAACGTCCCTGCCACTACTTTCTTCATCCTGTTCAACTGCTAAAAAAAAAAAAAAAAAAAAGAATATTAAACAAACATGGCATCATAAAAAAATTAAAGTCTTATTTCTGAGATACTTAATACTAAGCATATTCATAAAATGAAAACACTACTTTTTGTTATTCACACAAGAAGTTAACTCTAGCACTGGGTAATTTTCCTATTATTCAAGAACATGGTCTCCTCCATCAAATCAAAGGCAGTAGGAAAAGATAATCTCAGATTCTCTCTTCACCAAAGCCCATGCTGACACCATCACTTCAGTACTGGGCTTTATCAGCACAGGGTGGTGGACAGATGAAGGCCTATATTCAGTTGAGGATACTGATTGATGACTGATACTAGACTGATTGACTGTGGATTTCTGGCTGGTAGCATAACTGCTACACTACAGAGGAAGCACAATATTTGTTTTTTATATTTCTGTTGCTTGTACATTGTTATTACAAAATTCCATACTGTAGAGTCTTGAATCCATCTACTCTTCCCTAGCATTTCCATGTCCAAGTCCTTACTACCTTTTCTCACTATTGAAATAACCTTGTGCCCACAGATTTTTACTTCAGCCTCTTTCTTATTCAATCCAGCTTGACACAACTGCTAAAATAGTTAAAACAGTCAATAGTTAAAATAGTCAAAAAACAGAAAAACAGGAAGCTGGGTGCTGGTGACTCAAGCCAGTATTCCTAGCTACTCAAGAGGTTAAGATTTGAGGATCATGGTTCAAGGCCAGACAAACCTGTGAGACTCTTATCTCCAATTAACAGCAAAAGCTGGAACTAACACGCGTGCGCGCACGCACACACACACACACACACACACACACACACACACACACACATACTCCACCACCACCACCACCACCACCACCACCACCAACAACAACAACAACAACAACAAAAAACAACAGGTGCTATGCATTGCTTATCTTCTCTTCTCCCTTTCACTTCCCACATAGGATTCCTATTTTGGTTTTTGTTTGTTTTTGCCTAAAGAAGGCCTTGTACCACAATCCACCTATATATGCTTCTTGGGGAGCTGGGATTTTAGTGTATGACACATGCCTGGCTTGTTTGTTGAGATAGGGTCTTGCTAACTTTTTTTTTGCCCCAGCTGGCTCCAAACTATGATCCTTCCAATACCTACCTCCTTGCAAATAGCTGAGATTACAGGCATGTATCACCATGCCTAGCCTCTACATTCCACAATAAGGACCTCAAATGAACAAAAAGGGAAGTAAATGGCAGAAGACCAGTAGAGAAGTTGTTTTAAGGAGGCAGCCATGGAGAACAGTCCTTCTCTGAAGAAGTAATATTTGGGCTGGGACCTGAAGATTGAGATGGCACTACCCATGGTAAGGGAGTATGGAATATAATTAATTCATATTTGTGTCTAAGGCCATATAGCCATTGAAGACTTTTGAATCGGCAATTGCATGATTTGATATATGTGTTCCCAAGTTCCTTTTTTTAACTTCTCTGTGAACAGACTTAGGAGAAGCAAGTTCACACAAGGAAACGAGTTAGGTGACTTGTTTCTATATCTTCCCTAGAGATAACAGTGACTCAGACCAGGGAAGTGGCCATACAGCAGGATTTGAGTTGTACTATTTTTAGGTAAAACGAACACAACTTGTCAATGAGTTGAACATGGCTGGGTGGGAAGTTCACAACCAATGATGATTCTAAGCAGAGTAAGTTCTCCTTGTATTCACCATCACAGTTGCCCTTCTGCCCTCTGCAACGAAAGCCAACAAACCTAGCTGGCAGTGAGTTCACCCACTGCACTTACAGATTCAGCCGGCCTTCTTTTGTGCACTTTTAAATATTATGCTTTCTGGTCTGCATTTTTAGCATATCAGTGCCTGTGCCTTTTGCTTCTGTAGGCCTTTCATGCCTGCTGTGCAGCTCACCTACAGTGCCCCCGCATACAGGAGCACACTGTAACTGCTCTTGGGACACACAATGCCGCCCCAAGTGACCAGAGTGGCCTTCCTTGACAACAGCTACTTCTACAATAAGCGACTTCTTTTGGAACTGTTCATGAAAGGAGGAGGGAGGAAAATTCTGTTCAGGTCCTCACATAAACTAAGACAACTCCTACCAGTCGAGTCCCTAGAGGTAAGGTAGGAACTGCGGAGGTAGGTAGAAGCTTTTCTTCTGTTTTCAGCTAAAAATTGTTCTACTGTTGCTCAGCTAGAAGGAAATTTAAGAATAATAAAAAAACTTGTGTTTTCTTTGAAAATCAGAGGTAAGAATACAAAGGGAAAAATAAAATCTAGAATAACATCCTGACTATACCCTACTTAAAAAATACAATGGGCTATAAAAGTAAGGAACTACTTTCTACCAAATGGAATAATATAAGGAGTCTTATCCTGGAGAGCTATCAATAACATACCACTGTGAGATCATTCCACATGAGGAACAACTGTATTTTGGCATTATTGGTGTTGTATTTGACTTTTTTTTTTTTTTTTGCTCCTTAAGGTTTTAAAATGAAGAAAACTAAATCTTGCAATATTTTAGCTCACTAAAGTCACACTTTACATTTTAAAGCAATGTCCTGCAATCTAGACATACCTTATTCTTATCATTAATTAGTCAAGGATACAGAATATTTAGGACAATTAGTAACAAATTTCAGGACTGACAGTTAACATTTTTTTTTTTTTTTTTAGGTTTAGGCATGTCACAATCCTGCCTTTGGTGGTACTTTGGTTTCAACACAGGCTAGGCATATGCCACCCTGGCAGCCATTTTTATATTGGTTATTTATGGGCTGTTGTGAGTCTCACTTTGTGCCCACTCTGGCTTGAACCACAATCTTCCTATTCATTCCCAACATCACTGGAATGACAGGTGTATGCCACTATTTCCAACTATTGTGCTTCCTCTATAGTTGATATAACAGGTATGTCCCACCACACTGACATTGCTTAAGCTGGTGGGGAGAGGGGACCTCATTTTTAAATTTTTCTGCCCAGGCTGGCTTCAGACCATAACCCATGGATCTTAGCTTCCCAAGAAGCTTTTACTTGGGAGCTTTTAGTATTACAGGCTTGAGCCAGTACACCGGACCTGAGATTTAGACATAATTCTCATAGAAATAGAAAACACAAAAGCACACTTAGGACAAAAGTTAGTCCTGTTTGCTTATCCTCAACAGCACTACTATATTTATCTACTTACCTTGCAGTGCTGAGGAGATAAGGTACAGCCTTGTGCATATTACACAATTGGTCTCCCACTGAACCATATCCCCACCCTTCCTAATTCTGCATTTATTGTCATATCTTTAACAACATAAAGTAAATATCATTTGACATTACACCTAAATTAGCAGAGTGAGAATCTGATAGACAAATGACCTAGCAAAGGTATCTTACATCAATTTTTGTTGCTGTTGTAGTACTGTGCTTTAACTCAGGACCTTGAGCTCTCCCCTGGACTTTTTGCTCAGGGCTGGGGCTCTAACCCTTGGCTCCACTTACAGCATTTTGCTGGTTACTTGGAGACAAGAATCTCACAGATGTGTTTGCCAGGTTGCCTTCAAACTTCAAACCTCAGACCTCAGCCTTCTCAAGTCTTAGCTAGGGTTATAGGCATGCGCCACCAGCACCTGGCCCTCCTGTCAATCTTCATGCTGGAGATATTTTTTTTTTGTTCTATTAGACCCTGAGTCTTAATACTCCAAGGACGAAGAAAACAGAATACCCAATTCTATTTGTTATATAAACAACCCCATTTTCTTGAAAATACTGAAAAATCCTAACTCTCAGATGTATGTAGCCAGTCTTTCCATATATCACTTGAAAATAAAAACAACTTACTAATCCTGAAGTTCCAAGGATTTATGATCAGCTCATGAAGTTACATGCACAAAACCCATAGTCAGGATCATCTAAAAGGGAGAGCTCTAGGGAGCCTATAATTCATAGATTAATGTCAATGTCTTTATGCCCCTTAACAGTAAGTATCCTATGGTAGGGAGGAAGTAGTTATTTAGATTGTGGGCTCAATTTTTCTTTTATCTAATCAAATAAAGGTAGGTTGGGGAAAATTTTCCTGTGCAAATATTGATTCTGGGACTGTTCCCTCCAGCAGAACACGTACACAGGAACGACAGATTCTGCGACCAGGGAGGCTTAGAGCCCCACTCCCTGCCAACACAAACTATTCCTTATCTCTCCACTCACAGAGTGTAAAAGCAAAAAATGGCCTTTGAAAATAGCTTACCATAACAAAAACACATGATCCAGGACATGTACCCTGAATGGGGAACATTCGAGCCCACAAGAGAACAGTATATGTGAATTAATTAGCACTAATTCACTTAAGAGTACCTAGTTTAAGTGCCATCCATCTGAAAATTAGCCAACAGGGATTTAAGATGAGCAATAGCTGGCATTCTCCAAAGATCCTCAGGCTTGTCTTGATAGCACTGTCCTGTTGCCTTGGCAACAACAAGGCTTTCCCTTTCTCCAACTTATGAGGGCATGCAAGAAAACTCTTCCAGTAACTAACACCATTTAAACAACAGTGGAACTTAGCTAGGCACTGGTAGCTCATGTGTAATCTTAGCTATTTAGGAGACTAAGATCTGAGGATTAAGTCTGTGATTAACCACCCAAAAAGATGGAAGTGGAGCTGTGACTCAAGTGATAGAGCACCAGCTTTGAGTGAAAAAGCTAAGGGACAGCACCCAGGCCCTGAGGTCAAGTCCTAGAACTGGGACCCCACCCCCACCCCCACATACTTTCTCCCTCACCCCCCACCCCCACACTGAAAGCCAGATTCCTCTTTCCAAAGTGATGCTTATTTAATTTCTGCTGGTTGGTTTTGGAAAGGCAAGACCACACCAAGAGAAAACAGCACACACACAGTGACTGTCACTATAGTTGGGATCACTCTTCAAAATCAGCCCCAAGCTCTGTACAAATGTATGCACCTGTGGGTATTCACCTGTGCCTCAGTCAAGGAGGCAGCCAATCCATTCATTTGGATCCCTCTCCTCTCCTTTGCTCCTTCCTTACTCCCTCTTCTTCTCCCTCGCTCCTTCCCTTTTTTTCTTCTCCTTTTCTTGTTTATTTTTGTCTTATCTTGATCTTATAGGGTCTTGCTAATGTAGCACAATCTGACCTTGAACTTGAGATCTTCCTGCCTCAGTCTCCCAATTTCTAGGGTTACAGGCAGGCAGCACCTTAACCCATCATTTATTCATGTGGGATCTTGACTGGGATTCCTTTTCCTTCTTAATGAAATATAAGTAGAATATAATAACAAGCAAGGGGAAAATGAGATAAAGATGCTAGCATTTTCTCATAGCTAGCATTTTTCCCAACTGTGGAGGAGGTGTGTACTAGGTCAGGATCTTTCATGTGTCCTGTAGGCTGTAGACATAAAAAAGTTAGGAAAACACTGCAGTGTTTCCAGACTCCAGGAGGCAGAACCAGTTCCTCTTTATGTAAATAATCAGCTAGTTTTTGTACCTTCCTGGAGAGGGGTCACAACATTTACTTTAGAAGGTCCCTCAATAGTATGCCATGCACATTCAACAACAAAAGGTGCTTCCTGAGCAGGCAGGGCAACAAGTTTGGAGAGAAATGTGGAGGGAGGGGAAGAGGTAGGCACCCACATAGGGAAAAAGGTACTTCCAAAGGCTCAAATCTCATCTAGTCCTTGGAAAGAAGAGAAGCAGAGCGACCTTGTATCTCATTGCTACATTTTGTTCTGATGTATGAGAATTTGAAAAGTAGGGATCAATATGCACCATTCAGTCACTCCATATGGTGTTACAGTCTGGCCTGTCCAGAGCTGCTGGGTCTCTTCTCTCAACAGTGACCAGTGCCCAAGGCATCTCTATCCAACAATCTGTTCTCTGCCCCAACCTGTTCAGCCTGTCAACTGAACTGGAGATGGTTGGATTTAAACACAAGAGATTTACTGCCAACAGACTAACAAGAAGTGACTTGAATTTCCTACTAGCACTTCAGTTAGAATGGTAGTGACTTTATGCATTTTAAAGTGTTCTTACCCAGTCACTATCCCCAAACCTCCCTATGGCTACAACCAAGGGATTCACATAATAGATAATAAATACTGGCTCCACGAAAGCAACTCTATGTTTTTACTACCATCAAGATGTGAGTGTCTTAGAAACCAAATTCACTCACAAGATCAGAAATCTGTATTAAGGAAACAGAATGAGAAGTCACTAATATACTCCAGTGTTTGGCTGGAGGTGTCTAGCACTGGGAGAAGGGCTCTGGGACTCTCCTGCTGTCTGGCTGACTACAAGATTTAGTCCTGCCCTAAGGCAGAGAAGTACTGTTTCCATCCTTAGGACCCTCCAAATTTCCTTCTCTCCCATCTCTTAATAGGCATTTGCAGTGTTTTCTTTTGAGTAATATTTAATAAGTCCAATTAGTGGGAAAGTTATTCAATAGGGAAAAATGATATCACTAAAGCAAAGGGTATCCAAAATCAGATCCTTTCATTAAAGCACAGATATTTACCTCATTGGTCAGCATAATAAAAAGGTAATCTGTTGTGTTTAACAGGAAATGTATCAGAAAAAAAAGGTTTATCTTAATGAAAATATGGCTTGTATATTACCCAAATAAAACAGAATCTCATGAACAAAAAAGGATGTTAAAATAGCTACCTTTCTTCCTCTACATTTTTTTGAGAGGCAGAATAGTTTTGTTCTTTCAAGTGCCTTTCAGGGAAATGTTCTGGGGAGGGGACAGATTCAGGCCAATCTTCTATAATCACACAATGTAAGATGGGATCTGCAAAGGCTCTCAGACACAGCAAACGTTGATTCACTTACAAAGACTGGGAGCACTCCACAACTCTATACAATTTCATCCAGGAATTAAATTCTAAAAGATTTATCTCAGCTAGCAAGAGAAAAATGATTTCTGAGCCTAACTGTGCTAGCACAAAGCCACAAGCTTCATGCCCTGTCATTTAGCTCCCCAGAAAGCCCTAGAGATCATGTGCCATTACCTCCTTGGCCAAGGAAGCTACTAAGTCAAGACAGAACCTGAATCTCTTGATTTTCCTTTTACAGCTACACAGTTCTACTCTTGAGACAAAAAAACCATAAGCAAAACAGGTCAGAACTGTATATATAGGAAACTCTTAACTGGGGTCCTCTGGTTCTATGTTAGACAGTCTACATTTTAAAATCTTTTGTCATTCCAACCATGCTCTTACATTTTTTGTTTTTCAATTGTCAATAATATGACTGCCTGATCTTCCTACTATACAGAAGAGCCAGCAAGAATTCCCTGGAAGTCCTTGTATTTGTGAACATAAGCCATCATATAATATGGGGCACTAAATACATTAAAGGAAGGAGACAGCTTACGAAGAGTTTAGAAAAGTAGATCTAATTTTTTGTTCTTGGGCCCTCATCAATATTTATCCTGCTGGAATTGGAAAGAATTTCCTCTTATTATACATTTTGGGAAAAATACAACACCATTCCTACAGCATTTCTATTATGAGACCATCAAGTGGTAAATAGCAACTAACCATGCTTCAGTTTCACTGCCTGCAAAAGGGAGGGTGGAGATAATAATACCATCCAATGAGTGATGTGTGGAAGAAGGGTGGGTGGGAAGTACATCATCAGTGGTAGTGGCTTTATAGTACAAACATGCTAACTTGCTTTTCTCCTCTAAACATTCATTTCTGGATGGGACATTTCTCCTAATCAAATCCACCTGCCAGTGGGACTGATGGGAAACTAAGAAATGTAAACAGAGAGTCATTCATATTCATTTGCTAACATCCAAGATAGAACTTTTGCAGCAGCAAGGGAAGAGGCTTGAAAAGATACCACTGTTACCCCCTTTCACACATCAAGAACTAACTCAGCAAATACTCAGTAAATGCACAGGCTTGTTCTCCTGAAGGAGGAAGTCAGAAAATCACAGGGCTGACAAAGGTCAAGGCTGTCCTCATGTTGCCTCCACAGGACCACGGGGAAGTAAAGGATAAAGGGGTAGCAGAGATTGGGGATGAGGGGTGGTAAGAACTTTAAACACTTGTATTCCATCTGTCCTAGCTGGGCTTAGGCCTAACCCAAAAGAGACTAGGTAGATAGGTGATGGGACATCAGGAGGACAGGGCTGCTTTGCACATAAGATTCAGGCATGACATTCAGTCAATGGCAATACCAAACTGACCCTTCAAGCACCTCATGGCACCAGCAGACTCCAAGGAAGTCAGCTGGGGTACAGGTAGGGGCAGCTGGGGTGCAGAGCTTGTATTTCTTGAGTTCCCCTTTCCCAGGATGGGAAGCATTCTGAAGCTCTAGCATGCACACATGGGCCAGGAATCCAGAAGGCAAAACATGGACTGTACTCCAATCCACAGGCAGCAGCTAGATGGAGCCTGTGGCAGGGAAGCAGCAGGATTAAAGCTCCTGCACCATCATATGGTGTAGGGCGGGGCAGCCAGGAGGCCCAGAGTGCTGGCCTAGCAGAGGCAGGGACTGGTCTGATTGGCAGATTCACTGTAGCCACCAGATACTGGCCTGGACTCTGAGGGACTACAACAACTCCTGCCTGTCAGGGGCTGAGTGATGCAACACAGGGGATATAAGCTCCCCCAGCAGGCATCACAGAAACAAAAATGGTTCAACTCAGAAGCAGTTAAAATATTGCTCACTGGTGGTAGGCAGCAGGCTGTGAGAGGCACAGAGCATCTGCCCTCTCCCTGTCAGTGTAGTGAATAAGTCTACGAGCTCTTTATACTACCAGTTTTGAGAATTTGTGAATGTACTTTAATGGTTTGTAAGAGAAATATACAATCTCATGAGATGCTCACAACAAGTCAAAATATATTTGAAAAAAACAACAACGATACAGCATTGGTTATAAGCCCCAACTATTTTTTTAGCTCAAAATTTAAATTAATAGGAGACCATGAGCACAGAAAGGGCCTGCACTGTCAAGGATGCCAAAGCTCACTGTCCAGTGCCTTTCAACCCCTCCCTACCTCTGAGCCTCAATAAAGTGGCTTGCCCCTGCCTAAAAATATTAATTATTGAGTAACAATTGTATATTTTCAAGGGGTACAAGCTGATATTTTGGTATTTGCATATTGTAGAATAATTTTATATTACTAACTGTACAATCATACTATGGATGAGAGGGGACTGGTTCTAGGAATCTCAGTGTATACCAAAACTTGAGGGCCTCAAGGTCCTATGTAAAATATGGCATATTTTCACAGAAGCAAGCATATGCACAGAAGCATATACTTCAAGTCACCACAAGATTACTTATACTATATTCATCATCCTGCATTGTCTAAGGAGTAAGGACAGATTGTGAAGATCTGTTCAGTACAAACACTACCATTGCCCATAGTAGCTTAAGGACAGCATGTGTGAATGACGTGGCCAGGGCTGGGGAGACATGGGTCTGTGGAATGGTGGCAGGCTGTGGCAGGTAGAGCTCCACATCACTTCACTTACTCCATTTACCATGAGTGGGAAATTTGGGGGTTTTGGAGTTTTGTCTTCCTTTCCTTTCCTTTCTCCTTTCTCCTTTCCTTTCTTTTCCGTTGCTTTCCTTGGGAGTACTGGTGATTGAATTCAGGAGGGTGCTACAGCACTTAAGCCATGCCCACTCAGTGCTTTTAGTTTATTTTACAGATGGAGTCTTGTACTTTTCCCAAGCCAGCATCAGGCTTTAATGCTCCTACCTCTGCCTCCCAAGTAGCTCATATAACGGAAGTTTGCCACATGTGTGCTCTACTTTCTGAATTTTTTTTTGAAAAAAATATATTTGATCTATACTTGGCTGAATCCACAAACGTGGACCCTGATAACATGGAGAGTAGACTGTATACCTATGTACACTGTGGAATGACTGTATCAAGTTACCAAATATTCTGTTAGCAAATGTTCTTTTAGGAATTTTGAAATACATAATGCATTACTATCAGCCATGATCACCATGTTGTACTATAGAGCTCAAAAACTTATTCCTTCTGTCTAAAATTTTATACAATTTTGTCAACATATTCCCATATATCTCCCTTCCCACGCCTCTAGTAACCATCATTCTTTCTACTGCTTTAGATGTGACTTTATTTTTTAAAAAAATTGCTACATGAAAGTGAAAACATGATGTATGTATATTTCTGCACCTCACTTATTTTGTTTAGCACAATGTTCTCCAAACCTGTAAATATTTTCTCCCATTATCTACTTTGTCTCTTTATTATGAATTATTTCCTTTGATGTGTAAAGATTTGTAGATGGATGAAATCTCAGTTGTCTACTTCTACTTTTCTTAAGCTTTTGTGGCTATATTAATAAAAACAGTCATTGCTAAGCTTTCCTTGTGTTTCACCTTAGTAGTTCCAGTTCTTACATTTAAGTGTTCCATCCATTTTGAGTTGTTTTTGAATATAGTATGATCTAAAGGTCCTACTTTATTCTTTTGCATGTAGATATTTTGTATGCCCCATCATTTACACATATTTTTAATACAAAAAAGTCTATTGTGGCTGGGTGCTGATGGCTCATGCCTGTAATACTAGCTACTCAGAAGGCTGAGATCTGAGGATCACAGTTTGAAGTCAGCAGGGGCAGGAAAGATTGTGAGACTCTTACTTCCAGTTAACTACCCACAAAGCCAGAAGTGGAGCTGTGGCAGAGTATTACCCTTAAGCAAAAAAGCTCAGGGACAGTACCCAGGCCCTGAGTCCAAGGCATTGCACACACACACACAAACACACACACACACACACACAAAGTCTACTGTGAATATTTTTCAAATCCAAGTCAAAGGCACTGAGTCATATTTCCGCTCAAATAAGTCTATGTATTTTGAAGGCTCACACAAGCCATAGATTATGAGACTGTTAATTTGGTTACAAGACTGATCATACAGTCAGTTGGCTTATGTAGACAACGCTACAAAAAGTGACTTCAAACTCAGATTTAGGTACAAATAATGTGAATTTGTAATTCTTTGGTCTGTGTTTCAGTAATGACTCAAATCTGGAAAGCCCAAGGTGCTTGGAGTCAGGGGCAGCACACAAAATATGCTGCCTCAGCACCCAGGAGGCCTGCCAGTCCAGGTGAACACCCCACCCCTGCTGACTGCTGAGACAGTCCTGCACTCCTCCAGTCAGCAAAATGGGCTCCTGCCATGGATGACTGACATCCCTACTTCCCCTGAATCCTCCTTCCCCTGCATTGGGTAGAGAGAATTGCTTTCTTCCTGTTGGTGATAAACTTGAGTTGCTGTGTAAGATTTCCCTGTATAAGACACAGAAGATGAGCCTTTCAAACACATCTAGACAAAAATAAAGATCAAAATGGGGAAAATTAGGAAGTACAGAGCTAAGGTGACATTGTATCTAGAATTAAGGAAAGAATTAAGGAGGTCTCTAGAATTAAGGAAAATACAAATTGCCATCTTTTCTAACCTTAATCTCAAAATTCCATCATTCTTCTACCAGAAAACAATAACATGATGCAGTATAAACTTCAATTGATTTTAATAGGTCTTCACAAGACATCTAAGCTAACCACTTCCAGACAAAAGAACAAAAGCCAGTCCTTTAGTTTTACTTCGACACAGAATGTCACAGCTTTGGCTCAAGGGCACCTAAGTGACACCAAGCTAGAATCCATTTTTCCTTATACCAGTGCAAATCAGCTCCAAAAAATGTCTTCTTGGTAGATTTCATGTAGAACCTACAGTCAGAAAACATGCATAACCTGACTGCCCATCACATAAAAGCTAGAAATAATTCTCTTCATTATTAAGTTTTTACTGCCAATGTCATGGAAGCCTTATAATTCTGTAATCCTCATGGGGGCCTCTATTCAGGTAGAGAAACTCTAAATAGTCGGGCAATCCTCCAGTTAATGAGTTCATAACCTAAGTATTGAATATATTTTGAATTCTCTCAACCATGCTTGATTCATTAGACCAGCAAATGCCACTCTTGGAGTCTGCAGCTCATACAGACTTTTCTATGAATGTGTCACTGTCTCCCATTTAAGCCACCTAGGGCTAAATAAAAGCTGATTAAAAATCCAGATGCCAGGGCCTCAATCCTCACTTAAATGAAAGCCCTAGAGGCAGAACCTAGGAATTAGCACCATTAACAGTGATGCAGGTAATTGTTATGCAAATTCAAATTGAGGTCCACTGCTTTCCAAAAGCGAAAATTTGTTTCATCTAGGAAGAACTTTGTTTCCATATCTCCAAACAAAAACACTGAATGTTGAAATGTACTGCTTAAGATAAAATTATATAACACAAGCCTTCATTGGCTCTAGGAGGAAAACATCCATCATCAATCTCATCAGCCAACAGATCCCAAACAATGGATGGCAGCGTTAGAAGACATGTCTTATAACCTACTGGAAGAATGCAAGTAGCTAGAGCTACATACAAAATAGTTTGATTCAGAAACTCTCAAATGCTATTTATACACACACACACACACACACACACACACACACACACTCACACGAGAAAAAGCCAGGTGCTGGCGGCTCACACCTGTAAATCATAACTACTCAAGAGGTTGAGATCTAAGGATCAAATTTAAAGTCAGTCCATGAAGAAAAATCCTTGGTACTCTTATCTCCAATCGACCAGCAAAAAGCTAGATGTGGAACTGTAACTCAAATGGTAGAGCTCCGGACTTGAGTGAAAAAGTTAACCTGGAGTTCAAGCTTCAGTATTAGCCCTAAACAAAAAATAAAAATAAAAATACATGAAGAACATTTCACTTTCACCATAAGCATTACTTCTCCCAGGAGATTTCTGGGAGACAATGCTACAAAGCATTGTTTTCTCACAGTCACACATTCTGTGTTCATATCATTTTTAGTGTTACCTAGAGCAGATCCATTTTCATGGCTCTTTATACAATTAGACTTTTAATGTGATGAGTGAGGGACAATAGCTGGGTCATAGGGCCTGGACAAAGATTTCCCTTGATGGCTCTTACTTGCCAATACAAATGACAGCAAAAAGTCTTGGGGCGGGGGGGAAGGATAGCAGAGGGAAGGAGAAAGAAAGCTTTCAGTTGATTTTCATCAAGGAAAAAAGTCAACGAAATAAATAGGCTGGGGAAAGATATTATATTAGCTGCAACTATGATTCCTGTAAATGTATGGAGGAGAAAGCATTATGGGATTGATATAGGAGGACTTCCTAGGATTTGGTGCCTCAGATCTAACCTTCAGGCCAAACTTGGCTCTCCAGTCATCAATCAAACCTACCTTTTCCTTTTATAAAGAAAGGACACAGGACTAAGATGACCCATCAAGGGCAATACATAAAGTGTAGGAGTTGCATTTCCTGACTGCACTCCCCAAACTGCTGCGTTTTGGTGGAGACTACTAAATTTACTGGACTGAAGAATTTAGTAACTTCATAAACACAGCATGAAACAAGAATTCTTCTTAAGGAATATTTTAGTACCTAAGAGAGATAATTTTAGCCATTAATACAGTTTTCCTTTTAATTATATGATCGCCTTCTAATACTTCCTTAAATATTTTTATTTTAATATTTTAAAACATCTACAGATTGCTTTTACTTGGTACCAAAGGGATGCACAGAGAAGTGGCGAGAGGAATCGCAAATTCTAAAAGTGAATTATGAACAATCTCCATTTTCACCCTGGTCCAGATACCCAAAAGACACCAGAAATGTAAACCTTGGTTTATAGGCATAGAATTAGTCAGATGCAGAATTTTTTATAATTACTTATTTATTGTTTTAAAGTGATGTCAGATGCAGAATTTTAAGTGGATGCATGGCCTGCTTGGGGCACCTGGTAATTAGTACAATGACCTCTGAGGTCCTGCCTCCAAATGCTGGGTGCCATATATCATGTGTTGATCTGGGAAGCAGCTCCCACTCCCCAGAGGACTGAGAACAAAGGAGCTGGCAGACTGCAGGGAGAGGCTGCCCAGTCAACAGTGTATTAAAGATGCCCATTAGTTGCTTCAATCAGCTAATTAGCTCAACAAATGCAAAACCTAAATCATTAAATAAAGTGGCCCTGATTGCCTTGCTGGCTTCTGATTTGATGTTACTAACCCAGCAGGGGAGAACAGGAAAGTTCAAGAGACAACAAAAAGCTATCAGCACTAGGGAGTTGGAATGTGATGGGACTTCATTTTTTATGAAAGTTGAGATGTGCCAGGACATTCACTAACAAAAAAAGGCCGGGGGGGGGGGGGCAGGGAGAGGAGGGACCAGAGAGACCTCTGTGTTTATGCTTTGAAATTTAAATCAATTTAAATATAAATTGCTCTCCCTTTTTGTCATTATGAGAAAGAAATAAAAATGTGAGTTGTGGATCTCTGGTGTGCAAATGGTCATTAACTTTCATTTGACCTTGGGTGTAAACCTAATATTGAATTTATGCACAGGGCATTCTCATTATACTCATTGAGCTGCCTTATAGAAAACATGTTCCCAGGAGCTGCAATGCTAGAAGCCAATTCTTAGTTTTCAACTAGAAAACTTGATTCAGTGTCTCTCACTGCCTTATAACCAACCACCTCCCTGATCTAACCCACAGGCATCTGGTTCCTCAGGGTTTACTTTTGTGTATACAAGATAGGCAATAACAAACAGGAATTTGAATAGATAAAATCATGGTCCTGGACATACTCAATGAGGTGCTTTGACATTCTCTACAATATAGCATCCTGGAATACATTCTCTTTTGGTTATAATTATTCATTTCATTAGCAAATCAATTTCACTTACTATTTTGTGTGTGTGTGTGTGTGTGTGTGTGTGTGTGTGTGTGTGAGAGAGAGAGAGAGAGAGAGAGAGTGCATGCTGGTACTGAGGTTGAACTCAAGGCTTCCCTCAAAAAGCTTGGCTCTTTCCACTCAAGACTGGCGCTTTATGACTTGAACCATACTTCCACTTCCAGGTTTTTGCTGGTTAACTGGAGATAAGTGTTCCACAGATTTGTCTGCTTGGGTTATCTTCAAACTGCAATCCTTAAATCTCATAACTAGGATTAGTGTGAGCTACCAGTGCCCAGCTCAGTCACTTATCTTTATGGTCATGACCACATTGAAGAATGAAAAAGAAAATCATTTACCTTGCTTTCTAATTTACTTAATTCTGAAACAAGTTGGATAAGAAATGTACTCACTGCCTTACATGTGAAACTGAAACCCCTCTGTACTTCATTTTGACAATAAAAAAAGAAAGTTAAGAAATAATAATCTTTCCTCTACTTGGTACTCCCAGATCTTTTACAATTCACAAGAAATCAGTATATTGGGCTATTTTATTTTATACTACGCACTGAATGGTTATTTATCATTTAGACTTAATAGCTCCAATTACAAGAGATAGTGTCACGGGAGTTTTTTTCCTTGAAGGCAATTTTCTTTGCATCTCAGTGGGAAAGTCAGGAAAATTTATAAAGCATCTGATGCATGCATTTTCAATTATTTCTGGGTTCTATGAGTGCTATTATTTTCTTCAGTATAAGAGGTCTGCATTTTCAAACACCTGTTAACTTTTCACTGCACTGATAATTACTATTTCAAGACTCTTTTTATTGTTCTGTGCCATTTAAAAAATAAAAAGGAAAGCTGCAACAACCTGTCATCCATTGAACTGATGACTGCTCAGTAAGAATATGCACTGGTGAAGATCAGATTTGAATGTATAAGATCAGATGTGAATGCACATTTATATATGTGGGAAAGACCTGAATTGAAGACTTCCTAATCATCCATCAATCAGGACGACAAGAATGTTTCACTGATTATATAAGGGGAAAACAAACAACACCACTCTACTCTTGGTTGACACACCCTAAATAAGACATTCAGTGGGGTTAGGAGATGATTGCCAGGCCTGGGTGGATCACAGTTGAGCGTGGTGGGTGCTGCTGGCAGGTAAAGCATGCAGGAAGAGGCAAAGGAAAGGGACAGGACACAAGCAAACACTGTGGAAACGTCAACTCTGAGCGAACACAGGTGCTACCTTTGAAGAAGGCCATGAAAGTCTTGGGAAAATTGATGAGATTGAAGATACCAGTAAATAAATAATTAAATAAATAAGCACAATCTTTTTTCCGACAGCCAACAGACTTCTGTTACAAAGTAGTATTTGCATTCAGAATTAGAGCACCAGCAAACTAGAGGGAAAACAATCACTTAAGAGAAGATCACTATAGCTTTTAGTCTTAAGAACATTTACATTTTTTCCAGAAAAAATTATCACAAGGTGGGCACTGATGGCTCATATCTGTAGTCCCACTTACTCAAGATACTAAAATCTGAGCATTCAGATGCAAAGCCAGCCTGGAGAGACAAATGTTAGAGACTCTTATCTCCAATTAACTAGCCAAAAGATAGAAATAGAAATGTGGCTCAAGTGGTAGAATACTAGTCTTGAGATTAAAAAGCCAAAGCAACAATGTAAGGCCCTGAGCTCAAAGTCCAATAGTGACACACACATACACAAATAAAATGTGTAATAATAATAACAACAACCATCATCATCACAATGCCTTAGAAAGATAGAAGTTTGAGAAAGCAGTAATTTTACTAGCAAATGAGTCTGTCTTTGCCAGCCTTTAATTTTATGAATGTCAACTCTAAAGTCTCATTTTGACATGAGCTCTTCTATATACAAGCAATATGCCTACAAAAGTATCAGAATAAAGTAAGATATAGTGGTAAAGGAGCTGGGTGGGCATGGTAGTATGTGTCTATAATCCCAGCTACATAGGAAGCATGGGTAGGAGGATCTTAGTTCAAGGCTGGCCCTAGATAAAAAAAAAAAAAAGGATGGAGACATGGCTCAACTGATAAAGTGCTTGCCTAGCAATCATAAGGCCCTGAGTTCAAACCTCAGGGCAGCCAAGAAAAAACTAGCACTATAGTGTAAGAAGACTATCAATTAGAAATAAAGGTAAAAATGGGGAGGATCATAAAAGTAGGAGCAATTCCAAAAGTGTTCAAGTTTTCTCTTCTAAAAGCACAAAAGGGAAGGTTTAAAAAAGTCAGTCACTATCATCTTATGACAAAGCAACATGAGTATCTCCTTTGCAATGTGTCTGAAGTTGAAATAAGGTGACTTTTCTATTAGGTCAGTCCTCAGACTTCATAAATGCCCCATGTTGGAGCACCTTGATTCCTAGTCTTACAAGTACTTAAGAGAAGGGCCACAAATCAGTTTTCTACAATGTGTTACTGGTGGCCAGTGCGGGTTACTAGCAGTTGACCTGAAAGGATGAGACAGGTGATTAAAAAGTCTCACATTGACTAAGGGGCTCATTAAGATCAACAGATCCTTGGGTTGCCTACCAGAAAGTTCTACACAAAATTCAACCTCATGGAAAACAACAGTAAGCGGTGTTGAAATCATTCATCCATTACAAATGCCTAACAGCAGGACAAAGGATGAACTAATGTGACAAAGATACTCACTAGACACTATGCTCGAAATGAACTTTACAACTTGGGGATGAGGGGAGCAGGGAAGAGTAAGTAGGTGAAAATGAAGGAGGGGTAACAGTGCTTAAAAAGAAATGTACTCATTACCATACTTATGTAGTTCTAAATCCCTGTTCATCACCTTTACAACAAAAAAATAAACAAAATTTTAAAAAATTGAATATAGATCTCAAAGATGATGAAGAGTATGTTCTTTGAAAATAAGATTCAAAATAATTACTTTTTAAAAATGCCAGGCACTAGTAGCTCATGTCTATAACCCTAGCTACTCAGGATCTAAGGATAAAGGTTCAAAGCCAGCCCAGGAAGGAAAGTCTGTGTGGCTCTTATTTCCAATTAATCACCAAAAAATGGAAGTGGAGCTGTGGCTCAAGTGATAGAGTGCTAGCCTTGAGTAAAACAGGTTAAGGACAGTGCCCAGGCCTTGAGTTCAAGCCCCATTACTGAGACAAAAAGAAAACAAACAAACAAAAACCTTACCAAACAAGAGAATCTTTAAGACTAGAAGAAATAGTTAAGGCTAAGTATTGCCTTCCTTCTCATTTTCTTAGCATTTAAAAAAATAACATTTTCTGAAAGTAAAACTAAAAATTCTAACTAAACAGTAATATCAAGTTTTATGTAGTATTTATAATATAAAACTATAACTATATACTATGCTTTACATAATTTATATCAAATTTTTATTATAATTTATATACTAATAAATGTATAAATATATAAAACTTTGTATATCTCAAACAACAAATGATGAAATAAATAACACTTTAATACTTTAACCTGAATCCCTGGATGGTTCATCAAAGTTTTCCCTTTATATTACCATTCTACTAGCATGCCTGTTTACACAGCACATCTTCATTCTCATGAGGCTGAAGCTTACTGTTGAGGACTGGGTTGGCTTGTGGTCTTCAGGATTCCTACTGGCATAACATCAAGGCTGGCACTTATACTCTAACTCTTGAGGTCAGGAAATTCTTCCTGTGGTGGCATGTGGTACTCTCTCTGCCCAGCAGTGCTTCTCCTCTCTGCTGGTTTTCTAGGTAGATACAAGCGCCTTGGCTCATGTGTCGTAGCATGGGACTAACATGACATTTCTACATTCCCTCATGACTGTCATTGTCCCTGTGCTGGGAGAGGGGACTTTCATCCCTCCCAACCAGATCCCTCACTAATGCTTTTGCTGGGATTGTCTCCACAGAGGTCTTCTCTTACTACTGCTGAAGATGTTCAACTGCACATTCTCTGAGCCACTAAGTTCTCTGAGCCGATAAATTCCCCTTGTGGATTTTAGTTTGTTCTTCTATTTTGTGTGCCTTCAAGAATCGCAAATAAGAGTCCCAAGATTGTGACTAAGGTAAATGAAGGTAAAAAGAGAAGACATTGCTATAACTATTAGAGCTACAGGGCATTGCTAACTTCACCAGATTCTGTTCTAGCCCTGCATGACACAAAGTGAAGTCACTTAGCTAGGGTCACAAAGACATCTAAATGGCAAAGCCATTTTTCCTTCCAAACTTTAATATGGAAGATATTTAAGTTTTAAAACATTTAAGTGGTTAGGAACTAAACAGACACCGTGAACTTTAAACACTGCCAGAGAGATTTACTGATAGGAGATTTCTGGCTCTCCAGAAATAGAAGCCCACCACAGCAGAAATTACACTGGATCTAAACATCATGAGAGCTGATGTGCTTTGGTTGTGGATTCCCCAGAAAAGGGAAGAAACATCTTGCAAGACACTAATGAGCTAACGTTAGCAGTAGAATATGTGGCCAATAAAGAGAGAGAAATGTGAGGCTGTCTGTGCTCATTTCTGTAATCTTACAAAGCCTTAAGATGCTCTTCACATCCATCTACCAAGGTACGTTCTTAGAAAACAGTTAAAAGGCACATTCTAATAGCCTCTTAGAAAATTACAGCAAAATGGATTTTTCACTAAGCTAGAGCTTTGAATCATTTATAGAGCTGATATTGATTGGCAGTTGTTTTTATTTCTCTTTGTACGGTGAGCTGAAAGTATAACTTTGCTTTATACTATTGCTTGTTTTAATAACCCTTGGTGGCTAGTCATAAATCTGGCATAACCACCTGAGTCCTAATTAGTAGTTTTACCATAAAACACGAGATAGTAAGGTAATCAGTTCCTTTGTCAAGATCCAGATGTGCTACCATTTTAATATTTTTTTAAAAATTAGATGTTTACCATCTTCTTTAAAAATAATCTTCCTGAAGAAAATATAGTTTTAAACAACCAGAGGTTCCCAAAGAAATTACCATTCTGAAGCTGGAATTCTAATTAAGTCTGCGCTTAACGACCCTGCATTTTATGGCCTCCTAAATTCACAATAATAAGTTTCCCATTTTCCAGATGGGCTCATTTTATATTTATAAAATGTATGATGCGATTTTAAATATAAAAGGCTAGGCATGAGTGGCTCATTCTTCTAATCCTAGCTACTCAGGAGGCTGATAACTAAGGATTATGGTTTGAAATCTGGGGCAGGAAAGTCCTTGAGACTCTCATCTCCAACTAACCACCCAGAAGCCAGAAGCAGAGGTATGGCTTACGTGGTCAAGTACCAGCCTTGAGTGAAAAAGCTAAGAAACAATGCTCAGGTCCTGAGTTCAGGCCCCAGGTCTAGCATACACAGCGTGTGCATGCATATGTGCACATGCACACTCCCACACAAAACATAAAAACCCAAATTTGCCTTTGCTCCTCATCCTCTGTGCCCTACCATGTAGTTACCTGCAGCAGGTGCCTGATTAGAATTTAGCAAATAAATAGACATATTAACATGCGTATCAAGGTTTTCCTATGGTTATTTATACATCCATCTCTCCCGGTCTTCTTTTCTTCTCAAGTCCTCTAACTGCAAACAGAAGTATTTCCAGAGTCCAAATTCCTAATGCTGGAGAGGCAAAATTGCTTTCTCACCTCTACATAACTGTCCTGAGTCTTAAGGCCTCAAGAATCAGCTAATTTCACAGTATACACTTTGGACCATAATGTGACCTTCACTAAGTTCAAATTGCTTAGTGAAAGGTCCCTCTTTCTGCCCTGTTCACTCTCCTTCCTCCAGCAACTCTTACACCCCTGAGGTGCTTGAACACACCTGGCACAATGCTGCTGTTCAAATGCTCTCATCTGAATTTCCCCAGAGCTCACTCCCTTGCTAGTCCCTGCCCTGTCAGAGGCCTTTCCATCCCACTCTGGTTAAATCCAGCCACTTTCCTTACCTTATTCCAGAGCACTTTAAAACATAATTTACTTTTATCTTTAAGTAGTTTTATAAGGGAGTTGCCATTCCACAAAGTAGTAGGTGAATAAAATAAATCTCAATCAATGCCACTCTTTTTTATTTCATCTTTTTTGGTGGTATTGGGAATTGGGCAATCTAGGCCTCATGGTTTGCAAGGCAAGCACTCTACCAGGCAGTCTGTACTTCTAGATCCTTTTTGTCTTGGTTATTTTCAAGGTAGAGTCTTGCTTTACACTTGGGCCTCCTATTTGTGCTTTTCTGTGTTGCTGGAGATGATAGGCACATGCCACTTCACCCGGCCATTGCACCCCCTGCTTCACTGATGGAGTAACAGGCATTTGTCACCATACCTAGACAATGGTTGTGATAGAATCTCTTGAACTTTCATATCCCAGTTGATCTCCTTGATCTCTGGCTCCCAAGCAGCTATTACTATAGTCTTTTTTTTTTAGTGTGTTTTTTTTTTATCAAACTGATGTACAGAGAGGTTACAGTTTCATACGTTAGGCATTGGATACATTTCTTGTACTGTTTGCTACCTTGTCCCTCATACCCCCTCCCCCCTCCCCCAGCTATTACTATAGTCTTGAGCTACTGTACCCAATTCCTCTTAAAATATTTGTATTGATGTACTTTCTCCATTTTGGCTTTCACTTCTTCAAATATCCATAATCTAATGTTCTTCCCTGGGGATACCTATTCATGCTGCCTTCATTGATCAACATCCATGATCAATCGCCATTTCTTCTCTCATCCTTCTCCCACACCCTTCTTCTCACATCCTTCTCTCTACCATCCTTCTAGAAAATCTGTCCTCTAGATCAGCCATATCAACAAAGAAAGGAATATGAATTATAGTAAGCTAAGTCCCATTAAGGTGTGTTTGATTTAAAAATTAATAAACAAACATCTTATAGCTCCCAACTGGTCAAAGAACATGTACAACACATGGTTTTAGACATTTCTATTTCATTAGTTCTTCAAACTTGGTTTTCACTTTGATTTTTTTTTTTTTTTTTTGCCAGTCCTGGGCCTTGAACTTAGGGCCTGAGCATTGTCCCTGGCTTCTTTTTGCTCAAGGATAGCACTCTGCCACTTGAGCCACAGCGCCACTTCTGGCTGTTTTCTATATATGTGGTGCTGGGGAATCGAACCCAGGGATTCATGTATACAAGGCGAGCACTCTTGCCACTAGGCCATATTCCCAGCCCTTCACTCTGATTTTGTCACTGGTCTTTCTGATGGAAACTCTTATTCCAGTTTAACCTTATCCAAGAAGTACTTCCTTTCTGCTTTTCATTCCATTCAGCACCCTTCCTCCCTCTGATGAAGGAAGAGTAGCACAAGAAAACTTCTAACACTTCTCCTCTTTGAGCAAGCATTTTTCTACTTCAGTGAGTCAGTCTCTATTTTATATTGGATTTCAGCAAAGTCTTTTTCTCCCTCAAAATTTATTTATAAGCTCCTTTTCCTTTCCACAGATTACATGCTATAGGTTTGAGGAATCTGAGTCATGTAATCAGTCCTGTAAAAAAAATGCTTGCTTTGGAATGTCTTTATACAATTAAAATTATTTTTAGGAGAAAGTACTTTGAGATAAAAAATATTCTTAAAAAGATAATCATCATTATCATATTCATTGTTCTCTGTTGGTGATACCAAATGCAAGAGGCTTGATTACTTTCTTTTGTCATCTACTTCGATCTGTTTCCTGGTTGCAGTAGACTAGAAACATTTAACACATTTTTTCCATGAAATCTACAATAAATTAGAGGAAAGTAGTAATATTTTACCTTTAAGAAGTATACATAATATCCCATGCTGTTTGGATGGTAGGATACATGTTTTTAAAAACAATCATACCTCCCCACATTCTACATCAAAGAATCCTGAGATCCACTCAACTGCACACTTCCAGGTAATATGTGAAATATCCCTAAAGAATTATAATCTTCCTAGAGCCGCATCAAAGACTACTCACCAGACTTCCTTGCTTTCAAAGCAATAACAGCTGCTAGTTCTCTTTGAACCTAATAAAATACAAGGGGACAATAATCAAATTAGAAGAAGATACATAAGTCTACCAATGCAACACTTAAAGATATGCAACCCAAGCTGGGAACTGCTGCAGTGAAGCATAAGTTCGTTGCCACCAATGCTGGAAATAAAAACCTGCACATGAGGACTATAGACCAAATATAAGTGAATCATTTTGACTTACTTTTTAAAAAGTTAGTGACCAGAATATATGCATACTGGTAGATATGATAGGTACTTTAAAAATGTTAAGTATATAATACTTAGAAAAATTTAAGTTCATGGTTATTAAAATTAACATGATATACTGACAAAAACATTAAATATAATATTTATCCCTCAAAGATACTGGCTTATATAGAAATCCTTGAACTATTGAGAGAGTTGATTCTGTCTTAATTGGGCTTCTGCTCAAACACTCAATGCAAACCTGGTAGACTTGCAGCAAACATTTTGGAGACGACACCACATAAAAGCAAGTGTCATCAAACCACAAGGCAGGTGAAAAGAGAATGTATAAGAGGCCCTTCAAAATCCTAAGGGTTTTAAACCCTACTTATCCTAATTTTTTTGGTGCACACTTGCCTTTCCCACTGTGCATACTTAATTCCTTACTAAAAATATCATCAAAGAAGGACATTTTTTTAAAGGGGGAAACAAAAAAGTTGGACACCGGTGACTCACACCTGTAACCCTAACTACTCAGGAGCTGAAATCTGAGGCTGATGCTACCAAGCCTGTCTAGGTAGGAAAGGCAGTTAGACTCTTATCTCCAGTTAATCATCAGAAAACCAGAAGTGGCACTGTAGCTCAAGCGGTAGCTCTAGCCTTGAGTAGGAAGAGGCTCAGGGACAGTGCCTAGGCACTGAGTTCAAGCCCCAGGACTGGCAAAAAAAAAAAAAGGTAACATGAAGACTGTCTTTGGGGAAATCTATGCTTGGTATCAATAAAAGTTCCATAATGAGCAAGCTCCCCCCACCCTCCAGTCAGAACACATCTTCCATGTCCCACAACTGTAAGTGCTGGGATATTTAGAGATAGTGAAGGTGGGGAGGTTTGTGGGTTCCCACAGATAAGTATATTACAGTAATGACACTTTAAGGGGGAACAGGAGGATCCAAGGTTAAATTGTGGATTTTCCATTTGAATTAATTTACATTAATCTCCTGGAACACAAGAAGAGCAATGTGTACCCTGAGACTCCAGCAGCACCACTTTCCATCACAGTGACCCATAAGGCAAGTAGCTTGCCTGGCTGCCGTGAATGCATTCCAAACTATATACTCCTGGTGTACCTGATTCTTGAGGCCTGAAGACTCTCTCAGGACAGTTAGATAGTGGGGAGAAAGCAATAGTCCCCCTTTCTCCAACCTTGGGAGCTTGCAGTTAGAGGACTTGGGGAGGAAGAATGTCTGGGAGAAATGGAATGCGACAAATAACCACAGGAAACCTTGATAACTACATTAAAGTGTACTCAAATACAAACATGATAAAAATACCCATCACTGCACATTTTACATTTTGAGTTGTTTATTAGGTTTATGGCAGTACTTTCATGTTTTTGGGCATTGTTATCCTACCACAATGTCATAAGGAGGAGGAGGATCTTGTGAGTGGCTGTCCATCCTATAAAATGTCAAGGAAGACCCTACTGTGGCTCAGAGACATGAAAATAGTGACAAACAATGGTCATGAGGTGGATCAAAGAGGACCAAAAACAATCTCCTTGCCCTTCTCTTTTACTTTCCACACCTGAATTCCTTTCATTGAGTTGCTTGTTTTCCTTCTCTAACTAGAAACAAGGCTGAGAACACAAAGGCTCAGAAAAAGAAATAGTATATTCCCCACACTGTATAACAACATATTCCCAAAGATTTGGTGGGGAAAAATGGTCTGGAATGAGAGAAGAAATAACAGAGCATTCTGGGAACCAGGAAGGTGGAAGATGAGCCATGAGGATGACAAAAAAGAACTTCACTGTTCTGAAGGTGCCTATGTTTCTTTTTTTCACAAAACAATAAACAAGATTACTATATTCACTCCCTCCTGCAAATTTCTGCAGTGGACGTGAGGGTGGGATGCAGAATAGCTTCCATGTATCTGTTCAAAGAGGAAAAAGGTCAGGTTATTCCTCTAAATGGAAAACTGCTGAGCAAGTAAAATACAAACTAGGTCTAATACTACTGTGTGTTCACATAGCATTGTCTACCTCATGTTCATGTCTTAAACAAACTGGCAATCATATAATTTATCATGTTTAATTCCACAGCTGATGTTAGATTCCTGAGTCTGCTTGCTCCACCAAGGAAGGGACTTATCTTTTCCCGCTCTCATCCAGAGCAAGGACTTCGCTGACCCCCCAGAAGGTGTGACAGAAACAATACTTCTAGAATACAGAAAGGATCCATGGCGTGAAAAAGCTTCCTGACATTCAAAGAGAGGGTACTCCCCTGACAGGAGCCTACCTAAAACAGTCAGAATCTTCAGAAGAACTCAAAGTCTTCTTTGCAAATGATTGTGAAATGTATTAAAAGGCTAAGGCTATGGGCAATTGCATAAGTTGAGACTAGAGACTAGTATTTCTTTTATTCTTTCATCCACTCATTGTGGGCTACACCCCCAGCTCTAGAATTCCTTTCCATACTAATGAGGACCTGTTAGCATTCTAGAAGGAACATCACAGTTCAGCACCAGTCCAGTGTGCAAAGAATGAGATTCTCCACCTACCTCCTAAGAGACTAGAGCAAGAATCACCTAGCTAAGTAGCCCCTCAATTCCTGCAGACTTGCAGAAGAGTCTTTTAAAGGACAGTGCTGGTTTTGTTTTACTGTACCTATATGTGTTGTTAAACTTTGTTTCTTTTAACATGCCTGTAAATAAACTCTCCTCTTAGCTTAGACTTGAAAAGTGCACAGGAGAACTAAGAGCCACACTCTGAAACTGGCCACTGTGTTCAGCTTAATGTACACACTAAGCTACCGCCTAGCTAATGAGAGATGTGTTGTTCTTAATCGGATAGGAAGAGAGAAAATTATTAGATCATCCTTTCCCATCACAATGCTCCCTTAGTGTAACCCTAATTCCTTTCTTAACCTCATGGGGCCAAATGTATTTCAGAATTCAAAAGTTTACACATTTCAGAAAAGTACCTTACTATATCAGACCCCAATGAAGTTTGGGTCAGCAATCTGTGAGACACAAGAATATTTCTATAACGAAATGTAGCATTATGCATACCAAATGGGATGACGAAAGACTAAAAAAGGTTTCAGGTTTTGTATTCACTTTCGGTTAGATTTTGCTTCCTGCGCAACCCCAGGTTGCATCTAGTGTTCAGAGAACCACAGCTCTAGTTAGCAAAGCATGTCAGTTCCCCCAAGACTCCATATTTCAATCTTATACTCATCTCAACTGACAATCAATCTCTACTTCTTGTTTTGCTCTCCCTAATTTAATTCATTTGTAACAGAGCATGGCCTTCCCTGTGTTTTAAAGATAAAATGATGCTATAATCCAATCAATTGATTAGTTTCACTTAGTACATCAGCAGGTTGACAGACTCAAGTACACAGAAAATTACAAGGAAGCTTTCTACAAAGCTTCAACTTTAATTTAAAATACAGTCTGTTCCATATAGAAAGCAACTACATAATCCAAAACACATGCAGCTGAGGGCATATTTGCCCTTGTGAATACTAAATAAAGGATGACTTAGAGACTGATGAGACTTAGCCCAAGCCTGTCAGAAACTACAGTCAGAAACATGTTGAAATGTTTGGTGCTCTATCTTCAAGAACCAGCAGGACTAAAAGAAAACAGGCCTGGAATTCAATAAGAACTAAACAGAGCCAGTTGTATTTGCAGCATTGTCTTTTTGGGATGGGGGGGAGGGCGCTGACACTTAAACAGTACCTTGAGCCTCAAGCCCAAATGCTAACCTGCACCAAGGCTAAGACTCAAGAGGCAAGAGGAAGTATCAAGCGCAAACTCTGAGAGCCACAGAGCATCTTGAGGGAGAGGTTAGGTGGGAAAATGGGAGGAGAGACTTTGGAACACCAAGCATGAAGCTAGATGGCAAGTCAAAGCAGGTCATTCTGGGAGGACACAGCAGCAATACTGGCAAAGACACTGAGTTCACCAAAGGCTTGTCCATACAAATAAATTCTAACGAGAATCAACAATCCACCCATATCCTAAGTTTAGTAAATCCAGAAACATTTAAATTCTGATACTATGATAGAAATATTTCAAATACATGGAGCCACTCTTCTCAATTTCATAAACTAAATAAATGTAAAGAGAAGCATACAGATTTTGAAAGCTATCTAGGTTTTATTCCATTCCTAACCATGGTAAACTTTTAAACCACTGTAAATCAAGCTAATATGGACTTTAAGAATTCTAAGAGAGGGGCTAGGAATATGGCCTAGTGGCAAGAGTACTTATCTCGTATACAAGAAGCCCAGGGTTCAATTCCCCAGCACCACATATATATATATCCTCTATCAGAAAGAATGACATTGTTCCATTTGTAAGGAAATGGAAGGACTTGGAAAATGTTATACTAAGTGAAGTGAGCCAGACCCAAAGAAACATGGACTCTATGGCCTCCCTTATTGGGAATAATTAGTACAGGTTTAGGCAAGCCATAGCAGAGCATCACAAGGCCCAATAGCTATACCCTTATGAACACATAAGATGATGCCAAGTTAAATGAACTCCATGTTATGGAAACAATTGTTATATCACAGTTGTAAACTACTTTCATCGTCCTATGTGTATGTGTAGTTTCTATTATTGATGATGTTCTTGTATCACCTTCCTGTGGTTGTACCTACACTATCTCTGTAATCTTATCTGAGTATATTGGAAACCGTGTTTACTGGTATTGGAAGTAGGAAATTGAAAGGGAATACCAAAATTGAGAGACACAGGGTAAAAAAAGAGAAACAACTACAAAAGCAATACTTGCAAAACTGTTTGGTGTCAGTGAACTGAACACCAAGGGGGGGGGGGAGGGAAAGGGGGGGAGGGAGGGAAAGGGGGGGAGGGAGGGAAAGGGGGGGAGGGAGGGGGGTATGAGGAACAAGGTAACAAACAGTACAAGAAATGTATCCAATGCCTAACGTATGAAACTGTAGCCTCTCTGTACATCAGTTTGATAATAAAAATTTGAAAAAAAAAAAAAAGAAAATGGCCAGAAGTGGTGCTGTGGCTCAAGTGGCAGAGTGAAAAGGAAGCCAGGGACAGTGCTCAGGCCCTGAGTCCAAGGCCCAGGACTGGCAAAAAAAAAAAAAAATTCTAAGAAAAATAAATATGCTTCTGAAAATATAAATTTTTCCTTTTATAAAAGGTACAAACTGAGCAATGACAATGGCTAGACTTTTCTTTGAAGGAACTCACACAGGCTAAGGAGCTGTTTTATTTCTCAGAGATCTGATTGCCTATTTCCAAGTTCATTATTTAATTCTGAAGAGCTAATATTGCCATAATTCTGATACTTGGAGTTATCTCGTAGTTATCTGTTAAAGTCAACAAATAATTAGAAATTAAGAAAGTTATAAGAGCCAGGTATTGGTGGCTCACACCTGTAATCTTAACTACTCAGGATGCTGATATCTAAGGATCTCAGTTTAAAGTGGGCCTGGCAAGAAACTGTGAAATTCTCACCTTCAATTAGGGCCTGGCAAGAAACTGTGAAATTCTCATCTTCAATTAACTACCAAAAAGTCCAGAAGTGGATCTGTGGCTCAAGTGGTATAGCACTAACCTTGAGCAAAAAAGCTCAGAGACAGTGCCCAGGTCCTGGAACTGGCACCAAAAGAAAGAAAGAGAGGGGGTGGGAAGGGAAGGAAGGATGGAAGGGAGGGAGGGAGGGAGGGAGGGAGGGAAGGAAAGGAAGCTATCTGTCTACACATTATTGTTTTCTACCTAACAGTTTATTTAACAAAGAGCTGTTTCCCTAGTAACTGTGTCACCATATCAAAGAGATGTTTGTTTTGTATGCTGGGATGATAAAATAAATATGTTTATGCTTACTCATCTATTTCAGGGTAATTAGGGATATTTAATGGTCTCTTATGTAGACAATTTTCTTGAATGCAAACAGACTTTCTTACTAATTCTGGTACTTCTAATAAAATAGCTTTGAATGCAAAGACCAATATATGTAGAAGTATCCTGGAACTAACAGAATGAACCAAAGTCCCTTGCTTAGGTTTTAAAAGCCTGTTTACTTGCTGGGCACTGGAGACTCTTGCCTCCATAATCATAGCTACTCAGGAGGCTGAGATCTGAGAATTGTGATTCTAAGCCAGCCCAGGCAGGAAAGATCCTGAAATTCTTATATCCAATTAAATTCCAAAAAAGCTGGAAGCAGAGCTGTGGTTCAAGTGGTAGAGCACTAACCTGAAGCAAAAGAAGGTCTAGGATACCACACAGGTCCTGAGTTCAAGCCCCAGGACAGGAGGGGGGAAAAGAGAGAAAGAAAAGCCTTTTTTACTTAAGCCTGCTGCATGTAAAAATAGTTTGATAAACATTCACATTTAGGAGATCTGGGAGTTTTAGCTTACCCAAGCACAGCATAAGTTAACATTAGGAGTAGGATTACTTAGAATGGATAACCATTTTGTTAGAAATATTACAAGAGCAGTGATATTTGGATTACCAAAAAAAACAAAAACAAAAATAAAGGACTCCAGAAAGATGAACTCCTGGTGTTTTCAGTTGGGATAGCCTCCCTCTGTTTAGGTCTAATGGGCATAGCAGATGCCTAGGAGATGGTCACTTCCTTATAGTTAAAATTGGTGGACCCATAGTCCTCATTTAGCTGGTCCTCCTGTACTGCTAGACACTGTTAAACATTCCATTCTCCATGCCTTTCTTCTTTCCTCACTGAATTCCCATGACTCCACATGTTCCAGGCTTTTCTATTTCTGGCTTTATTTCTCTTCCACATGGACCCCCTTTTCTTTTTGCCTATTTTTAAATATTGGAGTTTCTCTGTAGATCTGTCCTTATTGCTCTTGACCTTCTCTTTTCATTCACTTGCAGGGCTTTGGTTACTTCTGATCCTCCAGTTCAGATCTCTAGGCTCTTGAGTCCCACATTCCCTTGTAGGGTGGGTTCCTACAGGAGCAGGTAGGAATGCTAATCAGAAATACTCACATTGGGATTAAGGATGAACCCAGATCAACCAGTTACCTTTCCAACTAGAGTTTAGTGATGAAAACTGTTAACCCATGAGGGCTTCTGGAACAGTATGACTCAGAATTTAAGATCCAAATGTCTAAAATGGGAGTTGGAATTCTCCATTTATTTTGTGGCAACCTTGAGAGCAACTGTAGGATCTCAGGTGGCTAGACAGTCCCAGGTGTCTGTTTCCAAGGACTGCTGTAACAGGAAATGGGGTGATCTGTCTGAAGCCCCAGGAACTTTGCCGGGCAGAGGATGCCCAGGTAGTGTCAACTGTCAATGTAAGTAGTAGGGTTTTGAATTCAGGGACTTACGTTTTCTATGAAAGTGTTCTTGCCATATTGAGCCATGCCCCCAGCCCTTTTTGCTCTGGTTTATTTTTCAAGTAGGATCACGTACTTTTGTTTTGGGCTAGCTTCATACCATGATTCTCTTACCTCTGTCTTCTGCATAGCTTGTATTATGAAACACCACACCCAGCTTATATTTGCCTTCTCTGGCCTCAAACCATTACACTTCTATCTCCACTTCCTGTACAGCCTGGATTACAGGTAGGTGTGCACCTCAAATTCATTTTACCTTAACCCATTTATTTATCTTTCTTCATTTTCTACCTTATATATCTTATCTAAAGCATCCTTTTTTTCTTTTCTTTATCTAGATGCAGCCTTATGTTCCAGTTTCTTTATGGAGCCAAATTTAATGATCAAGACATACATTTCTGACTCATTTTTATCTCTCATCACTACAACACAATATATATGACAAGAAAAATAATTTATGTCTATGCTGACTTTTGAACAAAAACACTTTTCATTGTTTTTATTGGGCTATTTATATCAGTGCATGTTTATCATCAATTGAGATGTCTACAGATTCAGCAAGGAGGAAAAAAGTCACCACATTGTGTAATCAGTTGACTCTGCATTTAACATATAGTCATCAACTTTGACAATAAAAAAACCCTGACTTATTAAGCATATGATTCTATCTACTTGCAGGAAGTGGTTCATGTTGGCATTTCAGGTTTTTAAGAACCCACATCATAGAATATCAGGCCAGAATCAATACCAAGATCACCCAATGTAGCTCATACTGGGTGCCTTAATCCCCTGCATGAGTATAGCACATAAAATACAACAAATCATATACCTGTGTAGTTTTTAATATGGATCACAAACTTCTCCAATGCTCTTTGTGTATTCACTGACCTAATTTATATGCAGAGTGCCTTTTTTATCTGACCTACAGTAACCTATCCAGACAGGCTCTTCAAAAAGTTTCATAATTTGCATGAAGATGACCTAGAAGAAACTGAATACATATACACCACACCTCTTCTCTGTGTCTATATAATTCCGAACTCAGATATCTAGTCTCTTCAGACATCTTTTTCAGACCACTGAGGCTTACTGCTAATATAATTTTGCATTATATATTATCCACAAATGCTTATGTGTATATGTATATATGTATATATATACACATATGTATGTATGTATTATGTGCCTATACTGGGGTTTGAACTCAAGACCTTGAGCTCTTTTGCTCAAGGCTGGTGCTCCTACCACTTGAGGTACACTTAGACTTTTGGCTTTTTTGCTGGCTTCAAACCACCATTACAAGAGTGAGTCACTGGTGCCTGGCTTCTATTCTAAAGAGCAAAGTTTTGAAGCCAAGCTCAAAACACAAGATATCATTTGTCTTTGTTCATACATGGAAGCTAGACCTAAAAGACATACATATTCATAGACATAAAATATATATGTACACACATATAAATAAACACAGAACACTAATCTAACTAAGAAACTACTTAGGAGAGAAAAGGGAGAAGAAAGAGAAGATGAATAATCTTGAAATACATTGCAACTATATATAAAAACAGCATGGAGAACCTCGATGAAAGGTGTTGATCAATAGGGATGAGGGTACATTAAAGAGGAAATAAGCTCTGGGGCTACTAGTGGGAGGGCGTTAGATTAAGAAAGAGGGTGAGTAGGGATGAATATGGTTGAAATAGATTGTTTATAGGTATAAAAATGGAACAATGAATCCTGTTGAAAATTGTTTTAGGAAGAGGAAAGGGAGGAAGGGAGAGGGATAGAGGGGCTTGAGATTGACCGGACTACATTGTAAACATGGGTGGAAATGTCACAATGAAATCCTCCCTTCCATAACTAATGTAAGCTAATTTTTTAAAAGAGCAATGTTTTATTACAACTAGAAGAGCCTAGTTTTCCTGAGGTTTTTTTTTAAGTTTTTATTATAAAACTGATATACAGAGAGGTTACAGTTTCATACGTTAGGCATTGGATACATTTCTTGTACTGTTTGTTACCTTGTCCCTCTGAGGTTTTAGAATATACTTTTTTCCCTTTTTCATAGTTCTAGGGGTCAAATCCAGGACCTAAAATCTTAACTTCTATTCTCTCTCTCTCTCTTTCTCACTCATATTCTCTCTCTCTCTCTTTCAGTAATTCATTTGGCTCTAAAAATATTGTATTACATGTGCTAGATCTAAAAAGTGTTAAGTGTTGTATTACATGTTAATGTAGTTAAACCTTTCTGACTAGAAAACACTTAAACAATCAGACTATATTCCTTGGTATTTCTTATAACCTAGAGTCAAAACCAAATGAAAATGGTTCTTTAATTTTCTATGACTAGGGTATAGATTATTAAATTTGAAACAGTTGCTACATTATCTATTTAGATATAATGTATTCTCACATATAGTTTCATCTTCAGTATTCATATTAAAAGTAGAGACCAGGGCCAGCCCCTGGCGGCTCACACCTGTAATCCTAGCTACTCAGGAGACTGAGATCTGAGGACCACAGTTCAAAGCCAGCCTGTGCAGGAAAGTCCATGAGACTTTTATCTCCAATTAACTACTAGAAAAATGGAAGTAACACTGTGGCTCAAGTGGTAGAGCAATAGCTTTGAGCTGAAGAGCTCAGGGACAGTGCTCAGGCCCAGAGTTCAAGCTCCACAACTGATAAAAAAAAATTAGAGGCTAGGAAGTGAGATGTGCCCTGTGCTCTTAGCATTTCACCAAGTGCTTAGACTAAAGATGGCACTGGTTTCATGTGTGCAGGATATCAATGGTCCCAGGAGCAGCAGAATTCTCAGAGCCATTAAGCAACCCTCAGCTCTTCAGCTTTCCTCTATACCCAGGAAACATCACCAGGAGGCTTGAAGATAATTCTAGAGGAATTCTCAAAGATCACCCATTTGAAGGCTGATATTGGGGCATTGCAAAGTAGTTACTTATAGAAGCATTCCACCAACCAAACAAAAAGGCACCTTGACTACTTGAGCTGACTGGCATTTGTTCCTTGAGCTTAAAAGACCAAGAAATCATCCTCATTTGAAAACAATACAGGGGAGCTAGGCAAGGAGAGCAAAAGAGGAGAAGAAATACTGTGCTGTGCTGGAACAGCTGCTTTTCTGGAGCCAGGAAACACTAATTGCTTCATGTGTCCTGGGTGCCGAAAGAGAGCTTGGTATGGGTCATCTTGAACATGCATCCCCTGGAAAGGGAAAGGGTGACCCCACTATAAAGAAGCAGAGTCAGAAATTAACTGAGGTCACAGGCACGGGGTTGATAATTCCACGGGGACAGGGATAGACAATGAGCTCCACAACAATTCCAGGTAAACAAAAAGACATTTCAACAACTCTCAGAGAGGGCCTGATGCCAAATCTTAACTGTGGCAACCCAGAAAGACCTCTATTGACCTCATGCTTCTTCCCTCAGTCTCTAAAGTCCCCATGGAGCCAATGGCAGCATTCTGGGTGGAGGAGGAAGGGCAGAGAAATGAAGTAGGGAAACGAGATCGAAATGTCAATCCAGGCTTAGATTAGAGGCAAGAACAGGCTGTGCCTTGGATGAGAGATTAAGGCTCCAATGTTGGACTTAACTGCAGTTTTAGGTATCTGAAGCAAATAAGACTGATCTGGGAAACTTAATGAAAGCCATGGATCTGCCTAAGGAGGGAATGAGTGATCAGAGCCTATTGGAGAGAACTGGGAGATGAGAAAAAGTTAAGTGCTGTCTACTTTATCTTATCAGGTCCAATTCATTTTAATAAACTGTTTACAGTGTTCTTCCCATATCTGCTAGGCATTAGTTCCAGGACCTCCCAGGAATACCAAACCCTTCAGATACTCAAGTTCTTTAAACAAAGCGAAAAGTACATGTATACACTGACATAGCATCTGATTAAATACATTTTAAATCATTTCTAAGTTACTTACAATACCTAATGCAATGTAAATGTCATGTGAATAACTGTGAGTGACACTGCACTGTTCAGGGGAAATTACACTGAAACATTCTGTACACATTCAGTACAAATTCAATTCTTTTCCAAATATTTTTAAATTTGAGGTTGACTGAATCCACAAAGAACCTGTAGATGCAGCAGAAGGCCAACTGCTTAAAAAAATATCTGGTTATAGGGTGAAAATAAATTCACTGCTTCTCTCTCTCAGTACTGTGTTTTTTCCTGTTATTATTGTTGTTGTACCAATACAAGGGCTTGAACTTGGGACCTCCTGCTCTCACTGATGGTGAATGCTCTAACACAAAGCCATGCCTCCAATGTGGTACTGGGATTTGCACTTGTTGGACAGGTACTCTACCACTTAAGCCATACCTCTAGCCTTTTTTTGCGTTAGTTTTTGAATAGGGTGTTATGGGGTTTGTTTGTTTTATGTCTAAGCTGTCTTCCTATTTATACTTTTTTCTTTTTTTCCAGTCCTAGGCCTTGGACTCAGGGCCTGAGCACTGTCCCTGGCTTTTTTTTTTGCTCAAGGCTAGCACTCTGCCACTTGAGCCACAGCACCACTTCTGGCCATTGTCTATATATGTGGTACTGGGGAATCGAAACCAGGGCTTCATGTCAGGCACTCTTGCCACTAGGCCATATTCCCAGCCCCTATTTATACTTTTCATGTAGCTGGGATGATAGACACCATCACATCTGGCTTATCCGTTGGAATGAATTCCAGTTTTGTACCTAGTCTGGCTTTGAACCTCAGTATTGCTGATCTCCATGCTCTATTCCTTTTTGTTGCTGTTGTTACACCGTCTCACTACATAGCCCAGATTGGCCTTAAACTTGTGATCCTCTTGTCTCAGCCTCCCAAGCTGAGGGATTATAGCTATATACCATCAAACCCAACCTAGTTTTTATTTTGGCCTTATAATTTTTTTCTTGCTATCTCTGGAAATGCATGTCTTTTGCCCTCAACTGTCAGCCTGACAGTTAACAATCTAGTAGAGAAAGGAGTAGTTACTAATCTCTGGTGCTGAAGTAACTTGGCCATGGTGAAGTTAAAGTTTGAGAAGAAACAAAGAGTTTATGCTCCTCATAAACATTTGCCTTTTAAAGTGATTCTACAATTTCAATCATTCAAGAATGAAACTCTGAGTGGCTCATACCTATAATCCTAGCTACTCAGGAGACTGAGATCTGAAGACTACACTTTAAAGCCACATGGACAGAAAAATCCAAAAGAATGTTTTCTCTAACCACAAGCATAGCAGAAGTGGAGCTATAGCTCAAGAGGTACAATGCTAGCCTTGAGTGGAAAAGCCAAGCGATGGTGCCCAGGTCTTGAGTTCATGCCCTAATACTGGATAAATAAATAAATAAAGCTCTGTCCCACTAAACAAGTCTCTTTCTTTCCCAGTTTCTAGCACTCCCCATTCTTTCATGTTAGATGCCTCGTGAAAAATGAAATCATACAGTAAAAGCAAATAAAAATGAAGCGAACAAAAGGGAAGGGAGGGGAGGAGAAGGGAGGGACTTCTATATCTTCCTCCCTCAACTTAGATAAAAATCTGGGAATGGGAAAAGAAGGAAATGTGGAATATACTAATAAATTAGTCTATGTGAAATATACTAACAAATTAGTCTATTTTCGCTTGATAGACTCATTCTTGCTTTCAAAATACAAATGGGATTCTAGAGTTTCCTTGAGAATTTTTTTTACTGTCATATGTCTCCCTATTATCTATAATATATCTATATCTATCTATCTACCTGTAGATAGATATAGATATATGTATAGATATGATATATATTATATACAAGTATATATCTCTAATATGTGTATAAGTGATAAAGCTGACTTCTAAGGCTTTCTTCATCTTTTTGTCTCAAAAGGACCAACCATGATGACCTTGAAAACTCACAGCTGCTCTAAACAGAGCCATGACCTTCCTGTAAACACTGGAGTGATTACTGAAGTACTGCATGCAGTATTCGAGGTGTGGGGACACAGTGCAGAGCGGTTGCTCAGTGAGCTGAAATGAGTTTAATGGAGCCAAGATGGACAACAGAGTCCCCTGTGTTCACTTAAGAGCCTAATTTTCTTTCTCCTTTCTAATCCACCCAACAAAGCCACTACCAGTAAAGCTTCTTATAGAACATCCCAGTCTTATCAGGAGCTTCAGTGTTTATTTCTGTCTAAGTCAGATCGCAGCTCCTCCTCAGGCTATCCTAGACATTTGATAATTCAGTCTGCCCACTTCATAAGGTCTGCTCCTCTGCCATTATGCATCACATACTTCTGCCAAATAACAATGCCTATACCTCACAGAGGGCTTCTCTGGTCTTTTGCTCGTGCTATTCTGTGTAATTGCAATGCCAGTCTCCATTCACCTACAGTGCCCCTTATATCCAACATACACTGAAGCCGCGCCCCCCCTCCCCCCAGGATGTATGTTCATCCCTGAGCACCATGTGCTTTCCCCTGGCCTCCATGGCATTTTGAACTCCGTGAAGAGAAGTGACCTTGTACTATCTTCTATTACTGCTACCCACTGACAGATAGTAAACACCTTGATGACAATAAGCCAAGCTGTGTTCTATGCTTTTCCTTCCTCATTCACACAGTAAACCCAGAAAACATAATCACTAGTCTAAATGAACTTCTAAACTGATCAACCATACAGCCATGTTTGTCATAATTAAATGATTCTTAATAGGTTCAAAATTAAAATGTTCCTTTAACATACATCCATAGGCCTCATTTCATGGAATGCTTCAAATATAGAATTCCACAATCAAGTGCTGAGCCCAACCCACTGAGATTCATTCAGTAAAAACAAAGAGTTTTAGTTTTCAACCCTCTGTTATGGTTTTTATATTCAAATGGTCTTTTGTTGTATAACCCAGGCTGGCCTTTAATTCACCATTGTCCTGTCTCAGCTCATGAGTGGTGGGATTATAGGCATGCACCATCATGCCTGGCTTCATATTGGCTCTTAATTCAATAGTGCCTTAGTACTACTTGCCCCAAGTGCTTCATCTCACCAATGAAATGATATCAAGCTATGATAATGATAATGATAACATGCTCTGTACCATAAAACTGAAATGGAATAGTGCATGAAATGCATTAACAGAATCATTGTTCAAGGTATGAATCAGCCAGCACCAGTCATTCTTAGGCCTCTTACCCATTTTCTCACTTAGGTTTTCATAAACCAACGGCAGACTATTAACATCTGAAAATAAGTTCCTTAAAATATTTTCCAAGCTGAGAGCTGGTGGCTCATACTTATAATCCTAACTACTGAGGAGATTGAGATCTGAGGATCATGGTTTGAAGTCAGTCCAGGCAAGAAAGTCCATGAGATTCTTATCTCCAGTAAATATTTTTAAAACAGCCAGAAGTGGAGCCTTAGTGGCTCAAGTGGTAGAGAATAAGCCTTCAACATAAAAGCATACATAAAAAGAGAGACAGCACTCAGGCCCTGAGTTCAAGACCCAGAAAGGGTACACACTCAAATGAAAAAGATTTCCAAATAAAAGCTCATTTTAGTATTGTTTATAAGAGCAAAAGACCGCAAATAATCATATTATAGAAAACAATGATAACTTAGTAGAACAGGGTACTATTTAACAACCACAAATGTTGTAGGTAATATTTTTAGTCTTAGAAGCATATTAGATAAACATTATAGACTACAAAAGGCTTTTAAAAAATGCTGTTGCTAAAAAATATACCCAGCACAGTAACCAAGTACAGTATCTGACATCTGTAAACCTAGCTACTTGGGAGGTAGATGTCAGGAAGATTGCAGCTCAAAACCAATCTAGACAAAAAGTTTGTGAGACATCAATTTCAACCAATAAAACATTGAATATGATGACACATGCCTGTCATCCCAGCCATGTAGGAAATGTAAGATGACTGAGATTTAAGTGGGCCCAAGCAAAAAGTGAAATCCTATTAGAAAATTAACACAAGAAAAAAGGACTAGGAGCATGGCTCAAATGGTAGATGGCCTACCTTACAACTGCAATTGACCTTGAGTTCAACCCCAGTACTTCCAAAACAAGTATGTGTATACCCACAGATGTGCATTTATATGCATTTATATGTTTGTATATATGTGCACATATATATACACAAATAGAAAAATAACTTAGCAAATACTAAATATGGATTAATAATGGGTTATTTATAGATAGTTTTATCTCACCATTTCCTCAATTCTGCAACTTGCTCAAAGAAGTGTTGTCTTTATTTTCCAGCCAAACAATCCAAGTATCAGATAAATAATTGAGTCCATTTTCCTAATTACATTTCATTTAAAACTATTTACTGAGGGGGGGAATAAACATCACTTGCAAAAGAAAGGTAGAAGATTCATTGTACTCTATAGGACTATGTGCTTAAACTTTCATTAAGAAAAGAAAAACCAGAAAAAAAAAATGAAGAGGTAAAGCACACTTCAGAGCACTGATAACCTATGAGATTTGTCATTATTTTGACACATGCAAATATAGGAAAGAATTAATTTTTTTCAACCTAGCATATGCATAAAATGCCATTAACTTCAAATACGTACAAGAATGTAAGATACTAATCTAGGTCAAATATAGTGGTGTCTACTTATAATACTAGCTACAAGACAGATATATTAAGGAGGGTCACAGTCCAAGGCAAGGCTAGGGCAAAAAAGCTTGACTAGATGTAAAAAAAAAAAAAATCACAAAAGCAAAAGAGCTGGGCATATGGCTCAAGTGGCAGGTGTGTGCCTAGAAAATGTGAGGCCCTGAATCCAAATCCCAATAGTATAGGATAAAAATTAAAATTTATCTTATTCCATCATTGCAAAATATACCTCTTTATTCTCACATTTTTGCATGCTTACTGGTTTTCCTCTAAATACTATTCAATGCTGTTCAATGCTATAACACTGACTAGTGCACAAAATTCTATTTCATGTAAAGGAATTATATGAAGTTCTATTTTAAACAAATGCACAGAGAAGAAACTCTCCTTAGAGAGGATTGCACAAACTCAGTCAGTATGTAGATTAAAAACTAAATGATACACTTCTGTTCAGCTTAATTTGTTGATTAAAATGTCTAAGTTTTCTGATCATCTCAACTGGTGTGAATCAACACCACTTATGATAAAAAAAAATCTAAGGAAAATCGGCATATAAAGGAACATAACTGAACATAATAGAAGCTATATATTACTAACCTAGAGCCATACTAAACAGAAAACTGACACAGATGGCTCTAAGGTCAGAAATGAAATAAAGGTGTCTTTGCTTCCTGTTCTCATTCAGTTTTATACCAGGGTTATTAGCCAGAACGATAAGGTAAGAGAAAAAAAATAAAGAGGATAAAATAGGAAAGGAAGAAATCAAAGTATTCTTATTTGCAGATATGAGACTCAAAAGGTTCTACCAAAAAAAAATCTTAGCTCTAATAAATACTTTTAGCAACATTGCAGAGCACAAAATCAACATTCAAAATTCACTAGATTTTGTCAGGCAACAGTGTCCCATACCTGCAATCCTAGCTACTCAAAAGGCTGAAAACTGAGGTATAGTTCCATTAGCTGGAGCAAGAAGAGCCCATGTGTCTCTTATCACCAATTAACCACTCAAGAGCCAGAAGTTGGACCTTTCTTCATGTATCTTTTACCACTACAATTTCTTCTTAGAAGTGTCCAATTTGTTTGCCTATTACTAATTTGGTTTTTTATTGTTTGATTTTTTAGCTATTAGTATATTCTGGATAGTAATCCTTTATCCACTGAATAACTGGTAAAGATTTTTTTTCCTGTGGTTTGCCTATTAACTTGGTTAATTGTTGTGCAGAATTTTAAAATTTGATCCAATCTTATTTGTCAATATTTTCTCTTACTTGGAAGCTTATTCAGAAAATAACTGCCTGTGCCTATATCTTCCAGAGTTTTTCCTACTAGTAGTTTTAGATATTACATTTAGATCTTGGATCCATTTGGAGTTGACTTTTATACAGGGTAAGAGATAGGAGTCAAGTTTGCCTCCTGCATGTAGGAAACCAGGTTTCCCAGTACCATGTATTGAAGAAGTCATATGCTGTAGCTGTTTGGTTTTATTTTGGGGTCTTGTGTTCTGTTTCAAACTATGGCTCATAGTATTGTGATACCTTCAGTGTTGTACTTTTTACTGAGCATTGTTCTTGTATTCAAGATCTTTAATTCTATTTGAAACTTGGGGCTGATTTTTCTATTTCTACGAAGAATGACATTGGAACTTTAATGAATATTGCATGAATCTGTAGATTTTGGAAGTATGGTTATTTTTTATTTTTATTTTTTTGGCCAGTCCTGGGCCTTGGACTCAGGGCCTGAGCACTGTCCCTGGCTTCTTCCCGCTCAAGGCTAGCACTCTGCCACTTGAACCACAGCACCGCTTCTGGCTGTTTTCTGTATATGTGGTGCTGGGGAATCGAACCTAGGGCCTCGTGTATCCGAGGCAGGCACTCTTGCCACTAGGCTATATCCTCAGCCCGAAGTATGGTTATTTTGATAGCATTAATTCTGTCAGTTCGTGAAGTGTAATCATATTCTACTGTTTTCTTCAGTATCTTTCATCAAGTTTTTATAGTTGTTATTGTAAAGTTTTTTCTACCACCTTCATTAAGTTTATACCCACGACTCCCTGCCCTCTTGTTACTGGGAATAAAGTTTTTTTTTCAGCCTAATCATTATTGGTATACTGGTACTAATGTATTTGAGAGGGGTGCTGCACTGAGGTTTGAACTCAAAACCAGGACAGTATCCTTTAGCTTTTTTGTTCCTTGATGCTGGGGCTTAAACCTACGATCTCTAGCATGTTCTCCACTATTGAGCTACAGGACTGTAAGGAAAGAAATACATATTCTACTGCTTATGAAAGAAAAGTTTTCAGAGCCAGAGTTTCAGTAGATTAATCTGGGTAGGCTCAGGCATTTTCTTTAGAATTTGATAGGAACTTACCAATTTTTAAAGGTGTATGTATATGTGTGTGCACTTGTATGTGCATGTATCTGTGTTCATGTGTCGACATATATTTTATGGTGCTTGAGGATCCACCTTCAGGAAGAAGAAAATATAATTGCTATGCAATAGACTTAAGACACAACCATTTTTCACAAATGAGGACTATAAATATACCATCCAGTCATCTGATCAGGTATTGACAGTTACAAACTTGCCAAGTGTTACTGTGAGATCCTCCCCAAGAGAAACTGAAGGAGCTTTAACCTGATCTGCAAGTGGTCCTAGCAACCTATACAGTACACAGCCAAAGGCCCTGTGAACACTCTAATGAAGTGAAGGCAGTACAGAAGCACAGGAGGGAAGGCAGTAACAAGCCCCAGGGCTCCTTATAAACAACAGAACAAGCAATATTGCACCAAAAGTGTACTGCAAGTGCTCTACCACTGAGCTCCAACAGAGCCCTACACATGCCTTTCCAATGCTCCTTGAAGTCATGCCTGACATCTTGGGCCTCACTTGACAACTTCTCTCTAAACTCAATCTACTGGGCCCTTCCCCAAATCACATAGTGCCTCTTAAGTCACTAGAAGGGCTGGAGCCATACTAAGGTTCTAAATAGGAATTTGACATTTCCCACAGATAAGAAATATAAGGTAACAAGATGTCCATGATCCTGAGGCAGACAGACAGAAGGTAAGTCATTCCCTGCACAAGTAGCTTACTAGTATTTTCTGAACAGATAAGCCTGCTCAGGTCTATGAGAGTCATGGGGGAAAGAGATTAACTACATCCATTACTCCATTTCCCAGAAAGAAAGAGGCAGAGAGCCAGGACAGAGGGTTGAGGGAAAACTAGGTGTTTGCGTTTTCAAAATCATTCCCTACGAATACGTTAAAATCCATTTGATTATGCTCAGTTTGAATTCAATGTGCCAGATTCTCCTCCCAACTTCAACTTATCTAAGATTATTCCTCCACATACAGTCTCTTAAGCAGGTCTCTAATCTTCTTAGAGATTCATTGACACCCATTCCTACATTGTGTCTGCTTCTTGAACCAGGACCAATTTGAAAGTTTCCAATCAAAAAACTGTGACTGCTATCTTCAAACACCACTGCTAGAAGAGAAATTTCTCCAACATATGAAATCCCAACTGCTGAGTCATCAACGACAGTAAGAGGAATCTTTGCCACTTTCTACCCATCTGGCACCAAGAAAAGGTGCAAATAGAGCCCCGGGGAAAGATATAGTCCAAGAAAATGACTGAAATTTCAGGGGAAAGATGAGATTCAGTAGAGGAGAGAAAGAGATTATGGATAGAAAGATAATATGAAAACGGGTACGGTTAGGGAAAAGAAAGGGACAAGAAGACAGAATCTTGTTTTTAATGGAATATCAGTATGTTCTTTATTAGGATGCTCAAGAACAAATGACCCATTGAGTATTCTCCTCATGCGATATTTGACCCAAACTCTGGCAGGAAAAGGTCAGGGCTCGGACAATCAGTGTCAAGTAGCCACTGACCAAAAGAAAACAGGGGGGTGGGGGGGGGAGAGAGAGAGAGAGACAGAGAGAGAGAGAGATTTTTTGTCTCTGCTGTAGCTATCTATGATTTTCCCAGAATCCTTCATTCTACCATCAATTAACTTATCCTTGCTATTTCTGAGTCTTGAGGACCCAGATGGAAACATTCCCAGGACTAATCGCATAATTGCAGCTGTCTCATTCATCCAGGGTACCTGTAACTCCTGCATATCATCCCTTTCATATGTTGCTGTCTTTGCCACCCTCAATGTATAGTTGAGGTGAGAATATAACACTATCAAGAGCATCCAGTAGTACATTAGTAGAAAACAGAATCTTGAAAGGTTTGGGTGTCTTAACTTTCATTATGTCATGGTTTGGCTGACAGAGGACAAATGGTTTTCATTAAACCCTGGCTCTGATGGCTGTCTACTAATTATTGCCCATAGAACCCTCAGAAGACATGAGAGAAGAAACAGAGGTAAAAAGCAGGACTTAGTTCATGAGTACGTTTGAATTTGTTTCCACCCCTAAATGGGGTGGAAAAGTCAAGAACAACTTATGAGAACAAGTTCACAGATAATGTGAAACAGGTGGAGAGATATTACCCAACCTTTGGACACAATACAGAGATATTTATAGCTATGTCTCTTTTTCTTTTTTTTTTTTTTTTGGCCAGTCCTGGGGCTTGGACTCAGGGCCTGAGTCCTGGCTTCTTCTTGCTCAAGGCTAGCACTCTGCCACTTGAGCCACAGCACCACTTCTGGCCATTTTCTGTATATGTGGTGCTGGGGAATCAAACCCAGGGCCTCATGTATACGAGGCAAGCACTCTTGCCACTAGGCCATATCCCCAGCCCCTATGTCTCTTTTTCTTAGAGAGATGTAGAAAAGAAATTCCATAGCAAACTCTTGTTCTCTATCACTTCCACCAGCAATTATAAACCCTAATATGGGTTTTGCTTCTTGGGGCTTTAGCACCGCCCAGATTTTCTAGAACATATCGCTATTGTCTTCTTTCTTAATTTGGGATTGACTGTCAATCTCACTAGATCTTAGTTCAGTGTAATTTCTCAGAGAAGTGATGGTTTAACCTGAAGACTGTCCAAGAAGGAATGTAGAGAATACCACTGAACATACTAAAGATATAAATTCTAGATAAAAGTGGAATGGACTAAAGAAAATGAGCATAAGGTAAGACAATCATACATGTATACACAGAGAGAAATCTGAATGGATAAAAATAATAAACTGATGGGAAATACAAAACTGTGAGAGTGCCTCATCTAAGAGGATAGATTACTTGTTGTTCTTTTTTCCCGCTGATTTATCTTACCTACCTGAAAACCCTTCATCATTTTAATTCCTCTTTTTAAGATTCCATAGCACCAGCACTAGCACCAGCACCAGTTCTGTTCTTTCATGAGTCAACTGGTGATGGACTTCGTTGAACCAGCCAGCAGAGAAAACACCCTATATGCATCTGTCCCTTTCTAAATGCCCCTTATGTAGCCATCCAATTGAGCATCTAATACAATTATTCATACCTTAGCTAACACACACACACATCACTTCAAGAGTCTGACAAGTGCTGCTGACTCACATTTGTAATCCTAGCTACTTAAGAGGCAGATATCTGAGTATCACAGTTCAAAACCAGCCTGGGCAGGAAAGCCAGTGAGACTATTATTGCCAATTAACTACTGAGAAAGCTGGAAGTGTAACTATGTCTCAAGTGGTGGAGCACTTGCCTTGAGCAACAAAATCTCAGGAACAGTGCCTAGGCCCTGAGTTTAAGCCTTAGGAAAATAAAAGACACAAGTTTCACTGAAGCTCCACAAAGATCTCTACATACATTTATCTCTATAATTTTTACCATGAGAAGAGCCTGAATCTGGGTACAGTGGTGCATGCCTATAATCTTAGCTACTCTGGAAGTGGATATCAGGATGATCAGTTTGCAGTGTGTGGACAAAACGTGCACATGATTATACATGCATATCAATACATAAAAAGCTATGTAAAGTAGCATGTGCCCATAATTCCAGCTACCTGGGAAGCATAGACAGGAGGATCATAACCCATGCTGTCATAGACAAAAAGCAGAGACTGGGTGAAAAAAAAAGGGTTGGGGCTTGGCTCAAGCAGTAAAGTACCTACCTGGCAAGTCCAATGCCCTGAGTTCAAACTCCATTACCATTAAACAAAACAAAACAAACAAACAAAAAAAAAACAGCCTGAAGAAGCAGAATGACCAAGTAATAAGCTAGTAAGCTTGTCTAGGGTGTTTTTGACTTTTAAAAGTACATATGAGATGAAATCCAGACTCAGTTCCAGTCTCCTATCTGACAATGTCAGTGTTTTCATTTCCTTTCTTGGGACACTGTCCAAAACTTCTCAGTTCTTGTCAATGCTTCAATGTGTTTCTACTTCCTAAAGAATTAACTACATCCTTAAGAAGTCTGGATTTGAAAAAAAACTGGCCATAAAAACTTCTCCCACATTTACTTTTAAGCCAGCAGAATCCCTAAATTATATGAATATCACGCGTCACCTTATTCACAGATTTTTGGTTTTGACCAAAGATGGTCAAACAAGAATAAATCAATGACAATTTCAGAAAAGAATGTTCAAGTTTCCTCTCACCCATTACAGGCTTCTGGTGACTGAAGCTGTCAGTTCTCCATAATCATCATGTGATCTGCCAGGGGTTTCCCTGCCCTTAGTTTTATGAACATCTGCTTCCCCCAAAAAACAAATGGTGCCCAGAAAGCAAGGTAAAAGTTATTGTGCTTAATTTAAGTGGTAAACAAAACATTTTAAGTTTGATGAAAGGCAGCAGGTCTTAAGTGGAAATTGGATGGAGTTATGGGAAAAAAATAAATCAAGCATACACAGTGTAGCCCTGATGCCCAGACCTACTGAGATTCATGGTTTCTTCCTCATCAGTGTGCTCAGACTGTGGATACCAAGGGTCTACTGAATGTAAAAGTATTCCCTATCAATTCTGAATACCTTATTTGTTATGAGCACTGGAAGAATTAGAGTTTGAAAATAATGCTCAGCACTGGAAGGGCAGGAACAGGAAGGCTGGAAGATTCTTAGCCAAGTAGTTTTACTGGATCACCAGAGCCTCAGAGTCAAGGAACATGAGGTTTTCAAGCTTGCTAAGTACACCTATCTTGATTTCTTGATATGTCTATAGGAACCAAATCTTACATGTCTGTCATTTCTGAAAATATCCAATACACTATGAAAAACTGAGGCACAGCAGTTAAGAGAACATGATTAGAGGGTAAGAAAATTTGAGATCAGAATCCAGTCCTGTTCCTTTTGAGCTGGGTGAAGTTAACTAATCTCTACAAGTTTTCACAGCTACTTCAGAGTGCCACTGCACATGTTAGTAGAATGCACATGGTTGTGCATGCATATCCAGGGACTCACAGGTATTTAACACAGTATTGGTCTCATGGTGGGTGATTTTTTTTTAAGATGGTAACTGTGATGTTTATATACAATAGACACTATTGTTTGGTCAATATTTAAGCCCCAAAGGTCATGTTAAATGTCTTTTCATAACATGCTGTGAATATATCATTTTGCATGAGGCTTTATATCACTGATCATCATACTTAGACAAAATGGCTTTCCTAAGCAGTATTCAGAGAAGTCAGAAAAATAACTTCCATCTCTCAAGCTGTGCCCAAGTGGCAATTTCTGACGGATAAACCTCTGTAGCTTCATTCACTCATAACCCAATCAAGCATGATTTTCCACAAATTGCTATTTTATTAATGAATTTAAAGCGGAACTAGAGGATCTTTGGCAAGGCTAGAAAAGCTTCCAAACAGCTAAGCCAATGGATAAAAATTATGTGATATTAGATTTTTTTTAAAGCCAATTAAAAAAAAACATTCTCAGTGATCAGTAACCACAGCCAACTTTTGCTATGAAGAAAGTTATGAACTTTTCTTCAACCAATAAAGCTATTATTATTATAACAAACCTGACATTTGAATTTTTAAAAACACAATGAAATGTAACAGTATAGCACATTTGAAATCAATGTCTGAGCCTTTGGTTCTTACTTTTTTCTCCTAATACAACATAGTCTTCTCTATGCAGCCTTTCACAATTTTTTTCTAGGGCAAATCATATTCAATTTAAGTGATCAGATACTATATCCTAAGGAAAGCTGCAGGAAATCTCCATCTATCCATGATTTCTCATAGGGAAGATAGTTATTGTTGCCTTCTACCTTGCCTTGGGACTCCTATAGTGAAAGCCAATCACAGAGCAAATCCCTGGCTACACTGCTACTTAAACTTCTCTCCTTCTGCTCCAACTAGGTAGGCAAATTCCATGCTCTTACCGCAGATGTTAACCGAGCAAGAATTTCATCACTGCTTTCTTCGGGGTCTTCAATTTTCTGATGAGACCTTCGAAAAAAAACAAATAACAAATTGCACTTCAGCTTTGGCTGCTCAGATTTGTCTATCAAGTTATGGGGAATGAAGAGCAAACAGTATTGAAAGTATGTAAATAAATAACACTGAATCAGTAAAACCATAGAAACATAATACTGCTATAGACAACTATTCTCTCCAAATCAATTAATTAGTAAGAACTTTCTAATGCTCCAACTGAATGCTAAGAATCAAGTCCTGTTCTCCAAATTATATTACATAATAATCCTGACATAATCAATCTATATATATATATATGGGCATGCATAAAAGTAGATGGAAACTTAAAGTGGTTATGCGCTAAAATTCCTTGTAAGTTAAGGTGAAATTCAAACTATGAAACATGAATTTTCCACTACACTGGAGTTTCAGCTCAAGCAAATTTACTATGAAATGGTATATTTCAGGCTTAACAACATGATGGGAATTCTAGAAAATGCAGAATAACTTGGCTTTCTGATGAAGCCACAGCCCAGCTGAAAAGGAAGAGAGAGAGAGAGAGAGAGAGAGAGAGAGAGAGAGAGAGAGAGAGAGAGAGAGAGAAACAAAAAAGATGCACATGTCAATAACTACTGATATGTTAACAGTGTGAGGTTGCTCAGGAAAATAAAAACACCCTTTCAATTTAATTCATGCAAAGAACTTTACCACACAAATACACATAATAACACAATATTCTACTTAAGGAAAGTCTTATAAATTGGTTCTCCCCTTGCTTTAGTCAAAGAAAAAGAAATTGACTAATGCCAAGTGAATATGTAACACTCTCTCAGATCTATTTCCACAAGCAATCCCTTCCGACACGTTCTACAGATGTGGAGGGATTGGCGGTAATTGCCTGCACAGCCATGTTAGTTATCCGAATTGATTGATTTCCACCTCCGCGACTACATGGGCCAGCTGGAGAGCTAGCCTTGCAGGGAGGGCGGGCTTCTCCAGCTCCCAGCAGAGCAGAGCAGAGCAGAGCAGAGCAGAGCAGAGCAGAGCAGCAACTCTTTAAAAGGGAAAAGCGCACGGATCCTTTCTGGCATTGGCTTCTTGCATCTGTAAATGTGATGAAAGCCCTTTGCAGAAAAGTCACACCCTTCAAATCAGAAGCAATGGATGGCAAGTCACTGCCTTTACAAGCACTACAGGATGCAGGTGTGGAGCAGTGCTCAGGTTGTCAGATAACTTAATTACTTGTGCAGTATTAAGTGTTTGAAATGCCTACCAGCCACCTGCCCAATAAAACAGTGGGAACTGAGCACTGTAACAGCATATTTCAAAAGGTCTCTGGGTTATGAGTGTTTCCAACAACAGAGTTTGTGAGTAAAATCCTCTATGCATAAGGCTACTGTATAAAGGAAGTTATACCGAAAGAGACTTGAAACCCTGTATAACCTAAGCCACTAGGCCAGGCAGACATGAATAAACTGAAGTGACTGAACAGATCTGACAGGAAATTAAGAGCTAAGTGCACCAGAGAGCATAAAACAAGGGCTTTGCAGCTTGCTGTGTGTCTCTGGAGTGAAGTGTGGGCTGGTTGTGCCTTTTCATGCTTCTCAGTCCCCAACAGACACCTGAAGGAGTAGTTAATGGACATGAGGTATTTTGCACAAGCAACCATTCTGTGTGAATATCTCCAGTGAGCTGCTGAAAGGAGCTCAAGATTCCAAGGGATGCTCATGTGTCTATGACGGGTGATGGTTATTTCATGAGCAATGACTAAGCTGTGGCTGCTTTAGTGACAAATAATTCAGTCCCTGTTCAGAAGCAGAACTATCTTTTTTCATTCTTCCAGCCCAATATATGCCTTGGCAAAAAACATTTCTAAAGGAAGTGTGTGTGTGTGTGTGCGTGTGAGACAGAGAGTGAGAGACAGAGACAGAGAGAGTGTGATGGTCTCCAGGGAAATGCTGCAGCCCCAAACCACTTTTACCATCTCCATCATCACAATTTACAGATTAATGAATGCCCAGAACTGTCTGAGCCTGTCTTGTTTCTCCACCTACCTTCCAAGTGGTTTGGAGTGGCATTTTCAGAAACTTTATTTTCACCCATGTGGAGATCTTATATGTTCCATGAACTGCTTATCTCACAGAGGCTCTCCTTACCTCCTGCTCTCACAGTCTCTACCCTGTCATCCCATCTCATGGTGTCCTGGTCACTCTTGGCCATCACTCCTTTCTACGCCCCTCCCCCCAACCTCGCTCAGTCACCAAATCCTCTCCCTTCTCTTCTTGGAGCTCTACACTTCTCCTCGAACCCTCCATGCCACACCTCTCCCATAGTCTACTACCTCAACTTCCCTTGAATACATGCCTTTAACCATCTTCTAACCTCTGGTCTCAGCTCTGGTCTCTGTCCAGTCAATCTACAGGTACCACCAGGGTTACTTTCCTAAAACCCACATGTGGTTTGCTAGTCCCAGATGGTGAATCTTCAGGGATTATCCCGCCTACCACAGAGAGCTCAAATTCAGAAATGCTCTTTCTTCTCTAATTAGGTATTCTAGGGTCCCCGTACACCAACAGCCACCTGCAGCTCACAAGATGTACAGGAGCAGGACTGGTATCATGGCTGATGGTGAAAAGTTTGAAAATGCACGATTGGGGAAGGGCAACACTTGCCACTCTCCTTTCACTATGGTGACCATGTATATCTTAAACCTTCTCCCCAGCCCTGGATCCAAAGGCCCAGGGATAACAATTACCCTTTCTCCATCTAATGTATATAAATACTGACTTTTTGTATATAAATACAAACCAGTGAAACTTGGAAAGACAAAGGTTTTGTTAACAGATCAAAGTTGTTAATGAAGCAGATGGGGCAGAAAAGCAATCTGAAGTAATATTTACATATTTTCTGTGATTACTAAAAAGGGCTATGCTGCTCAGTGAACAGAGAGGAACAAAGGAAAGCTAAGCTGTAAGTCTGATTTGTTAGTGATCACAGAAGGGAAATGAGAAAACTCTGGCTGTAATCACCAGGTAGCAGCAGTGACAAGTGACAAAGAGAAGGGAAAGGAAATGGCTCCAAGAAGGAAGACCTAGCCCTGAGCATATGTGCCAGCAGAAATATCTGGGCCAGCAGTTGCTCCACTCTTTTTTTTTTTTTTTTTTTTTTGCTAGCCCTGGGGCTTGAACTGAGGGCCTGAGCACTGTCTCTAACTTCTTTTGGGTCAAGGCTAGCCCTCTACCACTTGAGCCACAGTGCCCCTTCTGGCTTTTTCTATATATTTGGTGCTGAGGAATCAAACCCAGGGCTTCATATGTATGCGAGGCAAGTACTTTTCTACTAGGCCATATTCCCAGCCCAGTTGTTCCACTCTTGAAATTCCCCTGTTTGCTTCTCAGAAACGCTGCTCGACAGTCCAAGTCTGGCCTGAAATTCTCTGAGGAAATGTGCTGAGTCTCAATGCTGGAGGTAGATTTCTTTTAAATTTTTTTAGATCCAACCTCTAAGGGTCCCATTGTATGGATGTAGGGAAAGCAAAGTCCTTGCCCTTCCTACACTTTCCCTACTTTAACTGATGGAAAATTTATTTCTCCAATTGGAAGTCATCTTGACACTCTCCCATACCCATACATATATATAACACTGTACCAATCCTGAAATCCTACTGGCTCTTCCTTCAAGGCATATCTCCCACTTCTTACCACCTCCACACTGGTACTGTGATCCCAACACAATATCTCTCACCTGGATGTAGGAGCCCTAAGTGATCTTGCAATAGAATGTAACTTAGAGCATGTTCCTCCTCTGCTATCCTTGGGTGACTCCCAATCCTTAGCAGGTAAACCAAAGTCTTCTTTTACTTAAAAAAAAATCTAATTAGGGGCTGGGAATGGGTCGAGTGCTTGCCTAGCATATACGAAGCCCTGGATTCAATTCCTCAGCATCACATAAACAGAAAAAGCCGGAAGTGGTGCTGTGGCTCCAGGAAGAGCCTTGAGCCAAAAGAAGCCAGGGACAGTGCTCAGGCCCTGAGTCCCAAACCCCCAGGACTGGCAGGAAAGAAAGAAAGAAAAAGAGAAAGAAAAAGGAAGGAAGGAAGGAAGGAAGGAAGGAAGGAAGGAAGGAAGGAAGGAAGGAAGGAAGGAAGGAAGGAAGGAAGGAAGGCCATCGCAGCACAATTTGTCATTGCTAAAATGTGGAACCAACCCAGATGTCCCTCAGTAGATGAATGGATCAGGAAAATGTGGTACATATACACAATGTAATTTTATGCCTCTATCAGAAAGAATGACATTGCCCCATTTCTAAGGAAATGGGTAAGGAAAGGACTTGGAAAAAATTATACTAAATGAAGTGAGTGAGACCCAAAGAAACATGGATTCTATGGTTTCCCTCATAGGAATTATTAGTACATGTTTTTTTGTTGTTGTTGTTTTGTTTTTTGCCAGTCCTGGGCTTGGACTCAGGGCCTGAGCACTGTCCCTGGCTTCTTTTTGCTCAAGGCTAGCACTCTGCCCCTTGAGCCACAGGTGCAACTTCTGGCCATTTTGTATATATGTGGTGCTGGGGAATCGAACCCAGGGCTTCATGTATATGAGGCAAGCACTCTTGCTACTAGGCCATATTCCCAGCCCTATTAGTACATGTTTAGGCAAGTCATAGCAGAAGATCACAATAGTCCAATAGCTATGCCTTTATGAACACATAAGATGATGCTAAGTGAAATGAACTCCACGTTATGGAAACAAGTGTTGTATCATTGTTGTAATTATTTTCAACATGCCATGTGAAATGGTACCCTTTTTTTTCCCTCTTGTATTCCCTTCCTGTGCTTTTACCCCCGCTATCACTGTATCTCATCTTAGTACCCTGGATACTGTATATATGTGTCTTAGAACTGGGGAAGGGAAAGGGAATATCAAAATCAAGAGACAAAGGATAAAAAGACAAACGATTCCAAAAGCAATACTTACAGTTGGTGTAAACCAACTGTTCAACTCATGAGTGGGAGAGGGAATGGAGGAGGGGGGAGGTGGGGGGGAAATGAGGGAGGAGGAAACAAGTTGAACAAGAAATGTACTCACTGCCTTACATATGAAACTTTAACCCCTCTGTACTTCACTTTGACAATAAAGGAAAAAAATTCTCAAAAAAAAACACAAAAGAAAAAAATCTAATTAATACAGAATATATGTTCATACCATAATGAGCTGATTTTCATACACAATATAATCACCATATTTACTATTTATGTTGTACATTAGACCCTAGGAACTTGCTTACCTTATGACTGGATCAAAACCCATTTCCACTGAGATTCTAGAGAGGCCCATTTTGTTTAACAAGGCAAATTTCCATTTAAAAAGTGAGATGGTAGAAAAGTAAGAATTATTATTTTTTTCAGGATCTTAATATCATGAACACAAATGTCTGTTAATGAAGATAGTTCATAGTCCAAGTTGCTAGCCATTCCAAAAGAAGTCATTTACCAAAGAGTAGCAAATTATGAATGCAGGTCCAAGCTACTTGGAGATACATTAGCCTAAAATTGAATAAAATTCAGATGTTCCTGGGTACTTCTTTTTCACATTGTATTTTGTAGATGTGAAGATTACTGCTTAATGTTTAATTAAACATCAGCATTTCAAGTGCTAATACAACTACGCCTGATAGCTCAATTTTTTGCTAGAATTTCTGTACTAAATCTTAAATATAGATGTTATCTGATTAAAAATAAACAATTTGTTCCCACTTCTGAAATAACTTGCTATAAACAGTGGAAATTTTGGAAGACTCAGTAACTGCTTCCATGGTAGAGGGATAATGAGTAATACCAGCTGATTATGTATCATTTTCAATAAATTTTTTTGAGAGAAACGAAAATCTTCTTCACCTACAATCCTAAAAACATGAAAAGTGCTATTGTGAAAAAATGTAATACTCAAACATTACTTGTTTACCTAAGCAATATTTCTTCCTCTATGAGTTTTATGAAAACTCTAATTAGGAAAAGTCAGAAGGACAAAGGGTTTAGAACATAGAAATAGCAGATCTAAACTGGACCTGTGAGGTCAGAGGCTGTGAATTCAATACCTTTCAAGAAGTAAGGCTGACAGTGGATCTTGTCTGATGCTTCTCTGTGCCAAATGGAAGAGGAAAATTTAGGCGGGAAGGAAACAGAGGTGAGGAGGGCTCTCAGGAATAGAGATGGTGCTATGTTCTATAGGATGCTAAGGAGAAAGGGGGATCTGAATTTCAAGAGTTATCATTGTAAAGCTGATACTAAAGGGCTGGAGGCATGGCTCAAATGGTATGGCATCTGCCTAGCAAGTACAGTGGCCGGAGGGGCAGTCCCTTCAGGGTCAGCCAGGCAGGCTTCAAATGTCACAGCATTGAGACCTGTTTGAACACAATCAGGAAAAACAATGATAATCAGAGGAGCCTAAAAAAAAGAAGCCAGTGAAATAGAAAAGCCAACTAATGTTAACCCAGGCACCAAGTGAGAAGACTGCTTCCAGAAGGCATGAGCAGTTGTGCCAAATGCTACTGGCATGTGCAGTAAGAAAAGGACTGAAACTGAACCACTGTATTTGGCAACATGGGAGACTTGTGTTCGTGGAATGGATGTTTTCCATGGACAAAGTGTCTGCTCTCACACGAGAGAGCCTCCCATCTTTTCTCTATCAAAGCCAAGGGGCCCACAGTGCTCACCACATACTAGAAGCTGTCTAGTCAAGGAGTTAGGAGCAATGTCATTATGCTGAGCTCTGGTACAAAGCATGATAAACAGTATTAAAATGACTTGAAGCCAGGCACCAGTGGCTCACGTCTATAATCCTAGCTACATAGAAGGCTGAGATCTGAGGAGTGCAGATTGAAGCCTAGTGTTGTTTCAGATAGTAAAGCCCGTGACACGATTATCTCCAATTAACTACCAAACCTGAAGTGGAGCTGTGGCTCAAGAGGTAGGACCCTAGCCTTTAGCAAAAACGAAGCTTAGGGATAGTACCCAGGCCCTGAGTTCAAGCCCCAGGAGTGGTGCACACACGTGCGTGCATGTGCATGCACACACACACACAATCCTTAAAGATCATTGTATTAGACTAGTATAACAATGTTACTAGGTTGGATGAAATTAAAGAGTTATTTTGCTCTTCACTCTTTACTGGATGGAGATATCCCATAGTGAAAGACAAAAGAAACAATGTTTTTCTTTATATATCTAGTATAGGCTGAGCTAAATAGGAGGAGTCTTCTTTTAATAATTAACATATTTCAATAACAATATTAATGTTGAGTGCTCTGTAACTGGAAGGATACAGATTTATGTGTCCAAGGCTCATAACTGTCTGTTCACAGACCACGCCCTCCCCTCTGGCAAGCTGGATGCTGCTTGTAATGACAGCGGAGATGAAATAGTTGCTTCCCAGTCCAAATTCTCAAGCAAGTTCTTGTTGTGGAGAAACACTTTACTAGTCATGAAGAATTATTAGGCTGCCTTATTTTACACTCTTACTTAGTTCTTCATTGATTCTCCCTCTTCTCCCACTCAAAAGAAAAAAGAAAAGTTAGACTAGGTGCCAGATGCTCATGTCTATAATTGTAGCTAGTTAGGAAGTAGAAATCGAGAGGATCAGTTTGAGGCCAGTCTGGGCAAAAATGTTTGCAAGATCGCATCCCAACCAATAGCTTGGTGTGGTGTGGGTCTGTCACTCAAGCCACACAGGAGGCTGAGATAGAGACTTAGAAAGAAGTACATTCTGGCTAACTTCACTTGGCTTTCAGTTTTTGGTTTTCAGGTACTTGACTGTTCTCTGTTCCAAAGATGGCACACTTGACAATCATTCTCTCCTTTTAAATCATCTATTCAGTTTGACCATAAAAGTTGTTTTGTACAGAAAAGGATATTAGTTTCCTCAAACTATCCTGGAAATTCAAGCAGCTCCATTTCTCTTGGCTTAAACATTTCTTTTTTAAAAGATAAAACCCCTTTTTACATATTTTCTTTATAGAAAATATATTTGTATGGGAAAGAACTATGTTTACAAAGAGTAAGTGGTTTGCTTGCATTAGTTTAAAGATACTTGAAGATGGAAAATTAGGACTTAATTTGAAACCACGTATGTGGAACTTAATGGCTTTCAAGTATGGAAAGGATTGCCAAAATGGCCACAGGATGAGATGTTTAGCTCATAAATTGGCAATGTAAGAATCCAGAGGACTTCAGAGGGCACTTGAGTAGAATGGATAAAAATGAAGTAACACAGGGCTAAGAATGGCATGGAGAATCGATTGTTAAAAATACAAAGCAGTAAGTTATCAAAAGCAAAATCAACACAACCAGGGACATCAAGAACACCAGGGAAGTTTTGTGGTTGAGGAAGGACTTGGGCTCCCCCTTGAGGGATGGGTAGTATTTCAGTAGGAAGGAAAGAGGCAGAGGAGACAGCAAGATCAGTGTGACCTGAAAAGCTGGAACCAAGAGGCAGGGCAGAAGTTGATGGAAACCTGGGAAGGGTTTTAACAATACAACAGAAAGAGGACGCTGTTTGATTTTTTTTTTTCTCTGACCACAGTTGTTTCCAGTCTGGAGAGCCTAAAGCACAGATTTCCAAAATTTACCACCAAGAACATTCTATCCTTGTAGAAGAGTTGATTTAAAAGGTAAAAAGGAAAACATAGTTTTTCTCCAGAAGAGACTTGTGGTGGTTCAGTAACTTTATCTTTCTGTATTTCATAATATAACAAGGATAGACGACTTGTTATATTCCCGGTGAAAGCCTGACTGCAGAAGTCAGCAATCAATCCCCAAAGTATATGTTTATACAAACTGAAAATAGTTGCTGGTAAATATAGCATGCTATAGTGATTCTCAACTCTAAAGCCTGGTGTTTGCACTAATAGTGTGATCAGTGTGACAAAGGACTGTGAGCAAGCTGAAATTAATATTTAAATGATCTTCAGTTTTATAAATTAGACTAGATTCATGATTTCCCCCATAACAGGCATGGACATCCCAGTTTGCTGTCTAGGTAAGGGAGAAGAGTTAAATCAGAGGCAGTATAGCTCAGTGGTAGAGCATTTGACTGCAGAAAGAATTAAACCATGACAGTTCGCCTTCTTGTCCCCATTAATCAGAGTGTATCAATGGGGTTACCTACAACTCCACTGTCTATAGGATAGGACATGCTTGAAAGAACTAACAGAGACTACTAGACCTTCCCAGCCAAAATTATTCACAGCTACCTTTAGTTGGAAGCATTTTATGCCTTAGAGAACTCATTAAAGTTTACTGAAATGGCCAGCCACTGGTGGCTCACACCTGTAATCCTAGCTACTCAGGAGGCTGAGATCTGAGGATCGCAGTTTGAAGGCAGCCTGGGCAGAAAAGTCTGTGAGAGTCTTACCTCCAGTTAACCAGCAAAAAAAAAAAAAACAGAAGTGGAGGTGTGATTCAATTAGTAGGTTCACAGCCCTGAATGAAAAAGCCAACAGACAGCAAGAAGCCCTAAATTCAAGCCCCAGTGCTGGTACCAAAATAAAGGGGGGGGGGAGCTTATTGAAATGCTCCTTGACTCTTCTAAGGACGTTTCCGTCCTATATCAAGAATCTATTATGGGCTGGGGATATAGCCTAGTGGCAAGAATGCCTGCCTCGGATACACGAGGCCCTAGGTTCGATTCCCCAGCACCACATATACAGAAAACGGCCAGAAGCAGAGCTGTGGCTCAAGTGGCAGAGTGCTAGCCTTGAGCAAAAAAGAAGCCAGGGACAGTGCTCAGGCCCTGAGTCCAAGGCCCAGAACTGGCCAAAAAAAAAAAAAAGAATCTATTATAATAAATAACATTTCCCATACTCAGTCTATTTGAGTGACATTTGATTTTGCTTTAGCATTGCAAGGCTCTCTGTAAACTGTGGTAGGAAATGTTTCACAGTTCAATCTAATGCTTTCCTAGCTTCTATTTATAATCTCTCAGAAGCAATGACAGAATGACCTCATAATTTCTTAAGATACCATAGGAAAATGTTAAAAGCAGAGGCTTCACAGCTAGATAGTCGTAGACCAAACACTAAGACTCAACTGGCCACATGCACAGTCTGAGACAGGTTAGCTGACCTCTGTGCATTTGTTTCCACACTTATGAAATAGGAATAATATTAGAATCTGTCTTATGGAATCCTTCTGAAAGTGAAATATAGAATGTAAGACACTTGGATTTGTCTGCCCAGGCTGGCTTTGAATTTTGATCCTCAGGTCTCAGTCCCTGAGTAACTAGGATTACAGGTATGAGCCACTGGTGCCCAACTATGATGAACTTTTCAATCAAAAGTGTTGCATTAATATTTTGGAACTTTGCATTTGCTAAAAACTGTCTTGTTAATTATTTACTATTGCCACTTTTTAGCTAACTTATATTTTATTTTTATTTTTTGCCAGTCCTGGGGCTTGAACTCAGGGCCTGAGCACTCCCTGACTTCTTTTTTGCTCAAGGCTACTAGCACTCTGCCACTTGAGCCACGGCGCCCCTTCTGGCTTTTTCTATATATGTGGTGCTGAGGAATTGAACCCAGGGCTTCACGTATATAAGGTGAGCACTTTAGCACTAGGCCATATTCCCAGCCCCTTTAGCTGACATATGTTTGTGATGGTCACACAGATGTTTCTCTTAAAGCTTAGAATAAATGAAAACAATTCCACTTTACTCCTATCACAGAACTAAAAGAATGAAGAACACAAAGCAGTATTCTGAAACCTGAGTGTTGTGCATACATAGAGATTTTGAACTGACATTTTAATTGCAACTTGTATTCCTGAATAAGGTTGGCAATATCACCAAGAAAAAACAAAAGCATGTCCAAATCTTCCTATCATGACTCAAGTCCTGTTTCTGAGCCTCTTCTAATTAATTTTAATTAATTTTAATCATACAGTGATTCAGTATTTTCATGTGATAATGATTCACATGTTTTCATGTGCTGAATGCGACTCCTAGATTATTTTCAGAAAGATTTGTTAGTCCTTTTCTTAGCAAAGTCACGACTTGGATAGTGGGTAAGATGTGAGTTATTACTGCATGCTATCTTAAGCCCACACTTTTACTTCTGTTTAGATGATGTACTCATCTAGAGATGGTGAACTTGAAGCAGCATGCTACAGCTAGTGGGACCTGGATGTCTGGGATCTGAATATAGGTTCAGTTACTTTAGAGCAATTTATTTTACCTTCTGAACTTAACATTTAAAAAATGAGGGCAGTACAACTGTCTATCTTTTGTGTGTGTGTGTGTGTGTGTGTGCGCGTGTATGTGTGTGTGTGTGTGTGTGTGTGTGCACGCTAGTCCTAGGGCTTGAACTCAGAGCCTGGGTACTGTCCTTTAGCTGTTTTGCTTAAGGCTAGTGCTCTACTACTTGAGCCACAGCTTTATTTCTGGCTTTTTGGTGGTAAAATGGAGATAAGCAGTTCAAAGCTTCACCAGGCTGGCTTTGAAGCAAAATCCTCAGGTCTCAGCCTCTTGAGCAGCTAGGATTATAAATGTGAGCCACCAGCACCTGAATCAGTTCAGTTGTCTCTTAAACAAGATAGCAATCTCACAGAGCAGGCCCAGTTGCTAGACTCAGCAAACGCTCTCTGAATAAAACTAGTCTAGCAGCAGCATGGGACAGCAACTACTTACAGGTCACAGATGCCTGCCCTTGCTGGAATTAGAGGCACAAGTTGCAGCAAGAGCTTGACACCATTTTGCCATTCTTCTTCCCTTTCAAATTCACAGTACAAGTAGCTGCATTCATCCGATGAAAATTGGTAGAAAACATAAGTATCTTGAAAGTACAGATGCTGGTCCACTGTTTAAAACAAACACAAACAAAACAAAAATGCTTATTCTTTAGACTTATAAAACACAAAATAAACTGAAAGCCCAATAATTATTTGGTAGAAGCCAGAGGGGAGACTACAGCTAAATATTCTAAGTTCATTCATAGTTAAAATCCTATTGAATTGAAAAGGATTTACCAGCGAGTCCAGCATATTCACACATACTTTGTGCTTCAGAGACAAGTGTTGAGGAAGTTAGTACAATAGAGTGGTAATTTTTTTGGGGGGGTGGGCAGTATTAAGGTTTGAACTCAGGGCCTTGCCCTTCCTAGGCAGGCACTCTACCACTTAAGCCATGCCTCTAGCCCTTTTGGCCCCAAGTTATTTTTCAGATAGGGCCTTCCATTTTTGCTCAGAGCTGAAATTTCAGGCATAGTTGTATGGGTAAAAAACACCATGCCTACATATTTGTTGAGATGGAATCTCACTGAAGCTTTGCCTGGCTGGCTGGGAACCACAGTCCTCTTTTATCTCTGCTTCCTGAGAAGCTGGGATTTCAAGCTTGAGACATTTCATTCAGTTAATAAAAATTTTAATGTCTCAAAGCAAACTTAACATATTTAATTTCTTTAAGTGACCTAAACACATGCTATGTTTCTTCTCACAAATTAGTGATTATCAGCTGGCAGTGATTGTGCTTCCCTCAGGGGACATTTAGTAATGTCTAGAGACATTTTGGGCTGTCTTAGCAGGCATCTTGAAGGTAAAGAAAAGGAAGCTAACTAAAGCCCTGGAATCTACAGATCAGTCCCAATCACAAAGTCATCTGACTCAAAGTGTCCATATTGCCAAAGGGTGGTATTGTTTGAAAGGAATAAAAAGTTGATGACTTTTCCGTAAAAACATTAACACAAAATGGTTTGCAAATCAAAACTCTGAATCTAGTGAGTAAGCTAATAATACCTCCAACTGTCAAAAGTAGTTAACTGATTTTCTTGTTAAGAGTATTAGGTGCTAGGTATTACTGATGGTCTAAGAAGATTACAACCCCCATCTGTAACATTCAATAATGGACCCAGGGGTATGTCCTCAATATTTCTTACTTACAGAAAAAAGGGAGAAAAAGGACTTTCTCAGTGACTACCCAGCATTTTCTAGATGGAGCTAAATAAAGAATCTACATTGCTCCGGCTTATATCCCTTCAACTCCCTGGACTGAGCTAAGAAAAGAGGTATCACTATCTATTTTAGTTACTAGTTAACATCTATTTTCTGCCCCTGTTTAAACAGCTAATCTTCATAGGTCAAGTCTCTGAAGTGTTCATGATTAGTCAATTAAAATGCACACACATCTCACTTGAAAAAAATCAAGCTTCTGATGATTGCTCTAAGTACAGCAAGAAAAATCACACAATTAGAGCAGCTAAAGATATCACTGATTTTTAAAAGTTTGTGCCCAGCATGTTTAGTAGATAAGGCGGGGGCGGGGGGGGGGAGACTGTCACAGGTATAACTTATAAACCAACAAGTACTTAATTATTTTTACTGAAAGTGTAAGAGAAATAAGTGAATCAACAGATGACCTCTCACATTTACTTAGAAAATAAAGAATATGAATATTTTCCTTCAAAAGGAATTTTCCATCCAGACTTTAATGTCTTCTAGAAAATCAAGTACATTTTCTCTAATAACTTCCAAAAATAATGAGATACCTTCAAAATATGTAACACTGGGGATTGGAGGTGTGGTTCAGGTGGTAGAGCAACATCCAATGAGCCAATCTGCCAGATACTGAGTTTGAGACCTGGTCTGGAGCAGGGGAAAATGTACTACTGACCTGATGACATAATTCCCATGTCCAGCAGGAGCTGCCAGACACCAATGGCCATAGATCTGCACTGGACAAAAGGACAGTGTTCCAGAAGCCAGTCCACGAGCTCCGACCCCACACAGCTTCTCCTAGATGAAAGCAAACCATTCAGAGCAAGATAGTCTTGCCCCCAAAGTTCTTCCCCCACAAAATGGTAGTTAATACCACTCACTTTGTGTGCTTGTTTTTATAAAAATGTATGCCAAGAATAAATGATATAACCTCCGATCATCTTTAAGATTAATACTTAAATATCACTTTCTTAGGGTTAAAAATCAAAATCTTTTACACTTTTCAAACACCTAGTAATCATACACCTTTACAACTGAATCAATATCTGCTTGCAGCACTAGAAGAGAATTTTCTTGAGAACTATTAACCTCCAACAATTGGAAGAGTTCACTGTACATGATGAGTTCTAGAATGTATATCTGAATGAGAAAATAAATCTAGCAACCCTTTATATAAAGAGAATGCTTATATTTGGGGTAAATCAAGGTAGCAGTGATAAAACTTCAGTCTAAATATGTATAAATTTTAATCTAGTTCCTTTGAGAATAAAATGATTTTGCAAAAATTAGACTAAGGTGAGACCATAGCCAGTGGAAAATCTTCTTTGGAAAGATTAAAATTGGTTTCAAGGAATGATAAATTTAGTTGTTAATCTTTTTAATATAATCTAAGCAATCCAGTCAAGCAGCCTATATCATAAATCAGATGTGTTGTGTTGTTAGCACACAGAAAAAAATCATCTCTAATCAGTTTTGAAACATAGTAAGTCTAAAAATGCCACAGTGTAAGAATTATAGACACCAAGGTAACAAACAGTACAAGAAATGTATCCAATGCCTAACGTATGAAACTGTAACCTCTCTGTACATCAGTTTGATAATAAAACTTTGAAAAAAAAGAATTATAGACACTATTTTTCTAGTTTTATAAGCCTCAGGAGAAAGAAAAAATTCTGAGATCTGCTTTTTGGTTTTTCACAGTGCTAGAATCAAACCCACGGCCTTGCCTAGGCTAGACAATCACTCTACCACTGAGCTACATCCCCAGCCTTGAATCATGCTTTTTCATTCTCAGAAATATCATGGAATTCCATCCTTCTTATGAGAAAAGAACTTTAAGATATTGAGAGGGAGAGGGGGAGGGGGAGAGAGAGAGAGAGAGAGAGAGAGAGAGAGAGAGAGAGAGAGAGAGAGAGAGAGAATATGATACATCCTGTAATGGCAATCTTCATTCTGTAAATCAGTATTTTTTTTAAATGGGTGATGGGGCCTGTCCAGGCACTGTCCCTGAGCTATTTGCTCATGGCTAGCACGCTACCACTTGAGCCAGAGCTTCAGTTCCAGTTTTCTGGTAGTTAACTAGAGATAAGAGTCTTAGAAACTTTGCAGCCTGGGCTGGCTTCAAACTATGATCCTCAGATCTCAGCCTTCTGAATAGCTAGGATTACAGGCATGAACCACCAGCACCAGGCTTCTATAATCAATATTTAAGAGCTCAGAAATGTCACTGTTGTCTTTCTAACACAGACAGTGATTTTGTAATCTCTTGTGATAGGTACAGACATAAATATCTTGGAATCACACTGTAACCAGCAATTTGAAGACTGCCATGAACTGCTACATTTTTTAAGGTGAAGAAAATAAGAGAATGAACATTTCTGACGAAATAGCTGATCAAATATTCTAAAAGAAACACATATAGATATGCTTTTCATGAAATATTTTTTGATAAAGCAACACAATTTCAAAAAAAATTCTAAGGCAATTAAAATAAGCCAATTCCAGACATGTTCAGTTGCAGGTAAGTGTTAGAATAATAGAAGGATTAACAGTCAAATATATTGATTTTTTAAAACAGAATGAGACAACCTATGACAACAAACAAGCAATTTCACCAAATAGTCAATATTAACTTCTAATTCAATAGGACACCTTTCAAGTAAAGGTTCAAAGTGTTAAATCAACTAAATCCTCAATGCCTCCTTCAATTAAGCCAGCATCTTGGGCTCTAAAAGTACTTTTATCCTACGAATGGATTATATACTATATTATCTTGATTTCTATGCACAAAACAATGTGGCTTGGCCTGCTCTGAGCACCTGAAATCAGCTGGAACACGAAACACACAATGAAACACTAAATAAACTGCAAAAGATAGTTAAACAGAAATAACTGCTTGGTTGTTCACAGATGACAAGGATGAGGCTTCTGGGAGCAAGCCTTCTTAAAACTGTGCTGGAGTCCCCTGGAGCTAAAGCATAGATTCTGATCCAACAAAGCTGCATGGAACCCAAAGTCCCAACATTCACTGGCTCTCAGGCAATGTCAGTAACCACCAAAGCCCCTAACCCCCAGCCTTCCATTCTCATTGGGAAGGGCTCACCCTGTTTGGGGGTGCAGGGCTCTGAGCCAATATGATTAACACACAGCATTGCCATGACAACCTTCATGAATAAGAGCCCCACACTCAGAGATGCTGCTATTTCAGTTGCACACCATCCCCTAACTATACCAAGTATGCTTTGAATTTTTTTCTGCCACAGAAAACATTAGAGGCAGTGAGAAACACTACCATTAATATCCCACAAGCAGCTATTTGAAGGTGAGCTGTATTTTCATGTAACTCCCAGTGCCCTGACCTACTGAACATCTCTGCAAAACTCTAGTACAAGTATCTAAATCTGCAGGACAAGAACTGCAGGACAGCAAATGGTTGGAATAGAACAATCTAAAAGCCAAAGGCAGTTCATATGCACAGGATATTTTCAGTCCTGAACTCCATCCAAAGCTTTCCTGAGGACAAGTGGATCTAACTACACTTGCAATAACAGGTAGAAACACTGAACTATAGAGGTGACGAATCACAAAACACATGCCATCACTCTGGCAAAACACCACTTCATCAATCTCTGGAATAGAGAATCTGGCCTTTCTTGGCCTCCTCCTGTCTCCCATTACTCTTTTAGCAATTAACTCGTGGTAAATTAACTTCAAACATAAATGGGGTGGTAGCATTCAGTGAATTATTTGAGTAAAGGAAATGAAATCTAAGAAACTAGCATGACTCTCTGTAGTATGAATTGAACAAAAAGGTCTTCAACATATTCAAAGGCAATTCTAAGGTAGTACATGCTACTACATTTCCCCTCAATTTACTTCCAGATAAATAAAGTGATCCCTCTAGAGGCAGTCATATTAGTACTTCATCTTTGAACCCAGAAAGCTCATCAGTCCTTAGATTATAAAAGAAACTTGCTCTCCCCCATCAGAGCAAAGCACTTGCTTCACCCTGCATTTGCTCCCACTAAATCCTCGCCAGTTCTGGGCCTTGAGCTCAGGGCCTGGACACTGTCTCTGAGCTTTTATGCTCAAGGCTAGCCCTCTACCAATGGAGCCTTAACTCCACTTTTGGCTTTTTGATGGTTAAGTAGAGATAAATCTCATGGGCTCTCCTGTCCAGGCTGGCTTCAAACCACAATCCTCAGAACTCAGCCTCCTTAGTAGCTAGGATGACAGGTGTGAGCCACCAGCACCTGGTTTCATTATCTATTTTAAAAAATAAAAAATAAAAATAAAGGAAAAGAGAAAGAGGATCTCTGTGAAGTCTAAGTGTATCCACCACAGCCTCTTGCTCCGTGTGTTGTTGGCTTGGTCTGGTGCTGGCTCTCAGACAGTATGTTACACATCTCTAATGGGAGGAAAAGGATGGGCATTGGAGTTGGTTCCTGAATCCAAATACACAAAAATACTGCTTGTAAATAGAGTAGATATATCTAGTGCGTAAACAGAGTCTATTTTTAAAGGTACATAAATTCTTACGTGATTAAATATAGCACTTTAAAGTGCTCATTTATTGTGTGATTTCTCCCCACATTTTAGTTTGTTTAAATGCATTTGCTTAAAGAACAGACCAACAGCATGACTGCTTAAGTTTGCAGCATATACATTTATCCTGTAATATAAAGAAAGAAACAATGCCAGACCTGCTGGCTCATGCCTGTAATCTCAGCTATGCAGAAGGCAGAGATGAAAGGACTATCAGCTAAGGCCAGCCAGGCAAAACCATGAGACCCTATCTAATAAAACAAATTAAAAAGCAAAAAAAAGGACAAAGAATGTGGCTCAAGTGATAGAGGACTTGCCTAGAAGCCTATATTTATTCTCAGTACTACCAAAAAAGAATGAAGAAAAGGAAAAAGGTTGGTAAATTATCACCTTTTCATTTTGCCACATAACAATATTAAGTTATATTGAATGACATGAGAAGAAAATTACACAGATACCACAAAAATATAACAAGCTACCATTTTTATTACTCTTCTTACTTAAGAAATGACATTATAATATCATTAAGAGTTGGAATAGTACTTAGAATAAATGACACTAAACAGTTGAAAATGTTCTCAGGATAAATAATGTTTCTTTAAGTTACATAAATTTAGTTTTATGAAAAATTCATCATAGTATTTCTGTTTTTCTATTAGCCATAGACTGGGGGGAAAATCCACTGTGGCTTGGATTCAGGGAATAATAATTTCCATACTTTGGGAGATAGAAGATTCCCTATGTATTGAGGCATAATTTATATGTTCTCTAGTAATATTTTACTTGTGTAATAAAATGCACAAATCTTAACTGTCCAAGTTGATTCATTTTTATTCATTACATACCTGTAAAATCATTATCTGTGTGTAACCACTATCAAGATACTGAGGATTTTCATGCACCAGAAAGTTCATTAATGCTTAACAGTGAGCAATCATTCTCAGCAACCAGGCATCATCAGAAAAGTGGTAGAGACAGCCAGATGAGATGGCATATTCCTGTAATTCCAGCTACTAGGAAGGTGGAAGAATCATAGGTTCCAGACCATCCTAGACGAAGGTGGCAGCGAGAAACTGCCTCAAAATAGGTAGATGACAGACAGATAGGACAGACAAGGAGAAAAACAGCAGACAGACAGATAAACAGAAGGACTAAAGGCATAGCTCAAGTGGTAGAGGCTAGCATGTCGAGACCCTGTGTTCAATACCCATCACTTTCACCTACCCCCATCCCCAGAAAAAAAAGTAAAAGAAAGGCAGCACGGTAACCTGCAGGCCCAGCTGGTCTTTAAAACTAGCCATGAGCTGGGAATATGGCCTAGTGGCAAGAGTGCTTGCCTCGTATACATGAAGCCCTGGGTTTGATTCCCCAGCACCACATATATAGAAAATGGCCAGAAGTGGCGCTATGGCTCAAGTGGCAGAGTGCTAGTCTTGAGCAAAAAGAAGCCAGGGACAGTGCTCAGGCCCTGAGTTCAAGCCCAGGACTGGCAAAAAAACAAAAAACAAAACAAAACAAAAAAACTAGTCATAAACTCACTACCATTTAAGCCACACTTTTCGACCTTTTTACTTTAATTAGTTAGGGTCTCACGTTTTTACCCTTGGACTACAATCTCCCAACTTATACCTACCACTAGCTACCACATGTTCCATTATGCCTAAATTGTTTGCTGAGATGAGGGTCTCATTCACCTACTTTTTGTCCAGGCTGGCATTGAACCATAATCCTCTCTCTCATTCTCTGCCTCTGAATAGCTCAGTCTATGGGTGTGCACCACTGCTCCACACAGCTCTACTCATTTAGTCTTCTGTATCTCTGCCCTTGTTCACTAGCCCCAACAAGCAACATGCCACACTGAGCTGCCTCTCCCCACTCCATACTGCAGTAAAGCCACAGGCTTGTTTTCACCTAGAGGGTCAAGGTACTGACAGAGCTTGACCAGGTCCCTAAAGAGGAGACCTCTATTTTTTGAGTCCCCAGTGTTACACATATCCAAGAAAATATTATGAAATATCACATCTCACAGGAAGCAGCAAAACCAAACAAAGAGTGACTACCAGAAATACTAACAGAGAGATCTCTGCCTCCTGTGGAAACTAAGATTGCCTGCCTGACTCTGTCTCTGCTCAAGAACAGTTTTAACACAGGCTGGTGGGTAATAGGCCTTTTTTTTAATTCAAGGAGAATTTTTGAGAAGGTGTCAGGAAGTGTGTTACCTGTAAAACCCCTTGAGGTTCACTCTGTCCTTTACCAGGTCAGCTGCCTGAACGATAATAATATTCCTCAACGCTCTTCCTGCACACGATGAATTCTCCCCATAAATCTAAATGGAGAAGGCAAACATTTGCTGTAAATGTAGAACAATAATGTGACAACTTGTGAGCTCCCAATATCATGCAATATATATGTATATGAAATTCAGACAAAATGTCTAAGCTTGGGACACATTTTAGCCTATGTAGCTACAGACCTATAATTACCTTATTTTATTTTAGCTTCTGGTCTACTTATGCTATTAAGCTATAATAACTATTTTCCAAATGCTAAAGTGTACTTAACTATAATTACAGATAATCTTTTAAAACACCAAGTTTTTGGCATAAAGTATCTACTATTTTTTTAAAATAGTGCTTCCTTCACTGCAGCAAATCAAAGAACACTTATACAGTAAAATTGCCATGTTGATGATGCATTTACATAAAGGTGTTGGAAGATGGGCAAGTATTTTTTTTTCTATTAGTGAACATCGTGAACTACGACACACTGTGACAACTGCTTGCTTTGAAGCTTCATCCACCTGCTGAGCTCACAGCCAGTTCTCAGTGTCCTGGTTTCATCCACAGGCCTTCATGATCCCATCTACCAAATAAAAAATTTCATTTCTCCTCTTCTTTTTTAAATCTTCTGATTCCTCCACAAGTCTCTGATTCTTGGGGATGAAGGAGGGTGGTACTCAGCTCTAGAGAAATCTGGGTCCTACTTTATAAACTACTTCATAAACTACTTCCCCCTCTCTGCCTACGCCATCCTCTACAGACAAAGCCGGTTCACAAGCTAAAGAGTAACTGAAATTCACTTGTAACTTAAAGTTACCTGTGAAATCATTATGCATTAAGGGTGTATGATGACATCTTTTTACTTAGTTCTTAGCAAAAAATTGTTGTTTTTTTCCTCTGTGTGTGTGTGTGTGTGTGTGTGTGTGTGTGTGTGTGTGTGTGTACAGGGGCTTGAAATCAGGGCCTGCAGTCTCCCTTAGTTTTTTTGCTTGAGGCTGGCACTCTACCACTTGAGCCACACTTCTAGTTCTGGCTTTTAGATAAGTAACTGGAGATAGGAGTCTCTCTGATTTGTCTGACCAGGCTGGCTTTGAAAGTATGATCCTCAGATCTCAGACTCCTGAGTGGCTAGTATTTTAGGTGTGAGCTACCAGTGCACAGCTTTTTTATTTCTTTCTTTATTATTTTGGGGTGGGAGGGGGTCCTGGATTCAAACCCAGCACCTCTCTCCCAATGACTCACTTATATCCTAGCCCTCTTGACTACAAGATATTTTAGATCTTCTGTTAAAGTAAATAAATTGCTAATATATTAGCTTTGACTTGACAGGAGCATGTCAACCCCATCCTATACTTCTACAATTGTGCGAATATCATCACCTAACTATGACCTGAGAAGAAAGTGAAAGGGGCAGGAAATGATGCACTTTATGTGTTAAAATAAAAACCTGAATTAGCCAGATGACAGAAAGTTACCAAAGAAGGGGTATGTGTAGCTACAAGACAATGTCAGGTAATCCTGACATTGTATAGAATTTGTTCACTCTGGAAATCAAGAAACATTTCATGAGCGTCTGCCAGGTGTGAAATCTGTTCTAGAAACTGGTGCACAAAGGAGGAAAGATCCTCGCCTCAGAAAGCTCAGTCTCCTGTTTGTCCTTTTTGTTGTTCCTGTACTGGGTCTTTTTTTTTTTTTTTTTTTTTTTTTTTTTGCCAGTCCTGGGCCTTGGACTCAGGGCCTGAGCACTGTCCCTGGCTTCTTCTTGCTCAAGGCTAGCACTCTGCCACTTGAGCCACAGCACCACTTCTGGCCGTTTTCTGTATATGTGGCGCAGGGCCTCATGTATACAAGGCAAGCACTCTTGCCACTAGGCCATATCCCCAGCCCCCCTGTACTGGGTCTTGAACTCATGGCTTTGCACCCTCGCTTAGCTTTTTCACTCAAGGCTGGTACTCTATCACTTGAGCCACAGCTCCATCTCTCACTTTTTGCTGGGAAAGTGGAAATAAGAGTCTCTCAGATTAGTCTGCCTGGGCTAGCTTTGAACCACAATCTTCAGATCTCAGTCTCCTGAGTAGCTAGGACTACAGGCATGATTCAACATTGCCCAACTTCTATTAAGTCTTTAACACAACATGATAAAGGTATACTCGTCCTTTCCTATCAATGAGCAAATGGATAGGCCACTTATCGATAACTCTGCATATACATTTCCTCTTTGGTGAAGTTTTTACTGTACATGACCCACTAGTTGTTAAAAAAAATGGGGGGGTATTTATGTCAATGCACAAAACTTTATAATACATTTACTCTGCCACACTTCTAATACATCCATGTAGAACACGTGGGAATTGGAGAACTATTCAGTTCCTACTTCATGAATATCTTACATCTATTAGGGCATGGGCTGGGGAGATGGCCTAGTGGCAAGAGTGCTTGCCTTGTATACATCTATTAGGGCATCTTGAACATTCTGGCTGTCACCCTTGGTGAGGGAGACCTTGCAGCTTCCCAGCAAAATTCTGCACTACTTTCACAGAAAATTCTACAAGACAAAATCAAGATGTCCTACCTGTGAAGGAGCATGTTCAAGGTATGGATTGGAAATCCTCCTCGATAGAGTCTATTTAAAAAGAAAATGGGGGGAGACAGAGAGAGAGAGAGAGAGAGAGAGAGAGAGAGAGAGATTAGAATCAAACAGAAACTTGTACCTTAAAAATAAATATGCATGTAACTTTGGTCAACCAGGAAAGTCTTCTTAGTCTCACTCAATGTAAAGACATGGCCAACATTCACACCAAGAGAACACAGCACTTGGTTTCACCAGCCCCCACCCATAGAGCGCACCCAACAGAAGGATAGCAGGAACATGGTCTTGGTACTGGTCACTTTATTATCAACAAGATTAGGATTCTGTTTTTCTTGCTTTGTCATGTCAGTTAAAGTGAATGGTGGGTGAATCCCTCGGATACCTGAGCTGCATATAAGGCACACCCGTTCCAGTTCTCCTTCAAACATCAACTAGGCAAACCTTCCACTTAGAAGGGCCCTGTGTAACAGACCCATATCCAGCATTGAAATAGAAATGGCAATAAGTGATCTCCCATCCAAGAAAAGCCCAGGTCCAGATGGATTCACAGCAGAATTCTACAAGGCCTTCAAAACAGAACTCACACCAATATTTGTCAAACCCTTCAATGAAACTGAAAGAGAACGTTCACTACCAGACTCATTCTATGAAGCCAGTATAACCCTCAACCCAAAACCAGGCAAGGACTCATCATGGAAAGAGAACTATAGACCGATTTCCCTGATGAACATAGATGCAAAAATTCTCAACAAAATTCTGGTCAATCGACTTTAACAGGTCATCAAAAAAAAATCATACACCATGATCAAACTGGGTTCATCCCAGGAATGCAAAGTTGGTTTGATATACACAAGTCAATTAATGTAATCCACCACATCAACCAGAGCAAGCTAAAGAACCACCTGGTTATATCTCTGGATGCGGAAAAAGCATTCGATAAAATCCAGCACCCATTTATGCTAAAAGCCTTGGAAAAACTGGGATTCCAGGGAACACTCCTGAATATAATAAAGGCAGTCTAAGACAAATCAACACCAAGCATAATTCTAAATGGTGAAAAACTAAAGCCATTCCCTTTAAAATCAGGAGCAAGGCAGGGATGTCCACTCTCTCCCCTTCTCTTCAACATAGAACTAGAATTCCTAGCCAGAGCAATTAGGCAAGAAGAAAATATAAAGGGGATCCAAATAGGAAAAGATGAAGTTAAACTTTCTCTATTCGCAGATGACATGATCCTATGCCTGAAGAACCCCATTGACTCTACTCCCAAGCTAATAGAGCTGATCCAAAACTTTGGCAAAGTTACAGGATATAAAATAAACCCTGAAAAATCAATGGCCTTTCTCTATGAGGCTGAAATCAGGAAAGCAACTCCTTTTGCAATAGCCTCAAAAAACAGAAAATACCTAGGAATAACCTTAACCAAAGAATTGAAAGACCTCTATGATAAGAACTTTAAAAACATGAAAAACGAAATTAAGGCAGAACTAAGGAAATGGAAAAACCTCCCATGCTCCTGGATTGGGAGGATTAATATAATCAAAATGGCAATATTGCCAAAGGCTATCTACAAATTCAATGCAATACCCATTAATATTCCAACACCATTTTTTAATGAAATAGAGGAAGCAATCTAGAAATTCATATGGAACAATAAAAGACCCAGAATAGCAAAAGCAATCCTAAGCAGAAAGAACAGTGCTGGAGGAATTACAATACCCAACTTCAAGCTGTATTATAAAGCTATAGTAATAAAAACAGCTTGGTATTGGCACTGGAACAGGCCTGAAGACCAATGGAACAGAATTGAAGACCCAGAAATGAACCCACAGAACTACGCCTACTTAATCTTTGATAAAGGAGCTAAAACAATAGTATGGAAGAAAGATAGCCTCTTTAACAAATGGTGCTGGCAAAAGTGGCTCAACACATGCAACAAACTAAAACTAGATCCTTATATATCACCCTGCACCAAAATCAATTCCAAATGGATTAAAGACCTCGAAATCAAAACAGACACCCTGAAAACACTAAAGGAAGGAGTAGGAGAAACACTTGGGCTCCTTGGCACAGGATGGAACTTCCTTTACAAAGACCCAGAAAGGCTACAAATCAAAGAAAGGTTGGACAAATGGGGCTGCATCAAACTGCAGAGCTTCTGCAGGGCAAAGGACATAGCTCACAAGATAAACAGAAAGCCCATAGACTGGGAGAAGATCTTTACCGGCCATACAACGGACAAAGGCCTCAAATCTAAAATATATGCAGAACTAAAAAAATTACCTTCTTCCAAAACAAAACCGCAAAGAACCAATAGCCCCTCAAAAAGTGGGCTAAAGATTTAAAAACAGACTTTTCTGATGAGGAAATGAGAATGGCCAGGAGACATATGAAAAAGTGCTCTACATCACTGGCCATAAAAGAAATGCAAATCAAAACAACGTTGAGATTCCACCTCCCCCCAGTAAGAATGTCCTATATCAAGAAAACTAACAATGACAAATGTTGGAGGGGATGTGGCCAAAAAACTTCATTGTTGGTGGGAATGTAAACTGGTTCAGCCACTCTGGAAAGTGGTATGGAGATTCCTCAGAAGGCTAAGCATAGAGCTCCCCTATGACCCAGCAGCCCCACTTTTGTGCATCTACCCAAAAGACCACAAACAAGAACACACAAAAGCCACCAGCACAACAATGTTCATCGCAGCACAATTTGTCATAGCTAGAATTTGGAACCAACCCAGATGCCCCTCAGTAGACGAATGGATCAGGAAAATGTGGTACATATACACAATGGAATTTTATGCCTCTATCAGAAAGAATGACATTGTCCCATTTGTAAGGAAATGGAAGGACTTGGAAAAAATTATACTAAGTGAAGTGAGCCAGACCCAAAGAAACATGGACTCTATGGTCTCCCTCATAAGGAATAATTAGCACAGGTTTAGGCTAGTCACAGCAGAGAATCACAAGAGCCCAATAGCTATACCCTTATGAACACAAAAGATGATGCTAAGTGAAATGAACTCCATGTTATGGAAATGACTGTTTTATCACTGTTGTAATTACTTTCAACATGCGATGTGAAACTGTAGCTTCTATTATTGATGATCCTCTTGTATCCCTTCCTGTGGTTGTACCTGCACTATCTCTGTATCTTATCTGAGTACATTGGAAACCGTGTATACAGGTATTAGAACTAGGAGACTGAAAGGGAATACCAAAATCAAGAGACACAGGGTAAAAAAGACAAACATTTACAAAAGCAATACTTGCAAAACTGTTTAGTGTAAATCTACTGAACAACTCATGGGGGGGAAGAGAAAAGGGGAGAGGGAGGGGGGATGACGGAGGAGGTAGCAAACAGTACAAGAAATGTATCCAATGCCTAACATATGAAACTGTAACCGCTCTATATATCAGTTTGACAATAAAAAAAAAGAAAAAGATAAAAAAAGAAGGGCCCTGTAGCTTATGCAAATCAGTCCAAGGCCCTGGCTGACCAGGCAGCCTCCCACAGGCTCCCAGGATCCTCTCTTCACCTTAATTGAATAGAATGCTTGTCAACACAGCTGTCATTCAGCTCCCAGCCTCTACCACAGCACTCTCCTGGTCAAACCCTCCCTCTTTCAGATGCTTCTCTGAATCCCACTGGACTTCAACCTCCCACAGTGGTTTGCTCCTCTTCTGAGCTCTTGGTTTTTGCTACTATCCATATGGCAGTCCTTGGGTGCCTACATTAGGGTGCTTTTTGGGTGTTCACCTCAAGGAATCAGTAAGCTCCTGGAGGAAGTGTTGACTCTTCCATCACTTTGTTCTCACAGCATCTAGCACAAAACCTTGCATAAAGACCTTGCTTTTTCATTTGTTTAGTTTTTTATATATCCATACAACTAAGGAAGTATTTCTTGAATGGTTTGAATTGTAAGAGCTAATTTTTCCTACCTAACAATCTGGGAAAAAAGCACCATCACCCACATATGTTTAAGCACAATGGAGAACTATTATCACTTTCCATTGCAGCACAGGAAAAAGGACAGAGAAACTAACATTTACTGAACCTCCAACCTATGTTTAAAAGCTCTTTCCACCTGTGTTCCAAGGCTTGCAGTCTTTTGAGAGCCCAAGTTTTTAGCCTGCCGCCTCCACTTCTTAGAATAATGTGCTAAATTTACAAAACATATCCTGGTAGCCATTGCTTTCTGGCATTAGAATCTTTCACCCAACCTTAACCCAAAAGGAAGATTTCCATTCTATCCCTTCCCCACTCCACACAGCTCCCATACTACTTATCTTTGGATTCAACTCAAAACCATCAAGTCTTCATCCAGAAACGCCAACTGTTACTCTGCTAAAAAAAAAATCTGCTACCGTGGGATCAGTGGTTCATGCCTATAATATTAGTTACTCAGGAAGCTGAGATCAGAGGATCACAGTTTAAAGCCAGCCAGGCAGGGAAGTCCAGAGACTTAATTAACCACCAAAAAGCCTGAAGTAGAGCTGTGGCTCAAGCATAAAAGCTATGTTCAAGTCCCAGGACCAGCATTACAAAAAAAAAAAAAAAGAAAGAAAGAAAGAGTTGTACTTGCTTCAAAGAAAATAAAGCAAATGAGACAAGAAAGACAGGTCATTTTTCATTGTCACCATTTTGGTCTAGTCAGCCCTTCCTACTGAGTTTCTGTAATACAATCATTTATTGAAATACCGAACAACCTAAGGCATATGGCCAGATTTATAATATGAACACAAATCATCATGATCAATTTTTCCCCTAAACAGAGAGGATTTTAAAAAAATCAGTAAGGCAAAAATCAATAAATAACTGGTCATCTTTATTGCTCATCTAACTGTGAGCCTGAATCAGCTCACAAAACAAATCCTTCTCGTGTTCTAGTTCAAGAAAAAGCTTCTGGGTTTTGAAACAAGTTCTATAGAACCAGGCAAGGTATTTTTCACAAAAGAACACAAACCACTTGCCTTTCTCAGCTGCTACCCTAAACCTGGCCATCTCCTCACTAGTGTTTCAGTCATACAATCCCACTTTACAGCAACTCCCTCCGTGGATAAAGGCTGGTAAGGCAAGTAGGTAAAGGAAGGGACTCTTCTGTACTGAATAGATAACAGTATTAGATAAGCGGCTGGCCCACAGGGACTCCACCAGAGCAACATAATAAGACCTGACTTTTACAGGACACAATTCCTAGATTTGTTGTCACAAACTCCTGTAAAGCCCTCTCTTAACTGCTCCCAGGTGAGCTTTGTTTCATTAACACTTAGGGCAGCAGTTCTCAAACTCAGCTGGCTGGGCTGAGCAGAGCCGGGGAAAACCACAGGGCTCTTTGGAAATCTCAGTACTGAGCTGTTAAAATAGCTTTCATAACTCTGTACTTGTAGAGACTATTTTGTGTTAGTTTTCAATACTGACCAAAAATAGCAAGGGCTAAACACATAAGGCAAGAAGAACACAAGGACTATTCTGCCCACATCACTTGTTTAACAGGCACAGGAGAGAACTGTGGCATTTCATACATTTATGAGAGGAACTCCAGGAGCCAACTACACAAGGGCTCCTCTCCGGCATTTATGTGCAAGTGTGTCACAAGAACACTACAAAAAATTCATGCCCTCCCTACCAGTTTAATATTCTTTCCCTCATATACTATTACTCTGTTGCTTTGATTCCATCTTTGCATCTTTGAGCCCCTAGTATTATTTGTCCTCTTGGCATTGCAGGGTTTCTCTCTGGCCCTGGGACAATTTGCTTCCATTTATTTCTAAGCATCTACTGTTAGCTTACTGGGTATTGGAGGATCCAGAAACAGACACAAAAACAAGAAACCATCCCTAATTTGTAGAAATCTTTTATCAGAAGACTCTAGAACTTAAAGAACATTTAAACCTATAAATTATCTTTCTTGATCCTGAGTTTCTATCGATTTGTTCTATAGTAAGCTTGGATGGCTGGTCTATCATTGCCAAGGATCTTGTTTGAATTTTTGGTGTTTTTTTTTTTTTTTTTTTAGACAGGGTCTCAATATGTAGCCCAGACTGACCTCAAACTTGAGATACTCTTTCCTTGACTTCCTTAGTGCTGGGATTACAGGCATCTCCATCCACCCCTGCCAAGCATCTTTTCTTAAAAAGCTTTCACTCACTATAGAATATCATAACTACAATGCAGAGATGAGGTGGTTATTCCCTTTCTTCTTTATTTCCAGCTGACTAGTATTATTTAAGCTGAAGGCACCGATTCCACTCATAGAATATTAACAACATGAATAAAAATAGATCTTCGTTCAATTTTTCTTCTTTCCATTTTAATGAATCATGAAAAATATTTCTCTAAAAGAAACACAATATTTTAAAGAGAAACCACATATTTTACATATGTATCCGAAAATTACAGTCCTTTAATGTTCACAAAAATGGCATAACTCAAAAAGATAACGAATTGGCATATATATGTTACCTTATTTTAGTTAGGCGTCCACTAAAATTAAATCAAAGTGTCCATGAACCAAACATGGAACTCATCCCCCAGAGTTGCTAAAAAGATCTCAATAAGCTATGAAGCAGAAATGAGTCACAAAAAGTGCTCTAATACTATCCTTAGATCCAGTGAAAGTCCTCAGTTCACTAAAGAGCAAGGGAAATGAAAGGAGAAAGACTGAATCACCTCACTTGAGACAGAAGTATAAACGGCACTATTACTAACTTAAACCCATGAGAACTACCAGATTCATGAGTAGTGCAAGAATTCAACTCATGTTACAGCATTCTGTCACCTCCAGCCACTGTCCTTTTTCTCATTCTGGATGACCATGCAGAGTATAAAGACTGAACAGTAGAAAAAGTAACTTGAAATCCTTACAAAGCAAGGGGTTCAAAAACTTCATAATTGGCAGGCACATTTGTTAAGAAATTATAGAGAATAAAAGAACAAATGTGACCTCTTAAGCTGTCCAGCAGACTTGAGGACTGTAAGTCTTTCTTATGTCCCAGGTAACCTTATATCTCAACCAAATCTTAATCAAAAGCTAAAGGAAAGAATCTCAGCCAGTTTGTAGGCATGAGAATCATGGTCATCAAGCTCAGCATAATGAATACTGGCAACAGGAGTAAGGTACTGAGATGGAAATAAGGAAGCACAACTCCCTTTCTTTGTAAGTTCTTTATGCAGCTCTGGCCCACTGCCTCATCCTCAGGACTCTCTGGGACATGCCTATGACATCCAATCACAGCTCCAAAAGCATCTGTAATAATCCTTTCTTAACACAGCATTGCCAACACCAATGTCAGTGCTACTCTTAAAATTGTATTTTTTCACTGTCTTGTGATGTGTTAAGAAAGAAGAGGAAAAGAAGGCTTCCTGAGCACCTCCCCCATCTTACTAATTGCACCCACCCAGCCTCATTTGTCCAGAAAAAGAGGGTGCAAAAGAAGTATGTTACTAATAAGCCCAGAGCTAGAAAGTGAGAGCCAAGACCAAGACAAAATTTTCACTTAGTCTAAAACCACCCACTATAACATGCTACATGTTCCTAAGTAAGGATAACTGAGCTTCTGCTGTGTGCCAAGACCTAAGTATTCTCCTTGCATCATACACCCAATCCTTGAGAAACTATGAAGTAGACATTCATAGAGGACAACACTTATATATGGATGACTAGACTTAAGAAAACTGCCTGTGTTTACAAACCAAGTTTATATGTAGTTGCTGCTCTGTACAGAATGAGGTAAGAGTAACATGATAAATGAAAAATTGTGGCTTACATCTATAATCCTAGCTACTCAAGAAGTGGAGATTAGGAGGTTCAAAATTTGAGGCCAGGCCAGACAAAAAGTTAGTAAGAGTCCATCTCAACAAATAAGCCAGACCTGGTAGTCTGCACGTATAGTCACAGCTACATAGAGGTACAGGCAGAGAACCATATAGGCCAACAATGAACAAAATCATGAGGCCTTATTTGAAATAACAGCTGAGAGTATGGCTCAGGTATTAAAATACTTGCCTAACAAAATGTCGAACCCCAAGTTCAAACCCTAGGATATCTACCCCACTCCACCCACAAAAAAATGAGGAGTGCATCTAACTGCCTTAAAACAGCAAATAATGCACTGTAGATATATCTCAGTGAGGGTTTGATTCACAGTACCTTATTAGAACTAGGGAAGTGAAAGGGAATATAAAAATCGAGAGACAAAGGATAAAAAAAGACAAACGACTCCAAAAGCAATGCTTGCAAAACCATTTGGTGTAAACCAACTGAACAACTCCTGGGGGAAGAGGGAGAGGGGGAGTGAGGGAGGAGGTAACAAACAGTACAAGAAATATACCCAAGGCCTAACATATGAAACTGTAACCTCTCTGTACATCACTTTGACAATAAATAAGAAAATAAATAAATAAATAAAATACAGCATTTATTGGTGAAAAAAAAAATAAGTCAGCTAGATCCAGTGGTTCTTAAGACTCAAAGTCAAAAAGAACTACCTGAAAAGTAAAAAAAAAAAAAGGCAGGAGATCTAAAGAAACCAAATAACTAGGTACAAAGGTCCTGCCTTAGATATACCACATTAACCTGTTTGGGAGCAGACCTGGAACCTCTCCCTTCCCCAATTGCCTGGGTGGTTGTAATGGTGACTGGGAATGGCAATAGGATCCTCTCCTGGCCCACTTCAGCTAAGGAGCTGGGAGCACTCTTCAATACCACCTTCCACATAACACTATGTTGAGGAAAGGGGGAAAGTTATTTACCTACAGCTCTGAGATCGGAGGCCCCAAGCCTCCAAATGGCCTGTGAAAAAGTAAAGCTACAGTTCATCATATCCTGCCCTGCACTGGTCATGCAGTGTCTGTCATACTAGAAAAAGCCTTAGGCCAAAGTCTCTTTGTGTCTGCACATTCCGGTATAGCCCACACCACTGAAAGGGGTGACCCTTAATGACATCCAAACTAAATCTTGGCTTCCTATTGCTAAAGGGCTCCATTCTAGTATAAATATGTTTCCCTGTTTTATTTTGTTTTGTTTTGTTTTGTTTTTGCGCCAGTCCTGGGCCTTGGACTCAGGGCCTGAGCACTGTCCCTGGCTTCTTCCCGCTCAAGGCTAGCACTCTGCCACTTGAGCCACAGTGCCGCTTCTGGCCGTTTTCCGTATATGTGGTGCTGGGGAATCGAACCTAGGGCCTCGTGTATCCGAGGCAGGCACTCTTGCCACTAGGCCATATCCCCAGCCCTGTTTCCCTGTTTTAAAACTCAAGTAGAAAAAGCAAAGTGGATTCTGGGAACATTTTGAATATTGTACAATGGTACCTGCCCAGGGAGATAAATCAACAAGAATTTAATGCCTCTGGGGAAAAATACACAGCAGAAATACATCCTAAGTCTTCATCTAAGTTTGAACTTTTACTCCACTCTTAAGAAATCTGTTTGTTTTTGGGTTTTCTTTAAATTTTTATTTACTTATTTATTGTCAGTCCTGGAGTTTGAACTAAGGCCTAAGCACGTCTCTGGCTTCTCTTTGCTCAAGGCGCTAATAGCACTCTGCCAACTTGAGCCACAGCGCCACTTCTGGCCATTTTCTAGATATGTGGTGCTGAGGAATTGAACCTAGGACTTCATGTATATGAGGCAAGCACTCTTGCCACTAGGCCATATTCCCAGCCCTTGTTTTTGGTTTTGTTTACAAACAAAACAATAGTTATGCCCACCAGAGTAGACTTCCTTGACTAATACAGTTTCAGAAGATCTTTACAATTTAGGAATCAGACAGGGACTGGTGCTAACTACTGTTGTCCTTACTACTCTGGATGCTAAGAATTGAGAATCACTGTTCAAAGCCAACCCTCCAGGAAAGAGTGAGACTCTTATTTCTAACCACCAAAAAGCTGGAAGTAAAACTCTAGCTGAAGTGATAGGGCATGACACTTGAGCAAAAAATCCCAGTGATAGTGCCCAAGCCCACCTACCCCCTCCAGGTATCAAATGAGTAAAGGTTCAGGGGAAAATAGCAAAATTAGCATGCTTACCTCAATTTATCATAGAATTCTCTACTTTGGTTAACAAATTCACTCATATTTTTAATCCCCAAACTCACTGAATTGTAGATATTAAATATGTATAGCTTTTTGTATGTCAATCATAACTCAATAAAGATGTTTAAAAACAAACGAGAAGCATAAAATTCCATTGTGTATATGTACCACATTTTCCTGATCCATTCGTCTATGGAGGGGCATCTGGGTTGGTTCCAGATTCTCGCTATGACAAATTGCGCTGCAATGAACATTGTTGTGCTGGTGGCTTTACTTTGATTTTGTTTGTAGTTTTTTGGATAAATACCCAAAAGTGGGGCTGCTGGGTCGTAGGGGAGTTCTACATTTATGCCTCTATCAGAAAGAATGAGATTGCCCCATTTGTAAGGAAATGGAAGGACTTGGAAAAAATTATACTAAGTGAAGTGAGCCAGACCCAAAGAAACATGGACTCTATGGTCTCCCTTATTGGGAATAATTAGCACAGGTTTAGGTAAGTCACAACAGAGGATCACAAGAGCCCAATAGCTATACCCTTATGATCACATAAGATGATGCTAAGTGAAATGAATTCCATTTTATGAAAATGATTGTTATATCAGAGTTGTAACTACTTTCAACATCCCATGTGTATCTGTAGTTTCTACTATGATGATGTTCGTGTATCACCTTCTTGTGATTGTATCTACACTATCTCTGTAATCTTATCTGAGTGTATGGGAAACAGTGTGTACTGGTATTAGAATTAGGAAATTCAAAGGGAATACCAAAATTGAGAGACAAAGGGTAAAATACGAAAAACAACAACAAAAGCAATACTTGCAAAACTGTTTGGTGTAAGTGAACTGAACACCTCAGGGGGGACAGGGGGAGGGGGGAGGGGGGTATGAGGGACAAGGTAACAAACAGTACAAGAAATGTATCCAATGCCCAACGTATGAAACTGTAACCTCTCTGTACATCAGTTTTATAATAAAAATTTAAAAAAACAAAACAAAAACAAACGAGAAGCAGTGTCTTTCCCTCAGTTGAAGGAAATTCAACAAATTTGACTTCACAACAAATTTGATTTCACGTAGTGACCACCCTTCTCCACTGCTGGGCTAGGGTCTGCTTTTCGCCACTTAGGTGCCTTGTCAGGAGCTAGGTCCTTGGGCTTGGCCTCCTACGGGGCACAACGGCACCCATTTCCCATATACATACGGAAAGGAGCTATTTGACAAGACCAACAAGCACCACTTTTTACACAGTCTGGCCCTGTTAGGCATACCTCAGTGCAGAAAGCCTCTCTGGGCCGGGTTGCTGCTAGCCTCAGGAACTACCTAATATTCTGTACCAGCTTATACTACCAGGCTCTGAGTGAAGACACTAGCAGCCAGACCTTGGGCCCAGTTGGAGGGATCTGCTCATCTTAGGCTGGCTTGCTTTGGCAATTTGAGATCTCTTCTGCTTAGTTACTGGGTTTTCTGGGTAATTTTTTTTAAGGAGTTGGAGCATAGAAGGAATTAAGAGAAAAGCAAAGGAAAAAAACAACCAAGACATGAACAATTGGTTTCATTTACTCTTGCTTTTTTTTTTTTTTTGCCAGTCCTGGGCCTTGGACTCAGGGCCTGAGCACTGTCCCTGGCTTCTTCCCGCTCAAGGCTAGCACTCTGCCACTTGAGCCACAGCGCCGCTTCTGGCCGTTTTCTGTATATGTGGTGCTGGGGAATCGAACCTAGGGCCTCGTGTATCCGAGGCAGGCACTCTTGCCGCTAGGCTATATCCCCAGCCCCTACTCTTGCTTTTAACCTGAGAATCTATACCATAGTCTATACCATAATATGTATCATAGTCTATACCATAATCTATGCCAATCTATACCATAGTCTATACTATAATCTTAACTAATCTATGCCATAGTCTGGACAAGTCTAGTGGAGGCAGCAACTTCCTCTGGCCACTGCACCTTGTTTTAGGAGGCAGCCTTGTTAACAGTGGAGGTCTGAGTTCACATTGTTTGGATGCAAAGCCCATCCACCCTCGTTAAAATTTGTGTCCTTGAACAAGTTATTTTAACTTCATTATGCCTATGTTCTCTTTAGTAGGTGAGACAAAAACAAAACAATAAGGCTGTTGTAAAGAATGATTTAAAATGGCAATTCTCACATTTCAGTATGCATTAGAATCTCCTGGAGGGCTGAGTAAACAGACTCCTGGCCTCCTACCCATAGGTGTCCTTCAGTGAGTCTGGGGTGGAGCACGAGAATCTGTATTTTTAACAAATTCCCAAATGATGAGGATGCTGCAGGTCCTGGGACTACATGTTGAGATCCACTAATGTAAAATGATGTCAAGAGTTTAGAGCAATACATGCTAGGGGCAAGAAGGATGCTCAGTGTATGTGAACTACCATTATGGGGCATCACTCAGCAAACTTTCCTATTGGAATCCTAGTGTCCTTTGCCTCCACTAACTAGCTTGTGAGCTTTTCAAGGTACAGGATCATAACCTTAATACAGGAGAGAATGTCTCAGGAGCACTAAATTCCTCTGTAACACCAGGCTAAAGGGCACAGTCACTATCCCAGGGATGGATGGGGTGGGGGAGGGAGGTTTACTGAATTACTTCTAGGCCATGGTTTTACTGGCCTACTTCTACTGCTAAAGATCTGATACTTTAGAACTGTTTGTTGACTTGCCTTAGGCTGGAATGAAGTCTATCTTTTATTGTATGTGAGTAGAGTACTCAAAAAATCATCTTGTGACATTTTATGACCTTGGTGGCCTCTCACCTACAAGTTGGAAAACTTTATTAAGATGCTTTCTCTCAGAGACTCTGTGATGCTAACCATCATTGAGGTCCTCTTTGCATTTCCCATCACTCAAGGCTAACTTTACCTACCATTAGGACATGGCAGAGGGCCCTTTACAAAGCCAAGCCAAGGAATGCAAGAAGCATTCTCCACATGCTGAGATACAATCTTTTCACCCAAGATCCTTCCTGGTCAGAAGGAAAAACAGAATGTGTAAGAAAGGTAATCCTCCTACTGGCTGTATCAAGCATCTTTTGGACACACCATCATGAGAGTAAGTTCTACTTTCCCATATTTGGGAGTCTGCAAAAGCTAATAGGCCATTGGGCTTTATTAAGTGCTGGAGACCAGGGCCCTTTCCCAATTGGGTATGGAATTCCTGTGAGTACAGTCAGTTTTGATATAATCAAGTTTTACCTGAACACATGCAGGAGGATAGACAGATGAGGAGGCAGGGAAATATATTACTTTAAACAAGTATCAAAAGGACCAGACTTAAAGTTGAAAGAAGTAAATGAAAAAGCAGTTAAGCTCATACTTTCTTTTAGATGCTGAGTTACAAGGACCAGGAGACTTTAGAGGGGTTATTTAATTTGCCTTCTCTTTGAAATGGTAAAAAAAAAAAAACAAAAAACAAAAAACAAACAAAAAAAAACCTGCCAACTATTCATCAGTGGATAGAGATAGAAAAATGAGAAAAATATCTGGGATAATAAGCCCTGAAACTCATGTATGGCCCTTATATTTTGGGTAGGCCTAGGTATATCTCCATATTTAATAATAAATAATAATATCCATGTTACCCACCTAAAACCATTGTCTAATGGTTGGGGGTGCCTAGATGATGTGATCATGTATATTCTCCCAGCTTAGAAAGTATAAAAGATGTAGATGAGAAGCAACACTTTTGAGTGTTGAATTTCTCCCTAATTCAGTCTTGTTATACTAAAATGCATTCTTACTATAATTTTTACCTTAGGCGACTCCCTTTTTTTGCTAGTCACCTTGAAATGCTTCTCATGAGTAGATCTCAAGAAATCATGATATTGTAGCTGGGAATATGGCCTAGTGGTAAAGTGCTTGCCTTGCATACATGAAGCCCTGGGTGTGATTCCTCAGCATCACATATATAGAAAAAAGCCAGAAGTGGCACTGTGGCTCAAGTGATAGAGTGCTAGCCTTGAGCAAAAAGAAGCCAGGGACAGTGCTCAGGCCCTGAGTTCAAGCCCCAGGACTGGCAAAAAAAAAAAAGAAAAGTTAGTAAGAAATCATAATATTGCAAGGAAACTGGGAAGCTGAGGGAAGTCTTCACCCACCTATCATCCAAAAAAACTCATAAAAGTAGAAAATACTGTAATCTACTCCAAATGGATAGCAGTTCCTGGTTATGACTTTGCATCTCAAGTCTTCTAACATTTTGTTTTAGAATTTAAGAGGATCAAAGTTAGACTTAGAAGTCTACAGTTTCACCCAAACAACTTATTTGCAACACACACACACTTCCAGAACCTCTGCGGCTTGGCAAGCAGTGCCGTAATCCAAGGTCTAGAATAAGTTTCATGGAAAGTCATTTTTCTGGCTACCTAAAGGTCATTTAAGAATTTTGGTTTCTGCCTATCCTGTTTCAGGTTAAAACATTGTTCCCTCAACAGAGATAACAACACTAACCTTATTTGTTAAAGCCTTACCATAAAAGCCACAAGGAGTTGGTAATATGGTTACCTCTGTAGTTCTTCACTTATTTCACAAGCCCTGGGTTAGCTGGCACTTGAGTCTCAAAGGCTTAAGAAACACTGTCCTGGCTCATGTGACCCTCCTTCCTGTGGGGCACACGTCTTTCTAAAAGCCATCCTTTCAAAGCTCTCTTTATCACCACAACAGTGTGAGCAGCAATATTACAGAATCAGGATTTCATTCACATCTCACAGTATATTTCCTTTCAATGTTCCCAGCTATGACACCCTCACTATCACTCCTTTGTATTTGTCGAAATCAGATTCCACAGGCACAGGACTGGAGTTTCTGCAGAGGCCCCTCTATACAATAGAAAAGCTCAGCTGTATAGTGTAGCTTGACACTACTGACTTTCTTGCCATGACTACAGATACTTGTTAAGATGGGACTACTCTGGTAAACTCACGGTAAGTCAAAAGTGCATTTAGTAATACACACAACCTACTGAACATTCTAGCTTAGCAGCATGGCACACTGAAGTGGCCTGGTTCCCTTGGTGACTGTGCGGCTGACTAGAAGCTGCAGCACCTCACCACCATGCAACAGCTTAAGGATTATGCCACCACCCAACACTAGCTCAGGAAAAGATTCAAACCCAAAATTCAAAGAATGACACCTACTGAATGTGTACTGCTTCTGCACCATGGAAAAGCTAATGTGAAGTTGAGCCATAGTAAGCCAGGGACCATTTTTGGCAATCTGTACCCTTCCCAAACTCTTTGATACCAGGTTTAGATTTTCTTCTACCTCCATCAAATCATCTTCTTTCCAAAACTACTCACTATATTATTTTTTCTATCCTATCTAACTATCCTTTGTGTTCTCTAATATCATCAGAGTCTTTTGGCAAATTGTTTCTTCCTCCCCATTCCCAAGTGTCTCTTATAACACCAAAGCTCACAACAATGCAAGCAAACATCACCAGGATCCCTCCAGCCAGAATAAGAAATGGAGCACATGCCCCACAAGTCACCTTTGGAATTCAAGAGGACTCACAGTTGTCTGGTTTCCCCTGGAAATTCTCCTTCTAAGGGAAGGTAGTGGGCATCTACATTGACCAATGTGGTCTTCCAGCTTACCAAGAAGCTACCATATTTCCTGGAATGCTACAAAAACTACCTGGCACATACTACCTTTCTCTAGACCATCTACACTAATCTCCAGATGGTAGTAATTAATAACCTACAGTCTTTATTCACTACAGTGCTTCTGAACCAGCCACAACTACTTCATCAGAGGAAGAAGCTAACAAGTGCCCCTAGTGACTTGTATCACAGGGACGTTTGATCCAAACCACTTAGATAATAAATCCTGCCTCCTGCTACAAGTGTTTCTAAATTTTAAAAAAAGCCCCCCTGAAATCAATAAAAGCCCTCCTAAAAAAAAGATTCAATGAGTATAGTCAGCTTTCCAGAAGTTACAGAGTCTGGTCTTCCTCCTTAAAGAGGAAAGTACCCATAAGCACAATGAAGAGTTAAAGAATTCCAACAGTAAAGATATTTGCTTAATCCAACATTTCTCAAACACATCTGAATGAGAAATCTGTAAAATTTATTTAGCTAAACATCCATTGCCATCTCAAAGTATTTCTATTTATGTTAAAAGGAAACAGCAAATTAAAAAGCTGTCTCAGTACTGAATCATCTCCATTTGACAATAAAAAAATATTCTCCTACAAAAGTCTCCACTGGCCTGCTGAGCGGTGGCTTACCAGCATGTCTATTAGTTAGGGTTAGATGTTGGTTAAGAAGTCAAATGGAGGGGCTGGGGATATAGCCTAGTGGCAAGAGTGCCTGCCTCGGATACACGAGGCCCTGGGTTCGATTCCCCAGCACCATATATACAGAAAACGGCCAGAAGCGGCGCTGTGGCTCAAGTGGCAGAGTGCTAGCCCTGAGCGGGAAGAAGCCAGGGACAGTGCTCAGGCCCTGAGTCCAAGGCCCAAAAAAAAAAAAAAAAAAAGAAGTCAAATGGAGAAGGAAGAGGAGGAGGAGGAGGAGGAGGAGGGCTTTTGGTTCATGCCTGTAATCCTAGCTACTCAGAAGCCTAAGATCAGAAGGATTGCAGTGCCAAGCAAGGCCCGGAAGAAAAGTTTCCTAGACTTCATTGCAATGGAAAGAAGCTGTGAGTAGTGGTGTGCACCTGTCATCCCATCAATGATGGAAAGCCTAAAACAAATGGACCATGGTGCAGGCCTGGACCTGGTCAGGAAGTGAGACACTTTCTTACAAATAATTCATCACAGAAAGGCTACTGGCATGGCTCAATGGTAGAGCACATGTGTGAAGAACACAAAGCCTGATCTAAATCCCTAGTATTGCTGAGAAGAGGCCGGGCGAGAGAGAGAGAAACAGAGCTGAGGGAGGGAGGGAGGGAATTTAGTCCTAACATAGTTGAAGTAACATGTTCTATTTAAAATGTTAATTTGCTGTTTTAATTAAAACATTTTATTATATTAAAAAAAAAACAGGGCTGGGGATATAGCCTAGTGGCAAGAGTGCCTGCCTCGGATACATGAGGCCCTAGGTTCGATTCTCCAGCACCACATATACAGAAAACGGCCAGAAGCGGCGCTGTGGCTCAAGTGGCAGAGTGCTAGCCTTGAGCGGGAAGAAGCCAGGGACAGTGCTCAGGCCCTGAGTCCAAGGCCCAGGACTGGCCAAAAATAAATAAATAAATAAATAAACAAAAAAAAAAAACAGGCTCTCAAAGCAGAAATCCTACAGTCCAGAGGAACAACAGATTAAAGCTCTCAAGCTTCCTGGGCACACTTTACCTCCTTTCTTTACTCTAAGGGGAAAGCAACATTCCAAGACTGATTTACATGTATTCTGACATATGATCCAAAAGCCACTGTGAGTTCTTGTCTCCACCCTTCTCTATAGTCACAATTGCTCTAAGAAGCACTTTGTAACAGTTCTACTTTTAGAACTCTGAATTTTTAGTTGTAACCAAATTTCATTTTGAACATCTACAATGATACTCCTTGCTTTCTACCTATATAAAATTATGTAACCAACTTAATTTTTTTCTCCGACTCTAGTTAGCAGCTAAAGTAAATTACAACCTTCATTTTTCAAAAGTGGCTCCTTTCAAGTATGGTAACACTGGCTTGTTTACAAACGGAAGTTTTAATTTGAATAAAATGCCTTGCAATCCAAAAGTAGAGGACCAGAGAGAGAATCAGCCAACACAAGCTGTATCAACTGTGGAGGAAGAGGCCTTTATAGGGTTTGTTTATTCCCTTAAAGGGCTTTATAATCTATGGATATTCCAAATCATAACATTACCTTTAAATCTCTCCCACCCACCCCTTCTTCCTTCCTGAACCCTGTCAGAGCACATGATGAAACATTAGTCATAAATATTTTATAAAAGACCTTGTAATAGAAGCCTTTTGGCAAAAAGTAAAAAGTAAAAGTAAAACTGAATAGACATTGTGAGATTAACTACACTTGAGGAAGGATGATCATTTGACCAGCCTGGGCAACACAGTGAGACATTGCTAGGGGCAAATATGAGAAATAGAAAGGAGTATAAGCAGCCAAGCACAATTTCTTACAGTTATAATCCTAGCTACTCGGGAGGCTGGAATCTGAGGACCATAGTTCAAAGTTGGCAAGGGCAGAAAAGTTCACGAGACTCCATCTTCAATAATCAGCAAAAAGCTAGGCTAGCAGCATGGCTCATGTGGTAGAATGTCAGCTGAAACAGCAAGCTGAACAAGTGCAAGGCCCAGAGTAAAAGGCCAGAGACAGAAACAGAGAGAGAGAGAGAGAGAAACAGAGAGACAAAGAGACAGTCTACATGTCTACCATCAGAAAGAAATACAAACTTTTTAGTATATTCATGAGTGGCAGAAAGTGAGTTACCACTGGGTGAAAAGCCAACAAGACAGGAGAAGGCTCAGGATGCTGCTAGCAAGATGTTTGTTCATTGCTCCTTCTGCTCAGTTGCACCCACCTGCCTGAGCAGATATGTGTGTGGAGGAGACCACAGTGGTAGTAGAAGAAGACCTCCATTAGAAGAAAGAAAAACAGATACCAGGAGACCTACAATGGGAAATTTCAAATAGCAGAGGAAGAAGAGATGGGGTAGAAATGTAAAGAATACAAACCAGACTCTCTGTAAAGTTCTTGTCCTATTAACCTTAGTGCTCAAAGAGTCTGTGTTTTGCTCAACTTGCTGAAGCATTTAGGATCACTTTCTCCTGCCATTGTCCCACAACCAGACCATTTTTCCTCATAATATCTAAAGAAAACAATTAAGGAAGTAAAACCTCTGAAGCCAAATATCAGTAATTTGACTGTGGGTATCATTTACATTGGTATACAAGCAAGTTCCCTATCAGCTTTAAAGGGGAGAGTAGATTATAATATGATATGATAGTGACTTTTATCCCATAATATGATGGCTCATGATCCATGTCATTTCTAGTAGAATCTAAATTCCCTTTTTGCCCCCACAGTACAGATGCTATGTTCACTATTCACTCAGATATGCAAACTGCATGTCATTTAAAAAAATAGTCATGATTTTTACATATAGGACATGGACTTTTTTAGAACCATAAGCAAAAATGTTAAGCTTGTTTCCACCTCATGGCCCTACATCTACCATCTACCATCACATGCCTTCCCAAAGTCCTAAACACCTCTCCAAGATACAAGCTGCAAGAAAAAGTCAGTACCTCAACCTCAGGCAGGGACAAAACCTGCCCATGGGAGGAGAGGGGTGTGAAAGGAACCTTAAAGGGAAAAAAAATGTGTGTATACACACACACACTCAGGGTAGGATAAAATTACAGTTGCTTCTATAGCACTTCCTAAGCGGAACTGGACACTAGTTTAAAACGCATAGATAGATCATAAAACTGAATGGTTGACCCCTTTTCCTTTTTTCTAAAAGAAATACTCTCTGGGTATGAGGCCAGCAGAAGCCACTATTTACTTCTACACCCTATTGAGTTTCGTGTTATGTGTGTTCCTTGAAATAAAAGATCTCGAAATAAAAATAATGACTGGAAGTACTAAGTTGGCCAAGAACTTTCAAAAAAGAAGCAAGTATACTTAGGAGATGACAGTAAGCAGGTAACCAAGGATTTCCTTCCATTTCTAGCATACATTTTAAAAGTCACAAATTAGAATATACTTGTTGAAATCAATGTGGAAAACTCAGAACACTGTTGCTAAAATGCTAGATATACTTGGGGCGGGGGCGGTGCTGGTAATGGAATTTGAACTCAGGGACTCAAATTCTCATTAGGCTTTTTCATTCTACCACTTGAGCCACACCTCTAGTTTGGGCTTTTTTGCTAGTGAAGTTTTCTCTGCCCTGGGGCTGGCTTCAACCCTTGGTCCTCAGATCTCAGCCTTACGAGTAGCTAGGATTATAGTAGTGAATCCCCAGTACAACCCAGCAAAATCCTAGGCATACTGCTAATAGGAATTTTATCTCCCTAGCTTTAAACCACATTTGATTCTAGAGATTGGTAGCACAACAATGTAAAGGTACTGAATGCTACCTAACTGTACCTGAAAAATGGTGAAAATAGCAACATTTATGCTATGCATATTCTGGCATAATTAAAAACAAAAACATTTAGTAGCTGTATTTGAAGGATTTTGAAACTTCTAACTTACCTACAAATGATAATTTCTAAAACTAAATCATCCCACAGGTAAAGCCTCTAGGTTAAGAGTTCTTTCAGAGGCCTTAACTGACCTGCAGATTCCTCTTGCCTGATCAAAGCTATTTCTTCATCTCAGTGAGGCTTCATGGCAAAGTTAAATGCGCAATCATGAGCAAACGAAGTTCCAGGAGCTAATCAGAACAGTGGGGCCCCTGTGTTCTTCTTATGAATGTGCATTAAATATAGCACAAACATTGTGGGTATATGGCTTTACATGTCATAGTAATAATGAAGGCTGTTCCAATTTTGGAGGATAGGGCTCTCCTCCTTTCTTCAAAAAGCCTTTCTTTCTCACTCACATATCCAAAGTAAAGATGAAGAGCTAACACAAGGTTCTCAACAGCCATTCCCATTTCTTTTTCCTGACCGGATTTGACACAGAGGAACCATGGTTGTGAAAGCATTCAAATTATAAATTAAGTCCATGACCACACAAGCAATTCCTCTTACATAAACTTCAGTCCTACATACCTCAAGGTCCACGACAAATACTTCTACTCAATCACAGCCCGGTTAACTGTCAGGTGATAAATTAAATCTCTTCCACCTTTCCCCTGGCTTTCCCACAGCCATCTATACCTGAGAGAACCACTCACTACAAGGCATGCAGAGATATGTTCGAAGATGCTATTGCTGGCTTCTCAAATCACCAGTTTTCAAACCTTTGTGTGTGTGTGTGACTAGTACTAGGGTTTTGACTTGAAGTTTCACACTTACAGGCACTCTACTACTGCTTAAACCCCTTCCCAAGTACTTTTTGCTCTGCCCATTGAAACTGGTTCTTGCTTTTTACCCAGGTCAGGCTGAATCACAATCCTATTCTTTACATTTCCCACAGTAGCTAGGATGACAGGCGCATAACACTGTGCCCAGTTTTTTTTCTGTTGAGATGGGGGTCTAACAAGCTTTTGGCCTGGGTTGGCTTCAAGTCACTATCCTCCTGATCTCTACCTCCTGAGTGGCTAGGATTACAGGAATGAGCTGCTGCCAGCACATTGCCTCAAACTTCTTTTTAACTGCAACTCACAACAAAGAGTCTATTTTATATGTTTACTCAGGTAGCACAAACATACATATACATATATGTAGCTAAAACAAGATGCTTTTTATCTTCTTATCATGCCTGCCAGGTGAGATAAACTCCCAAGTTCTAATAAATAATACACTATAAACATGTTTATATTAAATGCTAACATTTCACTATAAGGATTCTTAACTGTCAATGAAATAACTCACTTCCTAAGATATTTTAAATATCTTTGGGTCTTCAAGATATTCAACAGATAACTAAGAAACTTAAACATATTCAAAATCAGGCTGGTCTTCATGAAGAAAAGAAAAAAAAGGATGTTAATAATGATAACAATATAGTACCAAAAGGAAGAGAAGACACCAGATGATAGAAAAATTGATTAAGGTTGGCAAATAAACCACGAGCCCAAAATGCAGAGACCAAGGTTTTTATGTGTCTTTCGTCCTTAATGATAGATATGAACTAATGTTTCTGGGAGAATTATGAAGAACTGCAGCACATCTCTTGTACAAAGCATTGCTATTCGTGATAAGGGGAAACCAGTGAAGAGAGAAGGGAACAGAAGGTCATGCCCAGCCTGGCATTTGCTGACTCAGCAGCTTTTGACAACATGCACATGCCACGTGTGGGATTTCATCCTCAGTTGAAAATATCTTGTCCCAAATGCATTAAATGCATCTAGCTAAACACATATCCACCTTAGTCACACAGCTGTTTCCCTGGTGGGTGACTGGGAAGCTGGCTGGATGCTGCGAGAATTGAAGAAGAGGTTGTGCAGTGTGTATCCCTAGCCCAGGTAAAGATTCCAATTCAACATGAACCATAGTCTCTGCTGATGTGCCTCTCTCACAAGATCACAAAGTTGGAAATTCTCAGTCAGCCCATCCTATGTTGGGACTCTCTACAAGCTCAATTAGCAATGTATACTTACTAAACACTGAAACACTGCTTATTTTATCTCTGTTCTAAGCACTTAAAAGAAACCAAATATTAATGTATTTACTATGTGTGAGTTTTGGGAGGCACAGAGAAATTAAATCACTTACCCACAGTCATTTAGCAGGTGAGGGGCAGAGAAACACCTGGCTGGTTCCTGAGTTTGTGCTCCCAATCACTCCACCTGCCATTTCTTCCCTAGAGAATGCCCCTGCTTCCTGCCCCTATTAAGACTTTCTCCCCCAACCTCCCATTATTCTGTAAACTGACCTGCCTCCTAACATCCTCTCAATAATTCCAGACTTTGTTTCTCTTGTTTGTAATTAAGACTCTCCCTCACTGACTCATCCTGAGTTCAACTACAAAAGAAGAAAGTCTGTATGCCCTAGAGCTTGCAATGCACCTGGCTTCAGGGTCAGGACAGCCACCTGAGGAAGAAGAAGGGGGGGGGCAGTGGGTGTGCTGCAAGGTGGGCAAAGGCAGTCATGTCAAAACAATGAGGCTTGTTGTCTCTGACAATTTTAAGAAAATGTATGATTAGTATAAATCCATCCCTGTTCATGTCATTCCCCCAGGCCCTCCTGTGAAAAACAGCCTGAGTATCTTCAATTGTAATTCCCTGGACTCAGCACACACAGAAATTTAAGAAGTGGGAAGAGCCAGGATGGATAAAGGGAATAAAAGCCTCCTTTATATCCAGCCGGCTGCCTCTCTTCCCACAAGGCTGTTTTCCACCTTATCTCCTCTACCTAGCCAAGGCTGGCCTGGAGGGCAGCTGGCACTGAGCTTATCCAGCCCAGAGGGGAGGGGGGACTGGGCACTGGACAGATGGGGTGTGAGGACAGCAGCAGTGTACATGTGGGGACACAACATGACAGTCACAGGCTGTCATCTACTCCCCTCCCAGAAAAACATTAACCTTAGTTATATGTCCTTTAAGAGTCATTTGAAAACTATCCCCTTTCCCTTTCTTTCTTTTCTTTTCTTTCTTTCTTCCTCTTCCTTTCATCATGACTAAAAAGCAACCAAGAGAACTTTTCATGCAGATAAAGCAGATCCACATCCTTACTTCTAACTTCTTAAATAAGTCTTGGGAATTAATCTAGGGGATTTTTCTAGATGGCAGCCTTCTGTCATATTTTTGACATAGCTATATCCTCTCAAGACCTGGAACAGATTTCTGTTCTTACCGATTTCCATTTGCTGATTAATTTAAAAAGTCAATTGCCAGATCCTGGGTGCCCCTTTCTTCCCACACTCCAAAGCCATCCTCTGAGAACAGGCCTTGACCCTACCACCTGGAGCCTTCAGCCTCTCCTTTCTCCCTTCTGCTTGCTACTCACTTAGAGAGATTACTTTCCAAACAAATGTTTTTGCCAACCAATGGTGACTGACACCTTGAATATGCTAAAACTATGGCCACATTTTATTCTGTCAAAACCTGAAGCCATACATCTATTCCGAGAAGTGGTCCTCAAATGCTAATGTAAAGCACAATAGGGCCATGTAATAACTTTTTATACAACAAAAGTTAATTATAAAAAGCAGTCCTTTATTATGTGGAATAAGAACTAGATACATACTCTATAGGAGAAGACTGATCCTCAACAAAATAAATAAGCTAATTATCTAATATTTATGTTCAAAGGTTGTAGAGGAATAAAACAATGGATGAGTTCAATGATGCAATCTCACAGAGGCCTTAGTGGGAGAATGGTCTATAAGCCATAACCTGTAGCAAATGAGTGGGTACCTAAGAAGAAGCTGGCTCCAGACTGAGAAACAGGAAGTCAAGGCCCTGAGGTAGAACATGCCCAAAACATTGGACAAGGAAGGTGGTGAGATTTTAGCGGTACCAATGATAAGAATGTGACTTCTGGTCAGGTTCTGATGGCACATGCCTATAATCACAGCTACTCAGATGGCTGAGATATCAGGGTCACAATTCAAAGCCAGCCTGGGCATGAAAGATTGTGACACTCTTATCTCCAATTAACCAGCAAAAAGTCAGAAGTAGATCTGTGGTTCAAGTGGTAGAGCTCCAGCCTTGAGTGGGAAAAGCTAAGGGACAGCACCCCAGAAATGGCACACACATGCACTAAAAAGAACGCAAAGTTTGGTCTGAGGACAAGACGTCTTTATTTATAAAACACGTTCTTTACAATGTTAACACACAACTCACATTTATATTCAATGTACAGTATGTCAGGATTTCTGAGCAAGTCAAAGAGCTGTGTAGCAACCTGTGCTGCCTAATAAATAACTGATTGTTATTTTACACTTGGCTTTGTTCTCCTCATACTGTAACAGCAAGTTTAATTTTTGAGATCAAAGAACTGTCAGTAGCATAATTGTTCAGTAAAGTATTTTTAGCAATACTTCATCAAAATACTGGTGTGCTACATTTCATTTGTACTAGCAGATCAGCTCTATTGCTGACAGATTGCTTCTACATTTTTTTCTTGAGGTAAGCCTGTTTCTTAGAGCTATATGCAAATTATTAAATGCTATACATGAAATAAGTCAGATACCCTACTCCTAAGATAATAAAGACCTAAACCTGGTAAATGGGCCAACCTCACCTGCCATGTCACCTCCATGCTCAAGGGAGGCAGATCTACCCTTATGCTCCTGAGGTACTCCTTGTTCTGTTGTTGGAATTATCACACTATTTGTTGTGTAATCTGTGCAGTTTTGTAAAACCAACTTGTAACTATCAACATGTTTCTCTCCCCCACTGGGCTTTCAGTCCCTGAGGCCTGGATCATGGCCTTATTCATTTCTGTATTGTCAGTACTGAATGCTTGAGGTAGACATTACTAACACTGGTGCTTCCCTACTCCTTCCCAGATCCCAGGAGAACAGCACTCCCAAGATCTTAAATGAATGAGATCATGTGACTTGCCAGGACCAATGAAATATGAGCAAAAGTCAACTGTCCACATGCAATTCTCCATTCTGTCTTCAAAGCTACAGTTACGGTGGCAATGTGGTAAGATAGAAGAGCTGGTACATGGGAGAGACAGCTACCCCAGAGGGCAACCACATGCAAAATGTTTTGTTTCTAAGCAAAACAACAACATCTTTACTTGTTTTAACTCAAAAGATTTTAGTGGTGGGTTTTTTTCCAGACTACAAAACTGATTAACATAGTCCAATGCAGACTTCAGAAGGAAGAAATGATAACTGAAGTAGGTGGCTGCACTGGATGTCAGTGTGGGATATAGGGACAGGTGTTACATCACAGGATGCCACCTGAAGTGGAAGAAACAATTAACAAAATCATTAATCTGCTTTACTTTGTCTTACATTCAGCCTTGTATTCCCAGAGCTAATTGCTTAAATAGAAGCTTCTACTATTATTACAGTCATTAAGAAATGAAACTGGAATAAAACTGGTTTTGGATTTCACAATCTTTCTTCTCAACAAAGCAATACCTTCCACATGTACCTGTCGTTGGCCAAGGCAGAGGTCTTTATTTAAAGCATGACCAGTTTGAAATATACTGACCAGCAGACAGTGTATCGGAAAGCTCTCCATTCCCTATGGAAACCCGTGAGTGATTCCTCGAACACCTTCAATGGTTCTTTTGTTTGTCTTGGGAGTGTAGGGACTTAAATAACCCCAAGAAATGTTGAGAGAGAGACTAGGTTGGGTGAGAACTTTCTGGGGAATCTTATCAGGCAAAGATGGACTTTGATGATCCCAACTCCTGAGAAGGACGGCCATCATCCTCTCCCAGATAAAACAGAGTCCTAGGTTGGGGCCAAATAACTAACAGGCTGCGTAAGGATGAAGAAATCAGAAAACAATGAGTGCAAACAGTAGGAATAGCTGATTCAGAGAAGAGGTGCTGGGAAAACAGCCCACCAGAAAGCCTTTAGGGCAAAAGCTTACAGGAGGAGAATAAGAAAGCAGGAATGGCCAACCCTAAGGAAACCAAACCCCAATGAAGACAAGACAGATAGCTCATCCAAGAGAAGTGAGTAAGAAGATGAATCTTCAAATACCAGGAAAAAGGCAAACTAAAGATTTCTTATGGCCAGAGAAAAAGCAGATGCTAAGACCAGAAGGCAGAAAGGCTCCTGTTCATGCTAAAGATATAGGGAAATTTTTCATTCCAGATAAAAGTGAAAACCAGGTAAATTAGCAGGAACCATCTGTCCCAGTATCTGAGACCAGACAAACTTTTTAAGAAATGCACTAAAAAATTACATTGGGGCTTGTTCTGTCTTCAAATGGCCCATTTATTAAAACAGGGTATTCAGATGCTGGTACCCAGCCTTTCCTTCTCCAATACTATTTACAAAAAAAAAGCTGGGATAGAGTTTCACCTGACCTGACATATCAATAGAAAGGAACAGATAAACACACTGAATTGGTAATTGTGGTCCTGCCTCATGGGGATGTTAGTGCAGAAGATGATTTGGCTGAGCACCAAAACCATGAAAAATGTTTTTCATTTCATTGACACGCCCATCACTGGAACCCATGGGCAAAGGAACCACTGAAGGTGTAATTATTCTATTCAACCATTTGTTACCTTGTGAATGTAGTTTTGGCAGGAATCTCAGAACTTGTTCAATATACTGTGACAAAATTTAGCAGGATTAAAACACCATATTAAGGTTTTAGAGCTCCTGTGTACAGGCTGACAGTGCTAAGGTATCTGGGGAAAAGACAGGCACAGAAAGAGAAATTGCCAGCAGAGAAGGAATGCAAATCCCTTTCTAGCAGCTTCTCTGGCCTGAGCCCTCGCCATAACCAAGGCAGTACAAAGGAATGACCCTGGAATGGCATTTGGAGCAAAACTGAGCATAGTCATAGCTGTGGCCACAGTCCAGGGACCTCTCAAAACCCTCCACAGTTAAGGCCCTACCCTTGCCTCTCCCTCTGTCTTCCACCCAAACTCCAGGCATCAGGCTGCTTCCTTGCTACTCTACTCATGAGCCTCTACACACCCAGCTGTACCTCACTCTCACTGCTCTTAGATGGGCTCCTTCATCGTCCTCAAATCCTTTCAAAACAGATCTTATTAGCAATGTGTAGCCCGGGTTCAGACAACTACCAGGATAGTCGGCAGGGGATACTTGAGGGACTGACAAGTCTTAATAACCAGAGGCCAAGAGACCACAGAAGCTGGAGTAATCTGATATAATTAACAGGGGCTGCCCAATGGAATCTGTAGTAGCAGATGGCCCATCACCCCCAACACCACAGTAAGGAGTAGGAGGAAGTGGTACTCCTAAACTCTGGGTCCTCCCACTGAAGGAATGCAGACCAAAGCCACAGGAGAAAGACCTGGTGAAGCAAGTCCACAGAGAGCAGCTTCTGAGCACAATCTAGAGGAGCAGGTCAGAGAACCCACAGATGGTCAGAGAATGACCCGCACAGCCTAATCTGCTGTGGGTCTTTTATGTTCCAAATATACTTCATGAATTTGATTTTTTTAACTGATTGATTGGTTTTATGTTTGTGTATTCATTGTTCCCTTGCTTGGCTTTATTGTTGTTGTTTTGTGAAGGTACTCGGACTTGAACTTGGGACCTCTTGTACTTTCAGTTGTCTTTTTCACACCAGGTTGGCACATATTACTTGCTCCCATCCTCTTTTGCTTAGTTTCTTAACTGCCAGTAACTACAGAGAAACCAACAAGGGGGAGATGTGAGTAGTACTAATTCAATAGCCATCGTATAGTCACAGTCCTCCATGTCACTGAGACCCTCCATCAGAGAGGTGGAGAAATCAAGTGGATTCCTAGTCTCAGTTGCCTCTTGGTAGGTAGGAAGGCTTTCTTGGGCCTTGTATAGCAGTTGTATCTGTTAGCTGTCACTGTAGCAAAATGCCTTTAAGGTACTAAATTTAAAAGAGGAAAAGCAAGTTAACGGAGTAAAGATTTATTTAAGTTAATGGTCTCAGTCTATCAAGGCAGTGGAGAATGGCTCACATAAAATGGTGTTCAGAAAGCAAACAGAGACTGTCTTCAGTAGCAAGCTTTCTCTTCCTTCCCCTTTTATTCCATCCAAGTCTCAGCATAGATGGTGACACTCATATTCAGAACAGGTCTTCCCTTTTGATTGGGCCCTTGGATCTGTTTCAATAAGCCCTCCAGGGACGCTGTTACATGCCAAGGTTGAAAAGCCACATGTGTCACAGCAGCCTGGGACAGAACAGACCATAAGGAAGTTACCCTGAGAGTAAAGGAGTCCAACCCAATTTTTTTAATTACCTTACTCTGGCATTCAATAAAATACCAGATTTTTTAAGCCTCTGTTTCCTGAACTTCATCCACTGGAACCATTAAGATCAATTCAAAGGCACTAACTGTACAATGCCTCAAATCTATCATTTCATGTGAGCACAGAGCAGCAGCTCACACTTACTCAGCATTCCCAGTAATTTACCGAGCATATCCTATGCTCATTGTGAGAGGCTCTAACAGGTAGAAATGTTCAGGAACTTGCCCTAGCATCCATAAAAGGAAGAAAGAATAAAAGAAGAATATATATATATATATATATATACACATATACATATGAAGGCACATGGTAGTATAAAACATTATATTAACAACAGTAGAGAAAACATCCAACTACTGATGAACTAAATATGCTGGGATTTTAAAGTGAATCTCATTTAAGGTATCAAAGCCAGGAGAGGTAGAACAATCCTTTGATCTCAACATTCAGGGGCTGAGGGAGTAGAAAACTGATAGTTCCAGGTCAGACTGGGCTACAAAGAGATTTCAATGCACTCAGAGGCTTCACATGAGACCCTGTCTCAAAAACAACAACAACAAAATCAAAGTAGACAAGAATCTATCTAGGAGGCTCCTCCTCTACCTTCTCCTCCTCCCACCCCTTTAAGAAGCATATACATTGAGTGCAGTGGGAAATCTGAATGTTTCCACAGGTGCTATTTGAAAATTTATGATGAACTTAACATGGTGGAGGAAAGGCAATAGTGATTTTAATTTGAGGTTAAGAAACAGCATCAAGGTTGTTTTCTGAAAGAAGAGAAAACCAACCACCTGGAAGGTCCTGATAGATTCAGAGAGAGGCTACCACCATGCTCTCTTCTGACATCTCTCCCAGTATTCTCACTATAATCAAATGATTTGCTTTTCTAGAAACAGATTGAGAGATGTGTTCTTTATACTCTTTTGACATGACAGATTCCTGACTGAACCAGATTTCTCTTGCATCTTCAAATTCTCCCAGTGTTAGTGTTTTTTCTTCTCCCTCTCCATCTAAAGATATGTAGTGAATTTTTGATACTCATCTTTCCGTTTTTTTCAGATGTGCCCAGACTGCTCATTGCTATCTCAATGTACAAAGATAGAGGCAAAAACAAACAAACTATTCTCTATGTCAATGTTTATTGCCATGATAGGATTGAGGTATGCCATTAAAAACAAAACAAAAGGTGACTTCCGGGAAGACAGAGGAGGAGCTACACAGCACTAGCTGAGCTCCCTCTGACATCGCAGTTTTCTCACCCCATAGAAACTTTTACTCCTAGAAACACAGCCAGAGAAAGTTCTAACAGTACAAGGATTCTGGCCAGGAAGAAAAAATCGACTTTGCTCATCTGAAAACACAGATTTAAGCTCCGGGCGGCGACCCGCTGCCGTGCCAATGCCAGCGCCGGCACAGTGCTCGGCACAGCAACCCACACTCTGCGCGGCTAAAGCACACAGCGTAAACCAGAGAGAAATACCCCAGACGGCGGCTGAGCAGGGACGACCTGAAATCGCAGAGAAAGCGTGCTGGTAGACTGGCATTCCCAATCCAAATGGGCAGAAGGAACACAAGAAAGATGGCAAACAATGAAGTCTTATCCCCCACTCAAAACAAGCAGAGCAGTCAATCAAAGACATAGAATAGAACCCCCAAAATGCTCTAAAAAGTCTACTGATAAACATGATAAATGAAAAGTTTGAATCTCTTCAGTCAATTATTCTAGAGCGTGAGGAGGCAAAGCAAAAATTAATGGAGAATTTCATGGCATCCACAAATAGAAAGATAAATGAACTTCAAGAGTCAAATGAAAAGATAGCTAACCAGCTTAAAGATTTGAGAGACAACACTCAAAACCAAAGTAATGAAGTTAATGAAGTAAAGAAGTCCATACAAGACCTAAGAAATGACATGGAAATCATCAGGAAAGACCAGTCAGAAGGAAAAGAGATTCGAAATCAAGTAGCTAGCCTACAGTCCCGACTAACTGAAGCAGAGGATCGAATTTCAGGAGCTGAAGATTCCTTAGATTCTATGGAGAAAGATCAAAAATCAATACAAATCCAGTCCAATGAACAAAATAGATCACTACAGGAGATTCAAGACACGATCAGGAAGCCCAATTTAAGGATAATAGGTATTGAGGAAAACTTGGAGAAAGAGGTTAATGGGATAGGCAACCTATTTAACAAAATATTAGCTGAGAACTTCCCAAATATCCAGAAGAAAAGGCCTATACAGATACAAGAAGCATTTAGAACCCCAAACCGACCAGACCAAATAGGACATCCCACCGACACATTATGATCAAAACAGGATCAGTAGAGTACAAGGAAAGAATCCTTAAAGCTGTTAGGGAGAAGAATACAATCACATATAAAGGAAAAGCAATCAGAATTACCCCAGACTTCTCAGCAGAGACCATGAAAGCAAGGAGAGCCTGGAATGAAGTATGCCAAACACTAAATAAAAATAACTACCAACCAAGAATTCTGTACCCAGCCAAACTCTCATTCATAGCCGAAGGTCAAATAAAAGTCTTCCACAGTAAGGAAAAACTGAAACAATATATCTCCACTAAACCAGCTTTATAAAAAAATCTTCAAAGATGTACTATACAGGGAAAATAATCAAGATCCCAATACAGACAGAGAAATGAACCCTAAATAGTAAACATCAGATCAAGAAATGGGAAGACACAGCTTTAAACAAGATAGTGATAATGAAAGGAACAAACGATCATCTCTCAATCCTAACTCTCAACATTAATGGACTTAGTTCTCCAATCAAACAACATAGGCTCAAAAGTTGGATCAAAAATCAAGATCCATCTTTCTGCTGCCTCCAAGAGACACATCTATCCAGCAAAAGTAAACATCTTCTAAAAGTGAAAGGCTGGAATCAAATCTATCAAGCAAATGGCCCCCATAAGCAGGCTGGAGTTGAAATCCTAGTATCAGACAAAATTGACTTCAAATTAAAAAAGGTAAGAAGAGACAAAGAAGGTTACTACATACTGGCAAAGGGATCTCTCCTACAGGAAGATATAACCATTCTAAATATCTACACCCCAAATGCAGGAGCACCCAACTTCATCAAACAAACACGACTGACTCTAAAAACATTCACAGACCCAAACACATTGATAGTTGGGGACTTTAACATTCCACTATCACCTCTGGACAGATCAACACGCCAAAAACTGAACAAAGAAACCACAGAACTAAATAATTGCATAGACCAACTAGACTTAACCGACATCTACAGAATATTCCACCCAGCAACAACAGATTACACATTCTTCTCCGCAGCACATGGAACATTCTCCAAAATAGATCACATCTTAGGGCACAAAGAAAATCTATACAAATTCAGTAGTATCAAAACCATTCCCTGCATTCTCTCAGACCACAATGGAATAAAATTAGAGCTCAACTCAAACAGCCACCACAGAAAATGCTACAATTCATGGAGACTAAACAACACACTGCTGAACCATCAGTGGGTCATTGAAGAAATTAAAACAGAAATACAAATGTTCATGGAATTCAACCAAGTTGAGGACACAAAGTGCCAGCTCCTTTGGGACACAGCAAAGGCAGTACTCAGAGGAAAATTTATATCTCTGAGTACATACATCAACAAACTGGAGAAACAGCAACTCAATAATTTAAGGAAGCACCTTAATTTCCTTGAGAGAGAACAACAAGCCAAACCCCAAGTCAATAGACGGAAGCAAATAATTAAAATCAAATCAGAATTAAATCAATTAGAGACGAAAAAAACCATCGAAAGAATCAACAAAACTAAGAGTTGGTTCTTTGAAAAAATCAACAAGATAGTCAGACCCCTGGCAAACCTGACCAAGAAATGAAGGCAGCAGACTCAAATAAAAAAGATAAGAGATGAAACAGGTAACATCACCACAGAAATAACCGAAATTCAGAAAATAATAAGGGACTAGTTTGTAAACCTTTATGCCAACAAATTCAAGAACGTGGAAGAAATGGATGATTTCCTAGAAAAAATTCATATCCCCAAACTTAACCATGAAGATTTAAACCTTCTAAAAAGACCCATATCCAGTATTGAAATAGAAACAGCAATAAATGATCTCCCATCCAAGAAAAGCCCAGGTCCAGACAGATTCACTGCAGAATTCTACAAGGCCTTCAAGACAGAACTCACACCAATATTTCTCAAACTCTTCAATGAAATTGAAAGAGAACGTTCACTACCAGACTCATTCTATGAAGCCAGTATAACCCTCATCCCCAAACCAGGCAGGGACTCATCATGGAAAGAGGACTACAGACCGATTTCCCTGATGAACATAGATGCAAAAATTCTCAACAAAATTCTGGCCAATCGACTTCAACAGGTTATCAAAAAAATCATACACCACGATCAAACTGGATTCATTCCAGGGATGCAAAGTTGGTTTGATATACACAAGTCAATTAATGTAATCCACCACATCAACCAGAGCAAGAACCACATGGTTTTATCTCTGGATGCGGAAAAAGCATTCAATAAAATCCAGCACCCATTTATGGTTAAAGCCCTGGAAAAACTGGAACATTCCTGAATATAATCAAGGCAGTTTATGACAAACCAACAGCAAGCATAACTCTAAATGGTGAAAAACTAAAGCCATTCCCTTTAAAATCAGGAACAAGGTAGGGATGTCCACTCTCTCCCCTGCTCTTCAACATAGTACTACAATTCCTAGCCAGAGCAATTAGGCAAGAAGAAAATGTAAAGGGGATCCAAATAGGAAAAGATGAAGTTAAACATTCTCTCTTCGCAGATGACATGATCCTATACCTAAGGAATCCCATAGACTCTACCCCCAAGCTACTAGAGCTGATCCAAAACTTTGGCAAAGTTGCAGGACATAAAATAAACCTTCAAAAATCAGCGGCCTTTCTCTATGCTAACAACCCGAAGACCGAGGCTGAAATCAGGAAAGCAACTCCTTTTGCAATAGCCCCCCAAAACATAAAATACCTAGGAATAACCTTAACCAAAGAAGTGAAAGACCTCTTTGATGAGAACTGTAAAAGCTTGAAAAATGAAATTAAGGCAGAACTAAGGAAATGGAAAAACCTCCCATGCTCCTGGATTGGGAGGATTAATATAATCAAAATGGCAATATTGCCAAAGGCTATCTACAAATTCAATGCAATACCCATTAATATCCCAACACCATTCTTTAATGAAATAGAGGAAGCAATCCAGAAATTCATATGGAACAATAAAAGACCTAGAATAGCAAAAACAATCCTAAGCAGAAAGAACAGTGCTGGAGGAATTACAATACCCAACTTCAAGCTGTATTATAAAGCTATAGTAATAAAAACAGCTTAGTATTGGCACTGGAACAGGCCTGAAGACCAATGGAACAGAATTGAAGACCCAGAAATGAACCCACAGAACTATGCCTACTTAATCTTTGACAAAGGAGCTAAAACAATAGTATGGAAGAAAGATAGCCTCTTTAACAAATGGTGCTGGCAAAACTGGCTCAACACATGCAACAAACTAAAACTAGATCCTTATTTATCACCCTGCACCAAAATCAATTCCAAATGGATTAAAGACCTCGAAATCTAAACAGACACCCTGAAAACACTAAAGGAAGGAGTAGGAGAAACACTTGGGCTCCTTGGCACAGGACTGAACTTCCTTAACAAAGACCCAGAAAGGCTACAAATCAAAGAAAGGTTGGACAAATGGGACTGCATCAAACTGCAGAGCTTCTGCAGGGCAAAGGACATAGCTCGCAAGATAAACAGAAAGCCCATAGACTGGGAGAAGATCTTTACCGGCTATTCAACCGACAAAAGCCTCATATCTAAAATATATGCAGAACTAAAAAAATTACCTTCTTCCGAAACAAAACCGCAACGACCCAATAGCCCCCTCATCAAGTGGGCTAAAGACTTACAAAGAGACTTCTCTGATGAGGAAATGAGAATGGCCAGGAGACATATGAAAAACATGCTCTACATCAGCGGCCATAAAAGAAATGCAAATCAAAACAACATTGAGATTCCATCTCACCCCAGGAAGAATGTCATATATCAAGAAAACTAACAATAACAATTGTTGGAGGGGATGTGGCTAAAAGGGAACCCTACTTCATTGTTGGTGGGAATGTAAACTGGTTCAGCCACTCTGGCAAGCAGTATGGAGATTCCTCAGAAGGCTAAATATAGAACTCCCCTATGACCCAGCAGCCCCACTTTTGGGTATCTATCCAAAAGACCACAAACAAAATCACAGTAAAGCCACCAGCACAACAATGTTCATCGCAGCACAATTTGTCATAGCGAGAATCTGGAACCAACCCAGATGCCCCTCAATAGATGAATGGATCAGGAAAATGTGGTACATATACACAATGGAATTTTATGCCTCTATCAGAAAGAATGGCATTGCCCCATTCATAAGGAAATGGAAGGACTTGGAAAAAATTATACTAAGTGAAGTGAGCCAGACCCAAAGAAACATGGACTCTATGGTCTCCCTTATTGGGAATAATTAGTACAGGTTTAGGCAAGTCATAGCAGAGCATCACAAGGCCCAATAGCGTTACCTTTATGAACACCTAAGATGATGCTAAGTGAAATGAACTCCATGTTATGGAGACAATTGTTATATCACAGTTGTAACTACCTTCAACGTCCCATGTGTATCTGTAGCTTCTATTATTGATGATGTTCTTGTATCACCTTCCTGTGGTTGTACCTACACTATCTCTGTAATCTTATCTGAGTATATTGGAAACCATGTATACTGGTATTAGAACTAGGAAATTGAAAGGGAATACCAAAATTGAGAGACACAGGGTAAAAAAAGACAAACAAGTACAAAAGCAATACTTGCAAAACTGTTTGGTGTAAGTGAACTGAACACCTCAGGGGGGGAAAGAGTAAGGGGGAGGGGGGAGGGGGGTATGTGGAACAAGGTAACACACAGTACAAGAAATGTATCCAATGCCTAACGTATGAAACTGTAACCTCTCTGTACATCAGTTTGATAATAAAAATTTGAAACAAAACAAAACAAACACAAGAAAAAGACATCCAGAGAAGTTATTTGACAAATTCCAGATTTTCTACTATACTGCAGTTGAATTATATTTTAATGGATTGAAATACCTCATCCTACTTCCTCTTATTCTATAAAAGCTCCACCACACATTGATCTTTTTGTACAAGTATTACATACCATCTACAAGTCCCCAGCACAATATGATGAGTAAAACATAGCAGTGCATGCTCACTGCAGTCAGCATTTAGAGTGAGAGCAGGCAGAAATGATAGCTGTTCACTTCCTTCAGTAGAATCACAAGAGTAGAACAAATTTACTGACAGCTGCCAAAGCCCTTCACATTAGGCAATCACCAGTGTTTGTATGTACACCTCATCACACCTGCAGGTAAATGATTTGGCAAGGTCAGGTTCAATTGAACAATGAAAAAAACCAATGGAACTGAAGTTAAAGTTGCTAGACCAGTCAGGGGAAAAAAAAGGTTTAAAAAAGGAAGGCTAGCTAGAACGCATGAACTCTAGTTTCCAGGACTGTAACTTTAAAAGCATTTGGTTTGCCTTGCTAGAAATCCTGAATTTTATTTTTTCTGCAGACAATGCAAATAGTGCGAAATGAAAAAAGAAAAGCAACGTTACAAGCAAAGTCATATAAACAGAGCAAACAAAACACAAAAAGGATTAACTGAGTCACAAAGGATAAGAAAATCTGCTCATTCACCATGAAACTACAGTGACATGAGGGCAAATGTATAATATAAAATTTATATTACTATAAAATCCAGAATATAAGAATTATTTTTATAGTCATAGTTCTCAGTTTTAAGAAAGGTATAGGGAGGTAAATTAAGCTGTTAAATTTTACATTCTTTTTAAAAAATCCTGTATTCAACTTCCTTCATCCTCCTAATTTATCATCCCAATCCCTATCTACTAGTACCAGCCAGATTCTACTTGTTTTTCCTGCCCATATTGATCATATATTGATCAAATGACCAAGAGCTTTCATTGAAGTCCTTTATTCTGTTTTCACATATACTTTCATTGTATTACAAAATTATTCCTTTTTTCCTTAACTAGTCAAAACAAATTATTTTCAACAATGAAAACTGTTGAAATTGTTTTGGAAAGTGAGGGAAAGGGAGTCAGGGAGAGTGATAGAAGGGTCAAGATTGAAATTCCAGGGCTGGGGATATGGCCTAGTGGCTAGAGTGCCTGCCTCGTATTCATGAGGCCCTGGGTTCAATTCCCCAGCACCACATACACAGAAAATGGCCAGAAGTGGCACTGTGGCTCAAGTGGCAGAGTGTTAGCCTTGAGCAAAAAGAAGCCAGGGACAGTGCTCAGGCCCTGAGTCCAAGCCCCAGGACTGGCCAAAAAATAATAAATAAATAAATAAAGATTGAAATTCCACACATGTGGAAAGATAACAATAAAATCATCCCCTCATAAGTAATGTAAACTAATAAACAATAACATAAAAAACTATTATAAGCAACAATAATTTAAGTAGCATGGTACCCATTGACATTTAAATTACTGAAATAGAATCAACCTCCAGAAATAATAGCCCATCCTACATCAAAAGTAAATAATTTTTTTAAAAGGAATTGAAAAGCATTTAAAAAAAAAAAAACTTGTGGGCTGGGGATATGGCCTAATGGCAAGAGCGCTTGCCTCGTATACTTGAAGCCCTGGGTTCGATTCCCCAGCACCACATATACAGAAAATGGCCAGAAGTGGCGCTGTGGCTCAAGTGGCAGAGTGCTAGCCTTGAGCAAAAAGAAGCCAGGGACAGTGCTCAGGCCCTGAGTCCAAGGCCCAGGACTGGCAAAAAAAAAAAAAAAAAAAAAAAAAACTTGTGAGAAAATCAATAAAAATGTGTTTATGTATGTATGCGTGTGTGTGTGTGTGTGTGTGTGTGTGTGTGTTTGGCATATATGTGGTGTGGGGGTGGTATATATGTATGTGGTGTATTTGTATGGTGTGTATGCATGTATATGTATGTGGTATGGTGTGAGTGTAAATATATGTATATGTGTATTTAAACCTCCTCATATAAAAAACACTGTGTTTGTGTGTGTATGCACACATGTGTACCTATATTGAGGCTTGAACTCAGGGCATGCTTGCTGTCCGTGAGCTTTCTGGCTCAAGGCTAGTACTCTACCACTTGAGCCACAGCCCCACTACTGTTTTTTTGCTGATTAACTGAAATTAGAATCCCACAGACTTTCCTGCCCAAGCTGGCTTTGAACTGCAATCCTCAGACCTCAGCCTCTGAGTATTTAAAATTACAGGTGTGACCCACCAGCACCTGGTTAAAATACACATATGTTTCATCTCCACAGAATTTGGTTTCTACTACCTTATTTCTCTAAGACTATCACTTTCTGTAGGAAAAATGTAAATCCATATGCCCTTGACTTTCAAGTCATTGCCTAAGCAGTACCAGTATTCATATAAATTGCTAATGTAGTCCTAATTTACATTTTTCACACTTCCATAAATTAATAGGGATTTGTTTGTAGGCACAATTTTTAAAGCTGTGATTCACTTCAGAATGTCTATAAACTGTACAGCTACATTCTAAAAATAAAACTTGATGGGGGGAAGGATGAGTAATTCAGATGGAGTGGGCTTGATCAAATACCTCATATGCATGTGTGTAAATAACATAATGAAAACCTTTTGGATAATTAATTTATGCTAATAAAAAATAAAATGAAATCACAACTTACTGTAGTTCTTTTATTCTATGACATCAAAAGTTTTGAGCCATCTGTCAGTTTAAAGGAGGATTTTTTTTTTTTTTTTGCCTGTCCTGGGGCTTGAACTTAGGGCCTGAGCACTTTCCCTGGCTTCTTTTTGCTCAAGGCTAGCATTCTACCACTTGAGCCACAGCACTACTTCTGGCTTTTTCTATATATGTGGTGCTGAGGAATCGAACCCACGGCTTTCTGTATTCGAGGCAAGTGCTCTACCAGTAGGCCATATTCCCAATCTGTCAGTTTAATACAGCTTTATAGGAAAGAAACAGCACTACTTTCAATGACCACATCGACTCCAAGATGCATCCCACTTTAAAAAACATTTGAGAGAGGACACAGAAGAACTGCAGTAAAACTTGACTTCCTAGGTTCAAATTTGGGTTTCCTGAGTGATCTTAGAAAACTTTGTAGCCTCTCTGTGCAAGGAGAGCATTGGTCATCTAGATCTGTTATTAGTAATGAGCTACTGTTCTTAAAGTATTTCAAACAACTCAATACAATAAGTTTTTATAAGGATTTCTTTTTTTTTGTTTTGTTTTGGCCAGTCCTGGGCCTTGGACTCAGGGCCTGAGCACTGTCCCTGGCTTCTTCCAGCTCAAGGCTAGCACTCTGCCACTTGAGCCACAGCGCCGCTTCTGGCCGTTTTCTGTATATGTGGTGCTGGGGAATCGAACCTAGGGCCTCGTGTATCCGAGGCAGGCACTCTTGCCACTAGGCTATATCCCCAGCCCCCAGGATTTCTTAACTAATAGGAATTATAAGCTGAAAGCTGGTGGATCACACTTGTAATTCTAGATACTCAGATATCAGCTGATATCTGAAGATTGTAGTTTGAAACCAGCATGGGCAGAAGAGCCTGAAAAACTCCATCTCCAATTAACTAGTAAAATGTCAAGACTGGCGGTATGGCCTAGTAGAAGAGCACTAGCTATGAGTGAAAAAGCCTAGCAAGAGAAAAGGTCTTAAGTTCAAGGCCCAGTGCCAGCAAAATAATAGTAATAGGGCTGGGAATATGGCCTAGTGGCAAGAGTGCTTGCCTCATATACATGAAGCTCTGGGTTCAATTCCCCAGCACCACATATATAGAAAACGGCTAGAAGTGGCACTGTGGCTCAAGTGGCAGAGAGCTAGCCTTGAGAAAAAAGAAGCCAGGGACAGTGCTAAGGCCCTGAGCCCAAGGCCCAGGACTGGCAAATAGTAATAGTAATAATAATAATAGGGGCTGGGAATATGGCCTAGTGGCAAGAGTGCTTGCCTCGTATACATGAAGCCCTGGGTTTGATTCCTCAGCACCACATATATAGAAAAAAGCCGGAAGTGGCGCTGTGGCTCAAGAGGTAGAGTGCTAGCCTTGAGCAAAAAGAAGCCAGGGACAGTGCTCAAGCCCTGAGTCCATGCCCCAGGACTGGCAACAAAAACAAAACAAATAAGCAAATAATAATAATAATAGTTATTTTCATCAGCACTACTACCACCAGTATCGTGGCTCACTGAAGCATTTGTTTTATTCAGAAGTACAAAATTTCCAAGTCAATGAACAGATAAAATATTTTAATTAAAGAAAATATTTGCTGACAACTAAATGAGTACTTATGTCAAATATTTAAAAGACAGAAAAATAAAAGGCAAATAATTATAAAAACACAATACTGTTGTCTAAAAAAAAGTTAGAAAAAGGCTTTCAAAGCAGGGATCTGCGTGGCCCAAGCTTCAGAACATCCAGAAGATGAGCCGTCTGAAATCAGATGAAAAATATGCTACGTGTGCATTTTTCTATAGTGTTGTCTTTTCCCTTAAAATGCCTAAAATCCACAACACATTCACCAAATAATCACACCACATTAAAAGGTACAAGTCTAGTTGTGAGCAGTGCAATCCTACACAAAAGACCCAGATAGGGTGGATCATTGTTGAAGTTCAGGCAGGACGAAAGTTAGCAGAACCCCTTCTCAGCCAATAGCTGGTCATGGTAGAATGCACCTGCCATTCCAAGTAGGTAAAAGGCCATAGTTAAGGAGGATCACAGTCCAAAGTTGGTCACAGACAAACTTGTGAGACCCTATCTGAGAAATAAAGCAAGAAAGGCCTAGAGGAGTGGTTCAGATGGTAGAATGCCTTCCTAACAAATGTGAATAGAAAGCCCTGAGTTCAAAGCCTAGTACCATCACCAAAAGAAGAACAATGTTGAAGTTAAATTTTGTTAAAAGACATACACACAGTCTCATTTTATTTAATTATAAATGAATGTAGTTACTTTGACAGGTATGCACACTTCCAATTAATTTACTTCCTTTGCTTCTTTCTGTCCTCCTTTTTGTATTTCCTTCCTTCCTTCTTTTTTTTTTTGGCCAGTCCTGGGCCTTGGACTCAGGGCCTGAGTACTGTCCCTGGCTTCTTCCCGCTCAAGGCTAGCACTCTGCCACCTGAGCCACAGCGCCCCTTCTGGCTGTTTTCCATATATGTGGTGCTGGGGAATCGAACCGGGAGCTTCATGTGTAGGAGGCAAGCACTCTTGCCACTAGGCCATATTCCCAGCCCCCTTCCTTCCTTCTTTGCACTTTAGAATTCCTATGCCCAATCAATCCTTGTGCCTCAGCCTCATCAGTAGCTGGGACCATGACACCCAACTTGAAGTAGCAAGCTTGTTACCACCAACATATATACTAGGTCATAAGAAACACATTTCCCTCTACTTCCAATTGTTCGTACTGACTACAAAAGAAACTTGCTTGCCTTGTAAATCTCCAAGTGGATAGTATAACACTGAGATTAGAACACAATGATTTCTGGAATGAGTCATCTCAAACCTCCATATTTCCTGCATAATAGCTGGTAGAGCTGGAAGATGACTGACAGCTGCCCAGCTCAAGCTGCTGCTAGAGCTTTGGACTAAGAGTGTCTGGTCCTGGAACCTACTGCCAAAGACACTGGAAAGAAAATGAACTGTGTCTTGCACTAAGACTTCAAATGTTTCATGCAGCCATTGTTTCAATATACTGGGAAGTCCCAGTCCTTAGTCAGGCAGTTCTGGATTCCATTACACTTCTATTTCCAAGGTTGGTTGCTATAGGAGGTTCTGGATACTCATTGCCTTCTCCTGTAGGGGACTATTGAGGCTTTAGTCATAACCTGCCACAATAGCATTTGTGAACTTTTCCTTTTCTACACTCATTTAAGATGATTTATCATAACAATAACTGGCCAAAATAATTAAGTCATTTAGTTTGATTATTTTGCCTTCACATAAAATATTATAACATTCATAAATGATTTCCAGATCACATATGATCGCTGGAATAGTCAGTATTCCGAACAAGGTTGTTACGCAATGTTGAGTCAAAAAGAAAAATCACAAGTACTCAAATCATCACCAGGGACATGGTGCCTACCTTTTCATCTATTTTTAGCTATGCTAATTACCAATTACTGCCAACTCAACTTAACAGAGAGTACATGGGAAACTCAACCTATTTTGTTATGGCACCAAGACTCAGACACCATCTAAAATACTCACTATATGTTAAGGTATTACTTTAAAAAATAGAATTTGACACTGCATGCCTAAGTAAATATTTTGTGCCTAAATTTTCATAAATATGTTTACAAGAGTCCATTTGCCTAGACTAGGCATCTGGCCAGGGAAGGAATATTTTTGTTCCAAAGTTCTTAACACTTTGTCTACATTATCTATATTCTTGAAAAGTTGGCCTGGAGTGTGCCTCCGTACAAAAGGAGAAACTGAGGTTGAGAGCTCAGAGCATATATATACTTCCAAGGCACTGTAGGCACTGGCTATCAAAGCCAGCCTCTGAAGCCTTAGGCCTTGATCAGGCTCTTTTTTTCTCATCCAATCATATAACCAATAGCTGCTGAAAGGGGAGAAGAAGGAAATAAATAAAGCAAATGAGTCAGACACCAGTGGCTCACATCTGTAATCACAGCTATCCATGAGGATGAAATCTAAATGATCAAGATTCTAAGCCAGCCTAGACAGATAAAGAGTCCAGAAACTCTATCTCTAAAATAACCAGCAAAAAGCCAGGCTGGAGATACAGCTCAAATGATAGAGTGCTAGAGAGCAAGCCAAGCAAGCTCAAGACCCTGAGTTCAAACTCCTGTACCAAGAAAAAAAAAAAAAAAGTAAATGAACTATTAATTTGATACTGAACTCCTTCATTAAGATGCAATGAAATTAAAACAGAACAAATGAATCTACCATTTGCTTTCCTTCTTTCCAATAATAACTTCTGGAGGCAATAGCTATAGAGTTTCATAGTTGGCTCTGTATATCCATAGACTCTGCATACATAAATTCAAAGGAGTCAGGGTAGAAAAGTCATCCGGACTGTTTTGTCTTTGTCCCTAAGCAATGCAGAAGTAAAACAATAATTTATATGGCATTAGCATCATATTAGATTTAAGTAACATAAAGATGATGTAAAGCATATGGGTTTATGTGTGTCAGTTATATGCAAATACTATGTCATTTTACTTGAGAAGCAGATTTGGGAGATGGGGAGAAGTCCTTGAACCAGACTTTCTAGAGTACTAAGGAATGAATTTTATCTGTATCCACAGTTAATACAGTTTTATAATACCAAGATTCAAGAGGTTGGTGGTTTGTCAGCAAGCAATGTTTTCCCAAAAAAGTTCATCACATGTCCCTCTTATCTGATCTGACTCACTGTGCCTGGAAGATGTATGCTTCCTTTAATGGCTTTTATCTTCTCCAGGCCACTAAGAGAAGATAAGTAAGAAATAAGCTGGGTAATGCAGCAGGGTTAGATTGACCTTGAACAAGGTGAGCCTAGTTAGGACACACTGACTGTTCTTTTTAATTTTGGTACATGTGAGTTACCATCCACCTATATCTATAATGCTTCTCCCACTTTCCTTGGGGCACTCCCAATAGGTGAACCCTAGCCTCTGTGTGCTAAAATGAAAGAGAAATCTTGCATTATCAACAGCATTTATTGACCTCCCAGAGTTGTAAGGCAATATCTTCAGGCAGTATCAGGCTATGGTAATTTAGAGCAAATAGAACCTTTGGTCTCCCAGCCCAGGAGGAAACTTGGACAGTAGATTCAATTCAAAGCACATATTGGGCTGGGTGGAACCAGGCTGCTGGGATTCAAATCCTCCCTTCTTCCACCCACACACTCTGTCATCTTGGACAGGTTACATCTGTGTTTCAGTTTCAACATGTGCAGAATGTACATAACCACATTGAACTCTGGTCTCAAAGGAGTTAAACAGCATTTACATAGGCACATGCAAAGACACAATATTTACTGTTAGGACATGTTAGCCACTGACTCAATTTAAATGCAAAGAGCAAATCCTAATGTCTTGCCTGTAAGTATGTATTTAAAAATGAACATAAATTGAGCACATTGGCAAAAGTTGGAGCAGCAAGTATTTCTCAATGGGCAAATTTTCTGGCATAGGAGGATACTGAGTCATACCCATAAGGCTCCAGCTTGGTCAGGGAGAAAAGGGTCACTTTGTTCCTCTTTCAGAGGAAATCCTGAGGGAGATAAACTAGACATGAGAACAGCGCCTCCTTCCAAGGACCACCAAGTATTCTTCCCAGTTTCTCCAACTTGGAAAGCACCTGCCACAGGGCCAATGCCCAGTAGTAGGAAATAGAAAGAAGCAGTCACAGATGGAAGACAGCCACCCTACCAATGTCTAATCAGAAGACTGAAACTCCCCAGCGGATTGTGGCAAGCAGTTAATTTGGCACAACTGGCAAATCATCTGGCTGCTGCTGCACATGAACCAGATTTTAAGACAATAAAGATAGTAGCAAAACACTGCAGAAAACATCACAGTGGCAAAGACTAAAACAAGTCAGTCCCAGCATTTGAGTGATATATATAGACAGAGGAGATGCCATCTACAGCTGTTTTATTATAGGGAAAATGTCAGTCTTAGAAATAGCCCAATGAGAAAGATTTAAAAGTGGAAGGCATAAGACCAATACAAAAATAATGCAGCCAAGTGAAGCAGTTAGGGAAAATGAACCACTTTTCAGTAAAAAGAATCACTGCTCCTTGGACCAATCAATGGCTGACTTCAGGTCTGGAGTTGAGACAAGATAAACTCAAAAAATCTCCTACTGGGTAGTGAGAAAGGCTTTCTCCTTTACTGAGGCTATGTAAAATGTATACCAAAAAAGGACAAAAGAGTACTGAAAGTACTAAGTGAATGAAAAGAAATGCATGAGGATCCATAAATTCTACTTTTTGTTTGATATTTTGTTTGAGACAGGCAGGATCTTGCTATGTAGTCTAAACTGCTCTCCAACTCATAATTTCTCCTGTGAAGATTACAGGCAAAGGGCTGGGAATATGGCCTAGTTGTAAAGTGTTCACCTCATATACATGAAGCCCTAGGTTCGACTCCTCAGCACCACATATATAGAAAAATCCAGAAGTGGTGCTGTGGCTCAAGTGGTAGAGTGCTAGCCTTGAGCAAAAAGAAGCCAGGGACAGTGTTCAGGCCCTGAGTTCAAGACCCAGGACTGGCACAAAAACAAAACAAAACAAAAAGATTACAGGCATAATATCACCAAACCCTGCTAAGATGCATACATTATTAATGATACTTAAAAAATCAACTCTCTCGGGTTTATCACTGGAGACTGTTAAGAGCATCAAATAAATACTGTGAAGAGTGCTAAGGGAGGAAAATTAGGCCTTTCTTATTTTGCTTAAGTAATTTGAATATCAGGAGACCCAAACAATTCATGGGTCCAACTTCCTTACAGACAACATTCCAATTAGTAAATACAAGAGGAATGGTGGATTCTGATTGTCACTATTCTTGCAGCCCCTTATGAGGTGAAAATGCTACAACAATTTAGGAAGCTAACACTGTTAGGTGAAAGCTATCTTACTTCTCTAACTAAGAGATATCTAGACATTATGGGTCTCAGGATGTAATGTACTAGATGTTACACAGTACCATCTACAGTGATACTGCTTTTGAGACTGAATCTACTCCAGCCTCCTATCTACTTGCCAGATGATAGGGAATGTGGTAGACAGAAGAATAATAAGTCAAATGATACCACAAGCAATGAATCTGTTCAGAAAGTAGGGCATGGTCCTGGACAAATGGTCCACTCTTTCCTACAAGTCAACAGTATGAATAAAGAAAAGGGAAACTGGGGCTGGGAATATGGCCTAGTGGCAAGAGCGCTTGCCTTGTATACATGAAGCCCTGGGTTCGATTCCCCAGCACCACCTATATAGAAAATGGCCAGAAGTGGTGCTGTGGCTCAAGTGGCAGAGTGCTAGCCTTGAGCAAAAAGAAGCTAGGGACAGTGCTCAGGCCCTGAGTCCAAGGCCCAGGACTGGCAAAAAAAAAAAAAAAAAAGAAAGAAAGAAAAAGGAAACTATGATAAAATAAAATAAGCTTTAAATAAATATAGAAGCCTAACAACCAAATGTCCTTGCATCTAACAATCATTAAGAAAGATATCTTTGAGAAAACTTGAATTTGGTAATTATATTAAGAAACTGTTTATATCCTTAGGTGTAAAAAGGGCAGAAAAGGTTTTTTAAATGATTCTATCATATGAAAACTGAAATATATGTGAGAAAACATGATGTTTAGGATTTTGCTTTAAAAGACCCCAAGTTCTACAAGGGGAAGGGGGGAGACAAAGAAGGAGGAGGTGGAGAAGGAAGAGGAGGAGGAGAGGCAGAAAGGGAAGGGGAAAAGAGATGAAAATGAAAAGAGCTGACCAAAATGTTAATAACCACTGAAACTTGGGGGTTTATTATCCCATTCTCTTAGCATCTCCATTATATAATTTTTAATGATTAAAGGATTTGGATGAGAACTCAAGCTGTGCCTTGCCTTGCTACTAATTTTTAAGAGATGGCTAGGATCTTCCCCGAAAGTAAAACTTAATTGTCTCCCCACTTGTCTAAAAGAGGTAGAGAGTCGTAATCAGTATGCGTGGTATACTCAATGCAATTAGAAGTGACTGAACCAAGGAACCAAGAAATTCTGCTGTATTTACCCAATGACAGCTTAATTTGTCCCAGCAAAAGAGAGCCTGCAACACACCTAAGTTGGTACTAGACTGCCCAGATTGGCAGGAGCCCAAGGTGGCACATATACTAAATTAGAGCCATGTGTGTTAAACTAGAGCCATACATATTCCTCAACCACATCTTGCTCAACAAACAGAAGAACTGAACACTTCCCAATTTGTATAATGCACAAAGCTGCTCTTTACCAGTAGTAATGAGTTTTTGTTAACCTGCCTGTGTTCAGCCAGCTCCAGTCTGGAGAATCTCCAGCCAATGGACACAAACCAAAAGGTGCATTAGAGGACAGCGGTATGACTACTCTGCACTGTACTATTTCTCTAACCAAGGATGATGCCAAGCCAATCCTAGAGGTTTTCCACCAACCAGTCTGGAACATATTTTACCTGATTTTTGTCAAACCCATTCTGGTATGGACAAAAGGTTTATGCGGTCCACAAGATTCTTATGGTGAAGTCCAAGTCTTCATTGTGATGGTAGAGATGAGGACTTCGGAAATACTGAGGATTAGATTACATCATGAGGGTAAGGCCTCCAACATAGGATTAGTAATCTAATAAGAAGAGGAAAGAGTTCAATTTTCCTGAGTATACTAAGGAAAGGTCATCAGAGCATCTGACAAGAAAGTGGTCACCTGCAAGCCAGGAAGAGAGTCCTCTCAGAAATTGAATCACCTAAAACATTGATCTTGGACTTCAAGACTCCAGTGAGAAAGTGGATTGCTGTTGCCCAGGCCACCCACTGTATGGTACTTGGTTACCGCGGCTAACTAACACAGGCATGCATTTCACCTTTTTCTTTCTCTTTCATTCAAATTCTTTCTATCCTTTGGAAGGTGAAGGTTCCAAACATACAACAGTATTCCAAAGGAGAAGATGAAGGGAATTGTTGAACATCCTGAGTTTCCAACATTGAGAAATTTTACAATCAATGTTAATATAAAAATATGGCCCAATATAAAAATATGGTCATTTACTTTAGATCCTCAAAACACTAACACAGTATTAGAATACAGTATTCGAATCAAAGAAGTTTTCTATTTGTAGGAACCACATTGAGAGTAATAAAGAAAATTAGCAGGGGAAAAGCCATCCCAGGAAGCAAGAGACACAAGGCTCCAATATAGATGAATGCTGCAGATCTATTTATATGGAAACTCTCAGCAATTCATGTCGCAGATTGCCTGGCTGCCCTCATGTCTTCAGTATTCTGTGCCATGAGAAAGTAACTGTCAAGGATAATAGGAACACAATTTGACCTACTTTCCCCTAGATTCTTGCAGTATATAACTCTCATTCTTGTGTTTATTTAGCCACATCTTGGGGACACATCAGCTGACTTTCTTTGTGGGCAATTCTATATGCCACATATTAAGGTCACCTGTAGGAACTTTCAAAATTCTTCTGGTCACTGACTTTAATCCAATTGCACCCAGCTAGTCTTCACTTCATACCGGAAGAAAATGCCTACGAAAGCAGAAGGTGGCCTAGAAGAAGCTGAAGACCTTACACACATCCATTCAGATCCTTTCTCACCAAAGGCAGCCACACCAAAACAAGTGACTCTCAAGTCTCCACAAACTCATGCTCAAGCACTACATCTTCCACTAGGGTCTTCTTTCAAAGCAGACAACTAAAACATCAGGTGTTAAATTACTGCCAGAAACTATCCACATTGTTGCACCTCCTCAGAAAACACTATCTGTTGATATTAAGATTGTTAAAACATTGAGTAGAACCCAGAAAAGTTGTCTCCAAGCCCTGGTGGACAGAGTGGTCTACTGTGTGTCCTGACACCCTGGGCCAACTGAGAGGTTTAAAGACATTGAGCAGGCCCACTTCCCCTAACTTACAAAACATGTCTGACCTGTTCGGGCCACTAGATGCACTTAGAGCGCAACGAGGGGCACTCCATCAGGAAATCATATCTGAACACACACCATCAGGAAGTCAATATTTGACCTGAGATTCCTGGGGGAGTGCAATCTCCAGCGCCAGTGAATTGGGGGAGGGGGGCGTCCCAGAGTACCAGGTGCTGCAGGCGCCCAAGAGTACTAAGTGCTGCACACACTTCACTCAGCCCAGGAACTAGAAGATCACCTAGGAATATCCAACTCCGGAGTCTCCCCTGAGCAGTGCCTACTGCCAGTGCCAGCCCTGATGCCAGAGCTTGCAACGGAACGTCACACCAAGCACACACGTCGCATGTGTCTGCAAACTGACTCCCACTCGTGCGCCTGAGGCTGGCTGTGGGATTGGGCTGGCTGCAAGCTAAGCACGGGACACCTGCAACTTCCCCACCGAGAAAAAGCAAAGAGCCCTCCGTGGGGGATGCCCTGGTCCCAGAGCCTGAGTTCGGACCACTGAATTAAGTCAGGTGCATGTGGGGGAGGGGGAGCCGTTACTCACCCGGGGGTACGACTCAAGCCTTGCCACCCTGAGCCCCACTTCGGCGGAGTCCCGCACAAGGGCACCCCTCCCGGTACCTCCCCAACTTTCAGCGCCCACCCACCCATCCATCCAGCGCGGCCCAGGCAGGGGGCGCGGGCCCCACGTGCGCGCCGCCGGACATCCCCCCACCCCGCCCCTTCCTCAGGCCGGCTGGGCCACTCACCCGGCCCCCGGCGGCGCTCCGCTTCCTCCGCAGCGTGAGCCCGCTCCGCAGCAACGCCGGCAGGTCCTTCAGGCGCGGCCGCAGCGACGCCGCGGGCGTCTCGCGCTCGGGATCCCGGGCGCTGGGGCTGCGGCGCAGGGCGCCGTCCGCCGCCGCCACGGCCGCCACCGCGGCCAGGGCCGGGCTCTCGCACGGGGGCTGCATCTTGACGGAGCCTACGGCCATCCTCATGCCCTGACGGCGGCTGTGGCGCCGGCGGCTCCTCTCCTCCGCGCTCGCCTCCGCGCGCCGTCCGCGCCTTCCTTCGCCAGGCAGCGAGCAAGAGGGAGAGGGCGCGACTGCGGCTCGGGCGCCGGGCGCGCTGCCAGCCGCTGCCCATTGGCGCGCGCCGCGGCCCCCGCGAGGCTCAGCCCCGCGCGCCTCCCCCTCCCCGCCCAGGTGCGCCCGCCCCGCCCCTCCTCGTCCCGCCCCTAGGGCCGCTCACCTCAGCCGGCAGACTGGGACCCCAGACACTCCCACTCCGGTGTCCCCACTGGCGGGAGGGCTCCGTGGACACCGGCTCCTGACAGGTGAGGCACTCCCAGAACCTTCCACCAAGCACACTCCCCAGTCCTCCACCTGCTCCCCACCCCCTTCAGGCTGAAAAGTCACCTTCCACTTCCACTTCACAGACAGCCAGACTCAACCTGGACTCCACCAAGTAAACCAAGTCCTCCTCCCTCCATCGCGTTTTGCACAGCCTCGCCCCACATCATAATCTTCAATCCCAGAACTGCCTTACCTCCCCCACCCCCCACCCAAAGAACTTCAGAATGAGCTCTGCATTACGGAAAAAGCCAAAAGCCATGGACAGAATTGTTCCACGCTGGATAAGCAGAGCAGACTTGTATTGGTTGTGATAGGTGTTTCTAGCGAAGTAGGCACAAGTCTGGTGACCCCAAGGTGAATCTCTGTTAACATGTTGGAACCTGACCTTCCCTGAAAGACTGCTATGTGTGTGATGAATGCGCTTGGTAAACCGTGTGTGTGAATCATGGCCTACAGCTGTTCAAGAGGTACAAATTGGGGAGCTCTGGGAGCGAAACTTTATCCCAAGGGGGCCTTAAACTCTCCCAGGGCCAGAGAATCTTCATATCTCAGCCCCACCAGCCTTAGCTATGGCTTATCAGTGAAACACTCAGGTCCCCATTTTTTGCCTATGACTTGGAAAAGCTGTAAACATTCCTTTTCATTATTTTTTTATAGTTTTTTTTTTCCAGAGCTGAGGACTGAACTTAGGGCCTTGTGCTCACCAGGCAGGTGCTCTTCTGCTGAGCTAAATCCCCAGCCCCTCATTATTTTTTTTAATGATCAGGTTTATAAGAAGCCAGGGCCTTGAGCTAATTTCCCACTGTTCCCCCTAGCCCCTCACACTTGTAGATGCTTGGCAAATAAGTGTGGAAATGAGGCCAGTAAAGAAAAGGAAGAGTGATCAGTTTTCTCTGCCTTAAAGGAATAAAACTTATGACTGGCTGTATGTAGTTAAACATATGGAAAAAAACCAGATTGTTTCCCATAGTCTTGATAATGACCATCTGAATGTGGATACTATATACTATTGACCCCAGGAAGAGCCCAGGCTTTTGGCCTGGGATGAGCAGATATAAAAAACAAATAAAGGGGGCCGTGAATATGGCCTAGTGGCAAGAGTGCTTGCCTCGTATACATGAGGCCCTGGGTTCGATTCCTCAGCACCACATATACAGAAAATGGCCAGAAGTGGCACTGTGGCTCAAGTGGCGGAGTGCTAGCCTTGAGCAAAAAGAAGCCAGGGACAGTGCTCAGACCCTGAGTTCACAGCCTAGGCCTGGCCAAAAATAAATAAATAAATAAAATAAAGGGGAAGAAGTTTGAACTGTGTCTACAAGGCAGGCACAAGGGAGACTCAGAATCAAGGAAGTAAAATGTGATCAATAAAAAAAAAAGAAAGAAAGAAATCCCATAATTGCATCACACAGAACCTATTAGACATTAAGAATTTGTCATTCTGACAGAGAGAGGAATATCATAATAAAATGGTAGAAGTATATACCAGAATAGATGTTGATGACACATTGCACAAAATTAAATCCTGCCACCTTAAGCTATATACATGTATTAGAAAGAACTGTTTCTAAATACCTACCATATATATTTATCCAAGGCTGAAACCAACTTTTATTGTGTTAAAAAAAATTATTGTCTTGAGCTCAGAAATGCTACTACCCCACCCCAAACTCTTCACCTATGCTTCAAACTCCGCATGAAATACCAACTGGAGGATTGCCACCTGGGGTCCACCAGAGCCACTCCAGGACACTTCTGGTAAACTGTCACACTTAAATAAGGACAAGATGCCCTTTGAGTTATCCCATGAACCCACTCTGCTCTCGAATCAAACACATGTGCTGTGTCTCCTCACCTAGGCTGTTGGTTTCCACACACTTTCACAGGGCTCTCCAGCTCAAGGCCAAGAAGACTGGACTTGATTCACATAGATTCTGTCTTGGAAAGCTGACTTGGGTTAAGGTGATAAGTGACAAAGGTGGTGCGTTCATTGTATAAAAGTAGGTGGGGAAAAAAAAAAAAACAGGAAAGAAACAAGAATATGTAACCAAAAAGAGCCAAGTGACTACTGAAGACAGCACAGTGTCCCACCCAAGCTGTACTGGCTGTACCCTCTTCCTGGCACACTGCTCTTCTGCACAGCCATTCAACCCCGCTTTCTACGCTGATGAAATGCTCTACATCTGTTTTGCAGACATGTGCCACGTGTGACTACTGAGGATTTGAAATGTGGCAAGTGTGACTGAGGACCTAAATGTGTAACTTTGTTTAATTTTAATTATATAAATTTAGATAGCTAGCATATGGCTAGTGGCTATCCAATATGGCACAGCACCCTTCTAGAAACCCACATTTCTCTTCTTCAACTCATTCCATGTCTTACATCAAGTCTCACCATTTTAGTGAGCATTTCCATGACCACAAGATTTTAGATTATAGCCCTTCCCACCAACTGCTGTGCTTTTCCCTTTCCCAGCCCTCCACACAGCTCGCTGCCACCCAGCATTCTATACATTCTATCATTCATTTTGCCTATTTTCTGCCTCCCTATAAGAAGTATATGCGCTGAAAGCAGGCTGTTTCCTCTGTTTAGCATGTAGAACACATTAGTAAAATAATTGAATGTCTCCATATAGTTTTGCAAGTGGAGGTTAACCTAGACTTTTACATAAGATCTTTTTTACATAAAAAAATCTCCCTACTTTTCAATATTAGGCACTTGAGAATGTAAATATTGTTTATACAACCCCCCAAAGTTAAAAAAAAAAAAAGACAACAAAAACCACTGCCCAGTAGCTTGCAACTTTCACTAAAGGCTAGGAAAACAGAACTTAGGAGAACCATGTCATCTATGTATATGCTGAGAAAACACAATTTTGATTTGTTTGTTTTGCACAGGGTCTTCCTTTGTAGCCCAGGCTGGCCTGGAAATTGTTATATAGCACAGACTGGATTAGAACTCATGATCTTCTTGTCTCTGCCTCTCAAATGCTAAAACTACAGACATTTCCCACAATGCTAGGCCCTTAGAAAATATGACTATAACTGGCCATTGGCAGTGAAAGGAAATTAGAGAACAGAAAAAGTTCTGACAATGGACTAGCTACAAAATGATTAGGGCCTGAATTAGTTGTGGCAGTGGAAAAAGAAACAGGTATAGATGGTAGGAAGCACAAACCAAGGGTAGAAAGAGTAAAACATTGCTTATTTGGCATGGTGTTGAAGACTATATTTTCCAAAGATGAGTACTATGGCACCCCCTGCCTCCCAAGCTGTTGAGCAATGTGATCTTGCCACTCCCCCTTAAAGATGTGGAGTTTTTTTTCTCTAACCTTTTGAATGTGAGCAAGCCTTGTGAATGCTTTGGCCCATGGAATACACACAAATGACTTCACCAGTTCTGTAAATAGCCCTTAATTGGCCTGGCAGCCTCTACTTCCTGCTATCTTGGAATGCTTGTTCTTGGGATGTGCCCACTTAGAATCCAACCTCCCTGTCTGTGAGAAGCCAGTCTACATGGAAAGTCCGTGTGGAAATGATCCAGCAGATGAGCTCCCATTAAACAACAGTATCAATTGCGCCCATTTGTAGGCCATTTGGGACACTGAGTCTAGACAAACCTTCGAATTAACTTCTGTACCAGCCAGTAGTTGCCTATAACCATATTTGAGAAGCACAAGAAAGAATCATCCAGCTGAATCCCATCAACCCACCAAACTACAGGGAGAATAACAGATTGGTAGAAGCCCTAAGCTTAAAAGTATTTGTTACATAACAATAGAGGCTCAGAGCACATAGTTCAGAAAAGAGTGAAGAACATACTCCTTTGTGAATAAATAGGGTGGAAATTTCATTTGAGCATTCAGGAAGAAGTTTAAACATGTATATATACATATATATCCAGTTTAAAGATGTGAATATAAGACCTATTCAAAAACATTTTTTTTCCAATGGCTCTAGATCTCACAAAGCCCAGGAGATAGAACAAGCTGGGTTTTGTGGGCTTTAGTTTTATGTAGCAATTACACTGGTTAACTACAGGGCCCCAAAGTGAAACCCCAGCCAACAAGAGGAGAGGGTAAGCTGTAGCTCTTGAGGAAGGATTAGAGACAGATGTGCCAGAGTTCAAAAGCATGAAGGTAAAGAGTGGCCCTAGGCTAGGAGGTAGAGAGGGAGCAGAGGCCATCTGCGCCTTGCTAAGCTTCAGGCTTTGGAGAAGATGCTACAGATGACTGTATGGAATTGGAGGCAGAGCCTCTCATGGCTTTTCCCTATTGAATTATGTGGTTCCATATAATTACTAGGAATACTAAGGACATCGTGGATGCCCTCAGCTTTTCATTGTGTTCCACCACTCCCTGCCTCCCTGATGGTCCAGAATGTATCTCTGGCACATGGCTCTCCCAGTGCCACAGCTTTTAGGACTTTGATGTGTCTACTTTCTAGTCCATCCCTTTCCTCCTCCCATTTTGAATTGTCCCTATTGCTTTGCCAGCTCTCAAAAAAAAAAAATAAACCTTTTATATAACATCATTTCCTATTCAATTCTGCCAACACTGCAGTAAGTAATGACCACAATCTACTAAATATGAGCCTGAGCTTCTTGAGGGCTAAGTTTGGGCAGGTAGGTTGCAATAGAAACCCAAGTCTTCCTATACTGCCTCTACCAAAAATGCCAGATAGAATCATTTGCGTACTTGATACTAATGCTATTTTTATGTTTTCTTATGGAATGAATATGCAATTGAGAGAAACATGGCAAAATAATGAAACATGTTTCAAATCTAAAAATGTTAAGGCTTACTCACTTTATTTTACTTTTTGAGAATCCTAAATAGAACTCTCTGCTATCACACTGCTCATGACAAACCTATGTGATGCTGTGCTATTATTTTTGTAGTAAGTACATTGCACACTAGGCATCATGCAAATATTCCCCCTGGGAATGATAAACTTGTCTTGTACTGTTTGCATCAGTGGCTCAGCCAGAGACAGTGGCTGATAAAGACGGGTGTTGGGATGGATGTTCTTCCTTACAAGTTCATCTTCTATTCATTGCACTTATAATCTTGGAACAAAATCTGTTCGTGCCTTTTTTACATGCTTTTTACTACTGTCACCCTGGAAACTTCTTTTTTTAAGTATTTAAAATCACCAACCAGTTGGATATTTAGGACATCTTTTGAGAAAAAAAATATGTGTGGTCAAACGCCCAGAAAGATGACAATGAAGGAATTAACTAACAGACAGTAAGAAAGCCAAACCAATCTTATCCACCCCCTCTCTTCTGTGCTAATGTAAATCCACTAATACCCAGACAATACCTAGAAGCCTTCCTGGCTCTTCTCTTTTGGTCTTGATCCTTCCTGTAATAAACCCAAGCATTGAGCAACAATGGTGATTCCACCTTTACCACCTCTCTTATCACAATTTGTGCTGTCTTTGAATTAAGCCAGACAGGCTTATCTGATCTACTTGAGATTATAAACATCATGAAGGCAAAAATGACTCATCTGTGCATTTCTATCATCTAATCCAGTGTCTAGCATCTACTAGGTGGTAAGTAAATAAAATGCACACACAAATAAATGGATGGTGGCTGCATGAACAAATGAGTGAATAAAACCAAAACTACTGAAACACTGTTATCCTAAGTTAAGGAAAGCAAGACTAGGGTCTTGGCAGTCTCAGAACCTCTAAGGTTGTGAAGCAGTGCACTCCCAAGGGTGATGAGAATCTATAAACGGACTCCAGATGGTGGTATGCTCAGATCAGCAGGGAAGGAAGATGATTTTAGTGTCACTACTTAAAGTGCCTTAGAAATGGGAGATGCTGCATGCTGGGCAGCCAGAAAAGCAAGTTATAGGATCCTATGCATGAAGTATTAAAAGCATAGTACAGGTCAAGTTAATAGAAGCTTTTCATGTATACTGGTGTTGGGGCTTAAACTTAGCCTGGGCACTGTCCCTTAGCTTTTTCACTCAAGGCTAGTACTCTACGACTTGAGCTATCCCTCCACTTCTGGCTTTTTTTGCTGGCTAATTGGAGATGATAAGTCTCACAGACTTTTCTGCCAGTACTGGTTTCGAACCAGGATCCTCAGATCTCACCCTACTAAGTAGCTAGGATTACAGGTATGAGCCACTGATACCCATCTTCCTATGCTTTTCCTTTTCCCCTCCCTCCCTCCCTCCCTTCCTTCCTTCCTTTTGTTTTGGTCCTGAGGCTTGAACTCAGGGCTTGGGCATTGTCCTTGAGCTTTTGTGCTCAAGGCTAGTGCTCTACCACTTGAGCCCCAGGTCTACTTCTGGATTTTTGGTGGTTAATTGAAGATGAGTCTCACACGCTTTCCTGCCTGGGCTTGTTTTGAACCTCAGTCCTCATATCTCAGCCTCTTGAATAGCTAGGATTACAGGCATGAGCAACCAGTGTCCCACTTGTGCTATCCTGTGCTTTCCTATGCAGTTTGGTTAGTGTATCCTAATTAAATGAAATAATGTTCATAACATTAACAAAACATTAACAAAATAATGTTCATAACATTGTTTTTCTTATTGCCAAGGTGATGTACAGAGGGGTTACAGTTACATGTATAGAGTAGTGAGGAAATTTCTTGTCCAACTTATTACCCCCTTTCTCATTTTTCTCCCCCCTTTCTCTCCTCCCCAATTTCCCCTGCCCCCAGAGTTGTACAGTTACTTTATAACATATTGTTTTGTAAGTATTGCTGTTGCATTGGTTCACCTTTTACCCTTTGTCTCACCATTTTAATGTTCCCCTTTCCTTTCCTAATTCAGACAAACATACATAAAATACCCAGGGTACCAGAATCAAATACAGTGACAACAGGGGCTAAATCATAAGGAAGATAAACAGAAGAAAAAAGAAATAATTTTACATAGTATGTTAAAAATAACAGCATCAATGATAGAACACTTGTTTCGCTATTTTGGAGTTCCTTTTGCTTAGTGTCATCTTATGTGATCATATGTACATAGCTATTGAGCTAATGTGATCCTCTGCTAGGACTATCCTAGACATATACTAGTTCTTACCAATGAAGGAGACCATACAGTCTATGTTATTTTTGGTTCTGGCTCACTTCACTTAGTATGATTTTTTCCAAGTCTTTCCATTTCTTACCAATGGGGCTATGTCATTCTTTCTGATAGAAGTGTAGAATTCAAGTGTGTGAGTGTGTGTATTTATATATCCCAATTTCTTGATCGATTCATCTACTGAGGGGCATCTGGGTTGGTTCCATATTTTAGTTATGGTGAATAATGCTGCCAATAATGCTGGTGAATAATGGTTGTGCCATAACACTGTTACCATTAAATCGCTGCACAGAAAGCACTGCCTTTCTTCCAGGAGTGAAAGGAAAATAGGCTGAAAAGAAAGTAGGAAAAGAAACAGAATGCCAAAGGTCATGTCTACCATGAGATTGGAGACTTTGAGGAATATAGTAGTCCTCCCCATTTATTCTCAGTTTTACTTTTCATGGGGAATTGTAACCAAGCATGGTCTGAAAAAACTAAATGGAAATTTTTAGGAATACTTGAAAAGTTTTAAATTGTGTTCTGTCCTGAGTATGATGATAGACCTTGCTTCATTTCACCTGGGGTATGAATCATCCTTTGTCCAGTGTATTCTTTCACAATACACTGCCCACCTACCAGCCACTCAGAAGCAGTTGTGTCTGGATATAAAGAGTCCCCCCTCAAGGCTCAAGTGCTAGAGGGTTGGTGCCCAGATGGTGACACTATGGAAAGGTGATTGGATCATAAAGGCACTAACTTCATCAATGGGTTAAACCATTGAAGAGTTGGTTCTCACTTGGCTATTAGGAGGTGGGGCCTAGTTGGAGGAAATTGGCCACTGAAGGACAGGTTCTTAGAGGCTATATCTTGCCCCCAGTCACTCCCTGTGTCTCTATCTACTTCCTAGCCAGCATGAAGTGAGGAGGTCTTGTTTTCCGCATGCTGCAGTCATATTCTACTTCACCACAGTCCAAGTGACTACAGATCGAAATCTCAGAAATCATGATCTACACAAATTGTTTTTTCCTTTAAATCAATTTGTTCAGGTGTTTTGTCACAGCAGTGAAAAGTGACTAACAGTAGCATTTTTCTGTAGCACTGTTCATATAATCCTTACTTGATATAGCATTGTTTTACTCTATGTTTGGATGTTGTTATTAATCTCTTACTTTGTAAAATTAAGTTTACTGGATGGGAGTGTGGCTTAGTGGTAGAGTGCTTGCCTAGCATGCATGAAGCCCTGGGTTTGAATCCTCAGTGCCATATAAACAGAAAAAGCCCAAAGTGGCGCTGTAGCTCAAGTGAGAGAATGCTAACCTTGATCAAGAGAAACTCAAGGACAGTGCCCAGGCCCTGAGTTCAAGCCCCAGGACTGGCAAAATAAAATAAAAAGCTTATCATAAGTGTGTATATATAGGGGGGAAACATATATATATATATGGAGTCTGGGGTCTGGTACTGTACACAGTTTCAAATACCTTTCTACTTATCAATGTTAAGCCTTTTCACATTGGTCCAAGGTAACTGAAGAATAAGCCATGTGCAAACCTGTCTTAGAGACTACTAAACTCCTCATAAAACATAAATCTAGGCCAGGAAGCTTTGGGAGCAGCACATCTTTAAATTTCTTAAAGGTAAAGCAGATCTTTAGCTTGGAGAAAAAGATAACACCCAAGGAATGATAAGGAAGTCATTTCAGATATTTTGAATATGTCTAAAAGGCACATTCTACACAGAGCTAAAGCCAAAAAAAGTGTGCCATAAAGGAAAAAATTTCTTTTCAATGTTGTAGAGATTTTTTTGTTTAATTAAATGGTACCTCTTAAACTGTAGCTGGTATTGTCATTGCCCACATTGTCCCCATGTGGCTAGTACTGTTGTTATTTAATCCCCAGTACACTCCGGAAAAGCCACCTAACCTGATGAACGAACTATACTATAGATGTAGTTTTCACCAACTTCTCTTTCCCACATTTTTGTCTCTCTAGGCAGACTTCAAAGCTTCAGACAGGTTATTCCTGAAGTGCCTTTTTCACTGTCAACCATCCAAAGATAACTTCCTTATCCTTTAAACTCTAAACCCACTTGTGGGTAGAATGAACACTGAACATGGAGTCAAAAAACATTGGTGGGTCTCACACTGATGATTTATTGGCTCTTTCTCCTCTCAGTGCAGCACTTCATATCTTTTAGTCTGTTTCCTCCTCTAAAATAAGGACAACAAAACCAAATATGCAGCATGAACATAAAGGCTAAAGTAAACAACTCGGTGAAATCCCCATGTAAGTGATGAGAATATACCTGTGTCAGCTGCTAATCATTCTCACTTTGTCTATGCTCAGAAGTGATATACCCCAAAATGCTTACAATAAATAGTTAACCCAAATAATTTCTCTTCAAATGCATGCATGTATATGATAGCCACATGAAATTTGCACATATTTTTACAAGCACATAAACTTGGTGAATCTGTTCTTAGTGAGTTCCCTAAATTTATTTTCCTTTTCTAAAGCTTTATATCAAGCCCAATAAAGAGAGGCACTAAGCCTTATTATACCCAGGCTTCATTTCTAAATTAATTTACTCTAAAGGAGATTATATTGATAAGAACAGCAATGAAGAACCTTCTTTCCAAATTTGCTGGGTGCTGGTGACTCATGCCTGTAATCCTAGCTACTCAGTAGCCTAAGACCTGAGGATTGCAGTTCAAAGCCAGTCAGGACAGGAAAAATCTGTGAGACTCTTATTTCCAATTAACCACCAAAAAGCCAAAAGGGGAGCTGTAGCTCAACTGGTAAAATTCTAGCCAGCCTTGAGGGGGGGAAAAAAGCTCAGAAACAGTGCCTAGGCCTGAAGTTCAAGCCCCAGCACTGACATAAAAAAATAAAATAAAATTTAAGTGCAGATTTGGAGGAAAAGCACTTGAAGGGGTAATATTTCTTTACTACTATTAAAATGGCTGCTAACTAAATCTACAGGTACTTTGTTATATCTGTTTATTTAGAACTAGGAAAGCTGTTAGTCACAAACTTTGTTTATTTCTAGTGAAATATCAAAATCATCATTATTAAGAAAGATTATTATATAATTATTTTATATAATTGTCATTATTGAGAGAGGTACTGCATCAGTTCTCCATTCCCTTTGGGGTGAATGAGTTTAGTTCACTGCAAGTTTGTTACCTTCGACTTCTCTTTGGCTGAGAACTTATTGGGAACCAAGGTCACTCCTGAATATTTTGTAAATTCCCTACTATTTACAGTATAGTTATCTTCATGGTAAACATTACGTGGAACTGTAATTTTATGATACAGATCAAAACAGATAGTGTTTAGCCAAGAGCTAGTGGTTCATGCCTGTAGTCCTAACTACTCAGCAGGCTGAGATCTGAGGATGGCTTTTTGAAGCCGTCCCAGGTAGGAAAGTCCATGAGACTCTTATCTCTAATCAGCTATCAGAAAGCCTGAAGAAGAGCTGTGGCTCAAGTGGTAGAGCACTAGCCTTGAACAGGGGGAAAAAAGCTAAGAGACAACTCCAGGCCCTGAGTTCAAGCCCCAGTATCAATACTCACACATACAAACAAACCCACATACATATACCCTCCTCCCCCCCCCGCACACATTGTCCAAAAAGAAATGTATTCTTTACCTGACTTATGTAACTGTAACCCTTCTGTATATCACCTTTATAATAACAATTGGAAAAAAATTTAAAGAATGAAGGAGCTAATTGCTGGTGGCTCACACTTATAATCCTAGCTACTCAGGAGGCTGAGATGTGAGGATCATGGTTCAAAGCCAGCCAGAATAGGAACATCCATGAGACTCTTACCTCCAGTTAATCACAGGAAAAGTCAGAAGTGGAGCTACAGCTCAAAAGGTAGAGTGCTAGCATTGAGCAAAGGAGCTCAGTGACAACATGCAGGGCCAGCAGGAAAAAAAAAAAGAATGAAACAGTAAAAGCAGCAATTAGAGAAAAGAAGTGGAGACCTACTGAAGGATATAGGAGATGAAAGAAATGGATTCAGGTCAAGATGGCGCCTTCCCTCAAGAAGCTGCCAAGTGTGCCTCTGGGTCAGGGCCCTTATTGGAGATAATGAAAGAATGGCAGTGATTTGGTCTAACAAACTCATATTTCAAATATTGAAACAAAATTTTAAAACCCTTTTAAATTTTAGTAGACAAATCTTGAAAACCCAAACAAAAGATTTTTGTGCCCTACAGGTCAAAGCAAATTCCTTTTGCATCAGGTCTGAACCAATTCCCCAACAGGTTGCTAGGAAAAATTATCTTACTAATTTTGTTTAAACTACACACAGAATTGAGACCCTAGTCATTTTACACAATGACCTACTTCAAAGGAACTCCATTCAAATGTAATGGGTAGATTTATACTGGTTAGTAGATTTGCCTAAGGCTGGTCTAAAATCTTCCATCCATGATACTTTAATCAAATCATAGGGAAACAGTTAGACTGCCATTATTTTTATTTCCTTTTTACTGGAAAATGAGCAGAAAGCAAACAAATAGGCTATAACACATAAAGAGGATATAAACTTTAGCCCTTCATTTTATTATTTATTTATTTACTCATTCATTCTATCATTTATTTGTGGCGCTAGGGATGGAGCCCATGACATTGAGTATTCTAGGCAAGTACCCTGTCACTGAGCTTAACCACTCCCCCAAGCCTTATCACAGTCCTTTAAAGTTGTGGCTCTGGTCTTTGAACCCATCTAAGAACCACAGCACTAAGTACTGATTAAATACCATGCTGTGACCCCTGAATGTTTCTCCATAAATCCCCCTGAGCCAGCAATATTTCTTAGGATTTATGTACTAGCATAAGGATCCACAAAAGACATAACAGAGATAACCTTCATGACAAAACCTTTCCAGAAGGAGCAGAGGTAAATAATCTCATTGGCAAAACACCAAAGAAAGTCATATTAGGTTTTTCTAAGCCAGCACTGGCCCCATTGCCAGGGTTAGACAACCCTCTATGCAAAAAATGACTTACTGTGGAGTGCCCTTAACTCCTGATAGTATCTCTGAGAAAACCTAAACCTGACAGGCACGATATCAAATTGTATGTCAAGGAGAACAGGTTTAGATGCAGTGGTACTTAGCCAAAGTTTTACTGCACACGTAGGAAAGCCCATACCATTCCAAAGCACATTACTCTATCACAGTCTCTTGGACTCGTGCTCAGATTTAACTGTCCCACCAATGAACAACCAAACTTCACATCAGAACTTTTATTTATTTTTTCTCAAATTTTTATTATCAAACTGATGTACAGAGAGGTTACAGTTTCATATGTTAGGCATTGGATACATTTCTTGTACTGTTTGTTACCTTGTCCCTCATACCCCCCTCCCTCTTCCCCCTTTCCCTTCCCCCCCCTGAGGTGTTCAGTTCACTTACACCAAACAGTTTTGGAAGTATTGCTTTTGTAGTTGTTTGTCTTTTTTTACCCTGTGTCTCTCAATTTTGGTATTCCCTTTCAATTTCCTAGTTCCAATACCAGTATACACGGTTTCCAATATACTCAGATAAGATTACAGAGATAGTGTAGGTACAACCACAGGAAGGTGATACAAGAACATCATCAATAATAGAAGCTACAGATACACATGGGACATTGAAGGTAGTCACAACTGTGATATAACAATTGTTTCCATAACATGGAGTTCATTTCACTTAGCATCATCTTAGGTGTTCATAAGGGTATAGCTATTGGGCCTTGTGATGCTCTGCTATGACTTGCCTAAACTTGTACTAATTATTCCCAATAAGGGAGACCATAGAGTCCATGTATCTTTGGGTCTGGCTCACTTCACTTAGTATAATTTTTTTCCAAGTCCTTCCATTTCCTTACAAATGGGACAATGTCATTCTTTCTGATAGAGGCATAAAATTCCACTGTGTATATGTACCACATTTTCCTGATCCATTCGTCTACTGAGGGGCATCTGGGTTGGTTCCAGATTCTTGCTATGACAAATTGTGCTTCGATGAACATTGTTGTGCTGGTGGCATTACTGTGATTTTGTTTGTGGTCTTTTGGATAGATACCCAAAAGTGGGGCTGCTGGGTCATAGGGAAGTTCTATATTTAGCCTTCTGAGGAATCTCCATACTGCTTGCCAGAGTGGCTGAACCAGTTTAAATTCCCACCAACAATGAAGTAGGGTTCCCTTTTGGCCACATCCCCTCCAACAATTGTTATTGTTAGTTTTCTTGATATATGACATTCTTACTGGGGTGAGATGGAATCTCAATGTTGTTTTGATTTGCATTTCTTTTATGGCCAGTGATGTAGAGCACTTTTTCATATGTCTCTTGGCCATTCTCATTTCCTCATCAGAGAAGTCTCTTTGTAAGTCTTTAGCCCACTTGATGAGGGGGCTATTGGTTCTTTGCGGTTTTGTTTTGGAAGAAGGTAATTTTTTTAGTTCTGCATATATTTTAGATATGAGGCCTTTGTCCGTTGAATGGCCAGTAAAGATCTTCTCCCAGTCTGTGGGCTTTCTGTTTATCTTGCGAGCTATGTCCTTTGCCGTGCAGAAGCTCTGCAGTTTGATGCAGTCCCATTTGTCCAACCTTTCTTTGATTTGTAGCCTTTCTGGGTCTTTGTAAAGGAAGTTCCGTCCTGTGCCAAGGAGCCCAAGTGTTTCTCCTACTCCTTCCTTTAGTGTTTTCAGGGTGTCTGTTTTGATTTCGAGGTCTTTAATCCACTTGGAATTGATTTTGGTGCAGGGTGATATATAAGGTGCTAGTTTTAGTTTGTTGCATGTGTTGAGCCAGTTTTGCCAGCACCATTTGTTAAAGAGGCTATCTTTCTTCCATACTATTGTTTTAGCTCCTTTATCAAAGATTAAGTAGGCGTAGTTCTGTGGGTTCATTTCTGGGTCTTCAATTCTGTTCCATTGGTCTTCAGGCCTGTTCCAGTGCCAATACCAAGCTGTTTTTATTACTATAGCTTTATAATACAGCTTGAAGTTGGGTATTGTAATTCCTCCAGCACTGTTCTTTCTGCTTAGGAGTGTTTTTGCTATTCTAGGTCTTTTATTGTTCCATATGAATTTCTGGATTGCTTCCTCTATTTCATGAAAAAATGGTGTTGGGATATTAATGGGTATTGCATTGAATTTGTAGATAGCCTTTGGCAATATTGCCATTTTGATTATATTAATCCTCCCAATCCAGGAGCATGGGAGGTTTTTCCATTTCCTTAGTTCTGCCTTAATTTCTTTTTTCAAGCTTTTACAGTTCTCATCAAAGAGGTCTTTCAGTTCTTTGGTTAAGGTTATTCCTAGGTATTTTATATTTTTGGGGGCTATTGCAAAAGGAGTTGCTTTCCTGATTTCAGCCTCGGTCTTCGGGTTGTTAGCATAGAGAAAGGCCGTTAATTTTTGAAGGTTTATTTTATATCCTGCAACTTTGCCAAAGTTTTGGATCAGCTCTAGTAGCTTGGGGGTAGAGTCTATGGGATTCTTTAGGTATAGGATCATGTCATCACATCAGAACTTTTAGCAGGCACATGAGGTAATACCAAGCTCAGTCACAAGACAGACCTATTCAAATCATAAAATGCTTCTGCAAACATACTTACCTCCAAATTAATTAAAGAACCAGTACTTTACTTAAAAACTTCTCCTATGAGAAGAGAGGAGAACTTTGGCAGGGAGAGATACATTTCAAGGATGAGTTTTACCTTGGGTTAAAATAGTTCAATCTACTAGAGAGCTCTGGAAGACAGCATGGAATTGTCAGAGCCATCGGCTCTCAGTTGAGGGAGCTGGGGTATTGGCACTCAATTCCTGTCAGTCATTGAGCATTGATTCTCTGACATACCCAGTCTGCTCTGAGTGATAAAAAGAATAAGTTTCAGCCACCAGAAGAAAAAATATGCCACACCCAGAGCTTTGATGCCAGCAGTTTATAGAGTCAGGCTGGTTTGTGCCTCAGGATGAGCCTGATAGACATGATCAGGGCCCTGATGGGATCTGCCATATTCTCAGCAAATCCCCTCCATATTAAGTCAGGAGACAATTTTTAAGCAAACATGCTATTTCTCCCCCAAATACCTTTCTCTCCCATCTACTTCAAGCTGATGTGCACTTCTAATTTTCTGGAACTATATGACTCCAAAAGGGAAAGACATATTGTTTTGTGAAGGATGGTAGATTCTGCTACCCCCAAACTTGCCACTTTGGCATAAGGATTATTTTGAGCCAAAGTCTCTTCAAAAACCATCAGAGGCACTGGGCACCAATGGCTCACTCCTGTAATCCTAGCTCTTCAGGAGGCTGAGACATAAAGGATCACTATTTAAAGCCAGCCCAAGCAGAAAAGTTTCCTAGACTCCATCTCCAATTAACCAGCAAAAAGCTGGACTGGAGGTATAGTTCAAGTTATAGAATACCAGCTATGAGCACACAGAGACTTCAGGGCTCCTGACTTTAAACCCTCTGTATAGTCAAACAAATAGAAGCAAAGCCAAGAGGTACATGAAGGGTAGTGCATTGTCTTCTTGAAAGCCAGAGATAAAACCCCACATGGAAGGTATCTTCCCTATAGCCAGAGCATTTAATATTTTTATGTAACCACTGTCTTCTTAGTCACTTTTCCATGATTAAGTATCTAACCTCAAGCCTCTTTGTCTTTCCATTTTTCATAATTTGCTATTCTTTTTCCATGCCAGTATATAAACACTCAACTCTATCTACATCTACCAGTCTTCATTTCCTTATGAAGTCTCTTATTTCAATTGAAACTCACATTAAATAAATGTGTAGTTTTTCTCTTGTTGGTCTGTCTCTTGTTACAGGAATCTGAGGATTTAGACAAGGGGAGAAAAGGGCTTCCTTTCCCCTTTACATTAGCTAAAGACCCAGACTGTGTGGCTTAATTAATAGACACCAGCTTCTCATAGTTCCAGAGTCTAGAATAAACCTTTTACATTCCCTCCCACCCAACTCTTCAATACATGATGTGAGGAGCAACTGCAATGTTCTTTGGCACATCTTTGCTCTATTCTAGTAAATTGCATGGACAATGTTTGGAAGTTAACATAAGAACTGAACCCTACTAAGTGCTTCTATGTGTCTACTGTGCTGAGGCATCTACACTGTGGTCAGCTGATTATTCCCACTTGACAGAAAGGAAAACTGAGATTTGGAGAAGTAAAGAAATTGAGTGTTTAGCTCTGTGTTAAAACAACCAAACTTGTCTCTTAAGAGTAATATAAAGATAAGCTTCACCTGTACTACAAGTTTTATATTTAACTCAATAAATATTTAAAAGGTGAACTATTAAAGCACTGAGCTCAGCCTTGCGGGGGAGATGGAAGGAGTTGGGGAATTAATAAGACTTTGGGTCTGCTCCAAGCAATAGGAATATAGCAGAAATGCACTAGGGAAAGGGGAAGATATAAACCATCCACTGTAGTTCAGAGCACCTTCAGCACCCAGGCAAAGACAGGCAACCCAGCAGGGAGGTTGGAAAAATGCTGAAAGGACAGTTAGTACCTAGGTGGAGTAAACTGCGATATGGGACACTGAAACATGCTCATTCCTCCACCTTCATTCTTTATATCATGTGTTCCTAAAGTAGAATCAGAGGAGGTCCCAGAATCCAGAGGTACCTGCATACACAAGGTGAATGTTTAACTGGGTGTTGATGGCTTACACTTGTAATCCTAGCTACTCAGGAGTCTGAGATTGGAGGATTGTGGTTGGATTGTGGGCAGAGAAGTCCATTGAGACTCTTTATTTTCCACTAACCACCAAAAAGCAGGAAGTTACACTGTGGCTCAATTAGGAGAGCACTAGCCTTGAGCACAAGAGCTCAAGGACAGAGCTCAGGCCCCAAGTTAAGCCTAGTACTGCTCCCCCCCACCAAAAAAAAAGTTTAAAAATGAATGTTTAAAAGTAAGGACAGGACAGGAAGACACCTTGTGAAAGTAGCCTATGCATTAAAGGTAGAAGATGGCTGCAAACATGTGCAGCTGGCATGTACAATGTTTTTATACAACCAGATGACAACATTTAAATACCAGAGATTTGCTGCTGCTTTGCTCACCAGATATAGCCACCTGGGCCTGCATGCATGCCTGATATAAGAGGCAGATTCTCTTTTGTTACGTTTTTCCCTCTCTGTTTATAGTCCCTGTAGCCTCACACCAGCTGGTGTCATTCATTTTGATTATTTGCCAAGTCTCTGTAGCCCTAGGGTGGTGTCACTCAGATGATTCAGAAGGATTAAATTGTCATTGGAATATGTGTTTAAATCTTGGCCTTGCTATTTTACTAGCTGTGTGATTTTCCTTCTTATATCTCAATTTTCTCATCAGTTAAAGGGGTATTGTATCCTGTTGGGATCTGAACGATCCCTTTCTCCCCAAATTCTCGGGGAGAATGGTCCAAACCTCAAAACACTACGAGAGAGCACTCGACCTTATCTTCCGCCCGCAGAAGGTGAGGGAATGCTCTCGTTGGTCTGCGTTTAGCCGAGGAGAGTGAACTACTGAAGCCCCCCGTCCCTGCCCCTCCTCACGTGTCGACGATCGGCGCAGAGAAAGAAGGACTCCAGGGAGACGGTCTGAGGTTATGAACCGAACTCACCGCCCAAGGGGCGGGGGAAGGTCTTTATTGTGGTGGGTAAGGCGGGAAGGTGGGCTTCGCTAATTGGCTGAACTGGGCTGTCTCGGTCAGAGTGGCACCTGGGACTCCCCCCCATGGGCTGACGTCACGCCCCAATAGGACCGCCCCTTGGCACCGGCGGCGCCATCTTGGAGGCATCCACGTGGGCCTGAAATCGAGATGGGAGGCGGGCCAAGCCAGAACTACTCCTTCCGGTTCCGGACCCGGGAGGGGTAGGAGTGGCTACCGGCCATTTGCTCCCAAGGCGGGAAGAAGGGTGGTCGATCGGGGACCGCCCCTCTACATGTCCGGCCAGCATCCCCACATCTCCCCTTCTTTTATTTTTTAAATAGCAGGGGTGCCTTACTCGAGGGCGCGCCTGTCTTAGGTTGCCTCCCCCGTGGGAGATCGTACCCGTCATTGGCAAAGAGAACGCACTGGCACTTCAGGCTGACCTACCTGCCCGGGCGGCCAGCCCGATGGGTGAATCTGGGGAGAGCGGGATTGGCATTTGAGAGAAAGCCTTGATGCTTTTACTCCATGCCTATGGGCCCCGGCCAGTAGCGGGTCCTAATGGGCATTATGACTAACCTCGTGGGGTTCCCAATTGGTCAAAACAATGCCACTGTTGACCCGAACAGCCCTAGTTGTCGCCACAAGTGAAGACCTGTTCTAACCTAGGGTAAGGTAAACAGGGTGCAAATGTGAACCTAAGGTACTCATAACGTGAACAATTGCAACATAGAGTGGATGCAAACATGAACAGTTGTAACACATGAGCAATTGTAACACAGGTACAATGCAATGGAAAATCTCTTATCTGGCTCAGTCCCTAAGAGATAGAAAAGTCCTGGTCCATTCTGGTGACAACCAGGACGACACAGGCAGCATTCCCTCTCTCCACTAGCGAGGTAGCAACAGGTCCAAGCTTTGGCTCCAGCGGCTTTCGTTGGTCCACGGCAGCCAAGGTGCTGATAGCTTAAGGCACTGGTTAGTAAACATTTGGAGCAAGGTGCCAATTTCCTTGCTTATTGTAAACATTTATCATAAAACACATAAAACATTAAGGTGTCGAAACCCTTTAGCTCCTATTTCCCACCAATGGGGCCCCCAAGGTAAGCAGCAAGGGGAGGAGCAAAGGAAGGAACAACAGTGTGCAAAATTATCCTTTTAGTCCTTGTGCAACGCTGCAGACGATGCCACAGCAAAACATTGCGCCACGGGACGCCAGGCGATGTCCAGGAAGCACGTAGAGCTGGCACTGGTCCACCGCCAATGTACACAGGCAGGCCTTCTGTCTCCCCATTGAAGATCCGTCAGGGTTTCCGTCCTTTTTTCTTTTCCTAGAGAGTAAAGGGAGACATCCCTCAAGGGCAAGTGCCCTTGGGTGGTCATTCTGATGGACAATGTTTTACATCTCTAGCCGGTATCCAGATTGGATTCGGTTCCCCAGTGGGAAAAACGCAGGCAAAGCCTCTTCCGACACTGATAAGTGGGTCGGGCCCACGCCACGCCCCTGTCAGGGGATCCTTCCACCGGACCTCCACCTTTAAGTAGGGTGTTTGGCTTGACCAGTGTCTCTGAAAAGCCGACAGAGGTTGGTCCTTAGAGAAATTTAAAATATTCAATGTAAACAATGCTGTCCTCAGCTGGTCATGGGGGCTTCCCCCCCCTTTTTGTTTTAATAATTGATCCTTTAGGGTCTTATTATGCCTCTCAATTATGGCTTGACCCTTTGGGTTATAAGGTATTCCAGTGGTATGTTTAATATTCCACGTTTGGAAAAATGCCTGTAAAGGCTTACTGGTGAAACAAGGTCCATTATCTGTTTTCACCTGTAAAGGCAGCCCTAGGATAGCAAAACATTGTAAGAAGTGGCTTTCAGCATGCCGTGCTCTCTCCCCCGTGTGCAGGGAGGCCCAACAGGCACCAGAGCACGTGTCAATAGACATAAATATATATTTTAGCCTTCCAAAGGGGGCGTAATGGGTCACGTCAGTCTGCCAAATGACGTTGGGTCTTAACCCTCTGGGATTCACCCCCGGAGATTGCAGAGGCGGGACTTGCACAAAAGGCATACATTCCTTACAAGTCCTAATAATCTTCTTTAAATCCTTTATAGGAACCAAAGGAAATCTCTGATGTAACCCTCTCCAGTTCAAATGTGTACGCTCATGGAGTCCTTGAGCCATTTGAAGGTTTTGAGGCTGTAAGACAGCCACTGCTATAACAATCCCATCAGTGGCCAGCTGGTCGGCCATATGATTACCTTGTGTCAGCATCCCAGGCAGTCCTTGGTGTCCACGAAGGTGCTGCAAGAATATAGGCTCAGCCCGCTCTTTTAACAGAGATCTAACTTGGATCATCAGAGGGGTGATTGGGTTCTCATCTAATTTGATGTATGAGGACACCAGGTTTGGTAGCAGATTTACCACATACATACTGTCAGAAAACAGGTTCATTGGTTGTTTGACCTGGGTCAGTGCCAGGGCCACTGCGTACAGCTCCTTAAACTGTGCAGATCCAGTAACGGCCTCAAAATAATGGGTGTTTTTTCTCTCACAGGTAGGAGAGGAGGCGGGGCATACCACCACGGCAGACCCCGCCCTTCCCCCATCTGTAAAAACATTTACAGCCTTGATAAGAGGCCTGGTGGAAAAAAGCATAGGGGGAATCCAACGTAGCTTGGAAAATGAGGTCACCCACCTCGAAGTTCCATAATGGCAATCTACTGTCCCCATGAAGCCCTCTAAGGCATTAGATACCCTGTTATGGTTTCTTCTGACCCATTCAATATCTGCCAACCGGTAAGGGATGGTTATCACATCAGGATCCTTCCCATAATGCCTCAGGGAGGTATCCCTACCTTTAATTATTAAGTCAGCTAGCTGGTCCATCTGTGAATAAACCCTGGGGGCTCCTCCCACTGACGCGTGCACCCATTGAAGGGGTTCGCCAGACTGGGTAATGGCAGCTGAAAAAAGCTCTGATCCAGGGAGGACCCAGAGACAGAGTGGACACTCAGGCTTATAGCGAGCTAACTGTGCCACATCTAGGGCCCTTTGGACTTTCTGGAATATTGCTTGGAGTGATGGAGTTATTGTAATAACATCATTGGGTGCCTTGCCCTTCAAAGAGTCATGGAGCGGCAGCAGCTGCTCAGTAGGCAGGTGAAGCCAGGGCCTTAGCCAGTTAATCTCACCTAGCAATTTCTGCATCTCTACCATAGTATAAGATGGCTTGAAGGACAACTGGGGTTTAAGGGGGCACACCGAGTCTAATTTAAGCTCTGCCCCCAAGATCTTAAAGGGGTACACTTTCTGAACCTTGTCACGGGCTATGCGCAGCCCTCCTCTATGCAGGAGTGTTCGTACCTTCCTATAGGCTAAGTCTAGTACCTGAACATCTGCTGATCCAATAAGAATATCATCCATGTAAATGACCAAAAAAATATCTGGCTGGTTCTGAATGGGTTGGAGAACCTGTGACACATATTGTTGGCAGAAGGCAGGACTATTAGCCATGCCCTGGGGCAGGACCACCCACTCATACCTTTGGTCCGGCCCATGGTGGTTAACTGAGGGCACGGAAAAGGCAAACTTTTCACAGTCTCGGGGGTCCAGGGGGATGGAAAAGAAACAGTCCTTGATGTCAAGTATGATAATATGAAGATCCCGAGGAATGGAGGGGATCCATGGCAGCCCCCTTAGGGGGGTGCCCACAGGAACTATTCGCTCATTAATCCTTCTTAGGTCCTGTACCATCCTCCATTTACCTGAGGTCTTTTGTACAACAAATACTGGGCTGTTCCAAGGGCTCAGCGAGCGTCTGATATGCCCTAGGGACAGTTGCTCTGACACTATTTCTCTTAATTTCTCTAACTTGTTTGAGGGGAGTGGCCACTGTTCCAACCACACTGGGGGTCCCGGGAGCCACTGAATGGCAGGGACGGTGGGAACAGTGGCCCCTAGGATTGGGGGTGAGGCCCTGTAGAAGAAACAGGAGTCTCCTGGCTTGAGGTCTCAGGTGGAGACACTTCCTGATGGCTATTAGGGTCACCTGTCAGGTCATGGCCTGACGAGACCACGGCCTTGGTCTCCACTAAGATATCCCGACCCAGCAGATTGTTCCGTAAGCCAGTCATTATCAAGGGACGCACTTCTCCCTTTTTTCCATCCGGATCTGTCCAGACAAGCCAGTTTCTAGTTACTTCACTGGCAACATTGCCTCCTACTCCTGTTGTCTGGGGCCCGGGCACCAAATCCCACCAAGGAGGGACTTCCTCCTTCCTCAATACAGTCCGGTCAGCTCCGGTATCGATTAGGCATCGGAACCTTTTCCCGGCTATAGTAACCATCATACTTGGCTTGTCTTCTGAGACTATCGGGACCACCCAGTGAATCTCAGGTTTGTCATCAGGCAGGTCGCCGGGTTGGTCACGGGGCTGATCGCTAGACCGGCTGCCTCCTTTGGATGACGGGGCCGGAGAGCGCCCCACTACTGGTTTGCTGCTAGACTGGCCGCCTCCTTTGGGTGACGGGGCTGGAGGGCGCCCCACTACTAGTTTAAAGGCTTCCCCCCAGCCTCGAACTTGGACTTGCACTCGCTCTGCCAATGATAACCTTTCTTGCATCGGGGGCAAGGTGTCTTGGGTGGCAACTTGGTTTGGCCAGAGTTTCGTCCCGACGAGGCACTAGGTTTTGCCGAGCCTGACGGACATTCTCTCTTGAGATGGCCACGACCGCCACACCCATAACATCGCCCCTTGCCTGCCCCATTGGCCGTTGCAGAAGCGTGCTCCTCATTAAGTGAGGCAGTCAGCACCTGTGTCCTGCGGGTCTGGGTATCGAGACTCCGACAGGCATATATCCAGCTTTCTAGGGGTTTGTCCTTCATACCTGCACAAGCTATCTTATGGTCTGGGGCCATTCCGTCCCACACCAAAGATCTAACAAGTTCATCTATCTGAGACCAAGGAGCCTTTAACTGAATGCTTTCCTCCACCCTCTCAATAAATGAGACGAGATCCTCTGTTGCCCCTTGAATAACTTCTAATGTCGTGATCTTTGAGGGCCCTTTCCCTAAGGATGTCCATGCCCACATCCCCAAGGCCCACACTCGCCTCCGGTAGGCTGGGGGAAGAGACATCTGGGGAAAGTCAGTAACGTGTGGATTGGGGGGCCCATACATCATCTCGAAGGTGACGGGGATTGGAGGAATGTTTGCGAGAAATTTCTCAGCCTGATCAGAGCATGCATTCCTAAAAGCTGCGCACCACCTCTTATAATCTTTCCTGTCTAGCACAGTCTGACCTACACGTCTCCACGTTTGTGCATTGGAAAACCGGTTGCTCAGGCCCCGGAGTAGGGCGTGAGCCCAAGGAGAGTTCGGTCCCTTCTCAGTGACCGTTTTTCTAAGATCTCGGAACTCCTTGACTTCCTCAGGTTCCCACCCAGCCGTGATGCTTGCTACATCAAAGTCTACCGTCTCTATACCTGGTGCAAAGTCCGGCAACGGCTGCTCCAGTTGCGGATACGGCAACGCTGGTGGCGATCGCGATGAAAGCGTGGCAGGCCATCGCGTGCTCAGGGCAACCTGTTTGGAGGGGGTAGGAGGGGGCGACGGCAGAGGCTGCCGGCTGCCCCCCTCCCTGGCCGCGTGTCTCGGGAGTGCGGCATCTGGTCCGGGGTCCCGGAGATTAAGCCCACGATCGAGATCGGCTTGTAGCTCCTCCGCGGGCCCGTCAGGAAGGGGCGTCAGGCCCTCCTCCTGCAGGTCCGCCGGGGGATCTCCTCCTTCTTCCCCAGGGTTCTCCTCCGCGGCTCCCGCCTGCCCTAATGGGATCTCTCCTGTAGAAAGCCAATCTTTGAGAGAGGTAATAATTGGAAAAATCACAAGAGGGAGATCCTCTCCTATCTCCTCTTCCTTGCCGTCCAGCTCCCTCCCCAGCTGGTCCCAGGTTTCCCAGGAAAGCGGATTGGCCTTAACCAACCATGGGATGGCCTGGGTCAGCTTCTCCCAGATCCGCTTGATGGTAGGATCTGAGATGCGCTGTCCACTACTTTTAACCATGAACCATAATATCTTAACCGTTGGTTCATTCCATTTGCTATGCGCTTGACCCATCTCAGTGGGATCTCTCCTCCAACCCAATCGCTAAACGCAGTCTGTGGGGATACTACACCCCAAAATTCCCGGCCGTGTGGTTTGCCCCACGTTGGGCGCCAGATGTTGGGATCTGAACGATCCCTTTCTCCCCAAATTCTCGGGGAGAATGGTCCAAACCTCAAAACACTACGAGAGAGCACTCGACCTTATCTTCCGCCCGCAGAAGGTGAGGGAATGCTCTCGTTGGTCTGCGTTTAGCCGAGGAGAGTGAACTACTGAAGCCCCCCGTCCCTGCCCCTCCTCACGTGTCGACGATCGGCGCAGAGAAAGAAGGACTCCAGGGAGACGGTCTGAGGTTATGAACCGAACTCACCGCCCAAGGGGCGGGGGAAGGTCTTTATTGTGGTGGGTAAGGCGGGAAGGTGGGCTTCGCTAATTGGCTGAACTGGGCTGTCTCGGTCAGAGTGGCACCTGGGACTCCCCCCCATGGGCTGACGTCACGCCCCAATAGGACCGCCCCTTGGCACCGGCGGCGCCATCTTGGAGGCATCCACGTGGGCCTGAAATCGAGATGGGAGGCGGGCCAAGCCAGAACTACTCCTTCCGGTTCCGGACCCGGGAGGGGTAGGAGTGGCTACCGGCCATTTGCTCCCAAGGCGGGAAGAAGGGTGGTCGATCGGGGACCGCCCCTCTACATGTCCGGCCAGCATCCCCACAGTATCCAGTCTACAGGAACTACTTAGTAGGTAGAAATTACTTTACATAGCACCTAGCAACACTGAAAGTTCAAAACAGACATCAGCTCTTGCTACTGTTGTTCCAGGGTCCTTTCAGTGTGTACTACTTTGTCTTGGGATAATTATCTCCATAGGAGAGCAAGGTCAACAGGCCTAGAGTAACTACTTCGGGGAATATGTATAGGACAATTAGTTTTACACTGCTCCAAAAGCAATTCTGCAACTTCAAGCAGTCTGGTCATTATTCCTAAAGTCACTAAGAAATTAGTAGAAAATATTTCATTGACAAAAAGGTCAGTATCATCTTTGTAGCGACCCAGGCACAAATGTTTGGCTTTCAAAACAATTTAAAATTGTTTCTATTGGAAAGAAAATTTATGCTACAATGCACATTTTTTTGCTTAAATGACTCATACACATTAATCTCAACAAAGAAAACTGGATTCTTGTTTAGGAGATTAGATATCAAAATACTCCTTTACAAGATTGCAGACAAAAATTATGAACACGTTTATTGTTTACATATATGAGTTGTGTGTGCACTAATAATTATTCCTCAGTTAGTAATGACCTGGGTTTTCATGACTTGGACAGACAGGGACTATTCCCACGAGGATGTGGGATGATGAGGTGCTAGGTTACTAATTGAGTGGGCATGTCAAATTTGCCATGCATTTCTGACTACTCGGGCTGAGATCTAAAGACAGAAATTTGAAGCCAGACCAGGCAGAAAAGTCCACAAGACTCTTATCTCTAATTGACCAGCAATATGGATGAAGTGGAAGTGTTGCTCAAGTGGTAGAGTATTAGCCTTGAGTGAAAAAGCCAAGCAACAGCAGGAGGTCCTGAGTTCAAGCTCCAGTGCCAACAATAAGTAAGTAAATTTGCACTGAGTAAATCCTACACGGGATGATAAAGAGTAGAAAATTAAATAACAGGGTAAGATGGGGGTGGCACCTGCTTTATTCCTTTCCCTTCTGGGGATTGAAAGCAGGGACCAGATTTCTGGAGCTTTTCCCTGACCTTTTCTGTTCACTGTGCATCCCAGACAAGCCAATTACCTTATCTATTACCTTCTGCCTTTCCCCATCTAAAAAAAAATATCCAACTAATATCTCTTGCATGGGATTGTCAAGCTGAAATACACATAGAGGACTTAGCATAGTGCTGGACATACTGTAAGAATTCAATAATGTAGCCACCAATATTACTAACTGAAGGTCAATTTACCACTCCTTTCAACACAATGACCAAGACATTTGCACTACTTGGAAGAAATCTGTATTTTTCTGTTTCCCTTGAGTTCACTGCCACTTTTGTGCCCAGAAAGGCAAAGAAACACTTGTTTTAACTCCTTCAGGAAAACATTGAATTGTGAAGGGAAAGAGTAGGAATAGGATTAACCAGAGAGTGCAAACAGAGGAACAGCTACCAAGGGCCATGTTGCAGAATAGAGGAAACAATGGTAGTGAGGGATCAGGGAAAGAAGCAGTTCTCAGTTCATCGTCTCCTCATCCCAGCAAATCAGAAACTGCAAATGCAGTTACTTCATTTGAGCACCTGATCCCTTTCAGTTTCTTTTTAATCAAGACAACATTTATTTATTGGGAAGTACCCAGTTGGATTAACATTTGAACAATCTCACCTAGCAATAAATCTTCAGATCAGCTATAAGTTAACTTTTTTTTTTAAACATTTCTTTTTCTTCTTCTTTTTTTTTGGCCAGTCCTGGAGCTTGGACTCAGGGCCTGAGCACTGTCTCTGGCTTCTTTTTGCTCAAGGCTAGCACTCTGCCACTTGAGCCATAGTGCCACTTCTGGCGATTTTCTATATATGTGGTGCTGGGGAGTCATGTATACGAGGCAAGCACTCTTGCCACTAGGCCATATTCCCAGCCCCTATAAGTTAACTTTTTGAGGACACTTGCTCATAACTGGAAATAAATTAAATACTCAAAAAAAAAAGGTATTTTATGTAGGACCATATCCCAATATTCCTATATTCTGGATTTATAGTCAGGCATGGGAGTAAAAGGTCTGTGGAGATATTAACTATTAATGTTTTCCCCCATGTCTGCTTGAACTTCCCCCCCTCAATTATTGTGGGGGCATACAGATCCTGGAGGTGAAATCTTAATGGGCCCCAATAGATGTACATGTTTATATAATGATTTTACTAACCTCACTCTTCAACAGTGAACTCCTGGGCAATTCTGCAGGTGAAGTGTATGATGGATACTAATTTACACAGGCTTAAATAGAGTCTTTTATAGCCTTATAACTTCTACTTCAGAGAGTAAGGCAGAGGGGCAATGGAAATATAGACTTGAGTGAAATGCAGAGAAAGTGTCTTGGGAAATCAAATGTAGAACAAATGGACAGACTTGGGAAAATGTATTATATTATAAAATGGGCTGAATGAAAATGTCAGACACAGCAGAGTACAGGCTGTCCTTCCCAGGGCAGAGAAAGCCATCTCTGGGATGGGAAAGAGCCAAGGATTCAGTCACTAGAGAGGTTGGGATGCTTGTTGGACAAGCTGGGCACAGGTGCCTCCAGAGACAGTAATTAGCAATTAGCAAATGGGCAGGGCAGAGGTGAAAGCAGGCCAGGCACTTGATTTTGTTTTCCCTTGCATTTGATATGCGAAAGCCACATTGATGATCACTAGGTTTGAATCTGCCAAGCTTGATTGGCTTATTCAGCTAGAAATGATTCTTTGTAGTGTTTCACATTTCTGTCTCCAGTTTCTTAACATGAGCTGCAGTTGTGGCTTTAGCTGGTCCCTGGGAAGCCTCCTGTCCACCATGGGGCTGCTCCAAAGCTGTCTCCACCGACATAACCAGGATGTTTGGGAAATATGGAGAGGGAGCCCTTTACACAGTGTTGCTGGGAGACCCAGAATGAAAATTCATGTTAACTGCTACAAATTCTGAAAAGCACTTGAACATTTGCATTTGCTTATGAAACATGCTCTTGACTTGATCAAATAAAACATTATGTGAACCCTGCCCATGGGTTATTTATCCCAGCACTGAATGTTCAAAGTGTCAAAGATTCTATTACCACCGAAGCCTCTGTGGACCTCAAGCTCATTTTCTCTGAATTTAAATAAGCCCGGTACCTCTGCATTTGTCTTCACCAGTCATATTTTTGAGTGGCAGAATTATCTTAGAGGCTCTGCCCTGGACCCTTTAGAAGAGGAAGGCAAGCTGATTGAACAGAATTTGCTCCCTAAGTTAGGGATCATCAAATTAGAGCTCATAGCCCAAATGCACAGTGTTGCTTCTTGTTGCTGCTGTTGTTTTCATAAATAAAGATTTATTAGAACACAACAATGCCTATTAATTGATGGATTATCTGTGGCTGCTTTCATACTACAGCAACCACGTTTAGATGCCACAAAAGATAGTCCTGCCAGCACAGCTCACAGTATTTCCTGTAAGGATTTCTATAGATAAGCTTGCTGCCAGGGATGGAAGGGCATGTATACCTTTAAACTCAGCTCTTCGAAGGCCAAAGCCAGGAGAATCTTGAGTTTGAAGCTGGCTTGAGCTATTTAGTGAGACTGTCTCAAAAAGAAACCAGGCATCATGGCTCACACTTGTAATCCTAGCTACTCAGAAGGCTAAGATCTGAGGATCACAGATTGAAGCTAGCTCATGCAAGAAAAGTCTTCATGAAACTCTTATCTCCAATTAACCACTCAAAAACTGGAAGTGGAGCTGTGGCTTAAGTGGTAGAGTGCAAACCTTGAGCACAAAGAGGCTCACGGACAGAGCCCAGGCCCTGAGTTCAAGCCCCACAACCAACAAAAAAGAGAAAAAAGAAAAAGAAGGAGGGAGAAAAGAAGGAGAAAGGAAGGGAGGAAGGAAGGAAATTTCTTAACCTTTTGACATTTGCCCTACTCCCTCTCCAGACCATTGAAAAGCCTGGTAGAGTCTAGGAATGAAGAGAAATGCAATCTAAGTGGGTGTCCTTTTCCTCTCTGTGCTCAGAGACCTCCCTTCTAACATCTCCCTGCACTTATACCCCAGAAATCACAAAAATTAATTTTACCCTTCTTGTATCTTTGACCCCAAGTCCATAGCATAGCATCAATGGTGGATTCCTGCATGTCTTATGTTATGCAGTCCCTTCACCTGCAGCTTACACTTGCTCCCTGTGTTCTGCTACCCTATAGACATGTTAATTCTCAAGGATTCAAGATGTATATATTCTCAGAAAATGGGGACTATGATTGGCTCTGTGTTTGTACCTTTAATGCATGCTATCATTTTTAATTATACTTCAAAGCTTTATGAAGAAAAGGCCAAGATAATCTTCTCTCAAACGGTGAGACCTCTGGTGTGGGAATTCTCTATAATACCTATGACACAGTAAGTCTCCAGAGAAGAAGGTACCGTTTTGTGTTTCCCTCCAAACAGCCAGCCATATATAAATCACAACTGGATTTATACTGATCAGATAAGGGCTTTTAATTCTTTATAAATTCTGATGTCAAGCTTACTTACAAGGCAATATTTCTGACAAGCATTGAGCACATTCTCTGTAACTTCCCACATAGTCTTATAAATTAATCTCTGGTCAGCTATTCCCAGTAGATACTGTGTATTCTGGGTTCTCAGTGAAAAAAAAATAGGATTTCTAGAAGATGGAGATTTAGGTGGGTCTATGTATAGAAAGGACAGGTTGGTCCCCAGAGCTGCTCAGTCAGCTCCACTCAGCCCCAGCTGTCAGGAAGACCTGATAGAACCTCAGGGCACTGGCCCAGCCCTACACCTGGCCCATATGTTTGTCCATGCACCTCCCAGCCTAGAGGGCCCATGAGCTACTGGGATTTGGAGTGGAGGGAGTCGGGTAAGCAGTTCAGAGCAACTTGCTAAATTAAAGAGTTTCGACCAATGAGTTTGTATTTAGGCTCAAGAGAAGGGTATGCTGGCCATTTATTATTCCCACAAAATATTTTGGTCACTGGGTCAAAGCTTTGAATCTCAGCTTTCTTGGGAATTTATGCATTTCATGGTGCCTTCTATATTGATTTAAAAAGGAACTGTATCTTCTTTTTAGCCAGTCCTTGGGCTTGAACCCTGGTCTGAGCTCTATCCTTGAGCTGCTTTTGTTCATGATTAGCTCTTTACCACTTGAGTGCCTTTTCTAAGTAGTTTATTGGAGATTCTAACAGTCTCACAGACTTTTCTTCCTGGGCTGGCTTCCAACCATGATCCTCAGATCTCAACCTCCTGAGTAGCTAGGATTATAGGCATGAGCCACCAGCATTCAGCACAACAACTATATCTTTTGATACTTAATACTTTGCCAATATGAAGGGAGTAATAATGGTAAAATAAAGGCTGACCTTTACAGTTACCTTACAGTTACAGTAATTTTAATGATGTTAATGTTGTCAAGCTCTAAGTAGACAGCTAAACAATTTTGTGATTTGAATGTGCCATTCAAATTAATTCTCTTTGTTCTTCCTCCACTCCTACTCTCTGGTTTTATGGCACTACTGATTTATATTTAGGGCCCTATCTTGAGAAGGAGACATGCTGAATTAAAAAGGAGACTAGTTTAATGCAAGGTGGATGGTGAAATCTTGTTTCCTGGCCCAGAATGTTGAAACTCTACAAAGAATGGTGGCAAAATAGTTCAGTGTGGGTACAGTCATCCTATAAGTTGCCCCTAGGGGTCGAGGCCAAGTCTGGAAACAATTCCACTAAAGAGCTCTTGATGGCCCATAATTCACTGCTTTGATTTCCAATCAATACCTCCCTTAACTCAGTTTCTTAAATTTATAAATGAAATGGAGAACCTGTAATTCAACTCATGTCTTCAAAGAAAAAGAAATTTGATCAATGTCCTCCCACCAACACACACACACAATCATACACACACATAAATCAAACTTGTGAGATTAAGATAACTTATGCTAACTCTGTGACTATGACTCTTATCAGCACACATCTCAATATTGCAGACTGACAAGCAACCTTTCCAATTCGCAGCTGACAGAGATTGAGGAAATCTCCCTCAAATTTAATCTCAGAAAAGCTATTCTTCTGGTTTCTAGTTAAAGTGATTGCACACTAATTAAATTGAAGTACCTATCAGAATTAAAGCAAGAAGTTCTATGAAAGGACAAGTCTTCAATTGATGAAAAAAGTATTGAACATAACAAAGTTCATTGAACATATTTTTGGGGTAAACAGGTAGAATAATGAAGATTTTCGCACAGAAGGTCATTTTTTTAAAGTTTTTATTATAATACTGATGTACAGAGAGGTTACAGTTTCATATGTTAGGCATTGGATACATTTCTTGTACTGTTTGTTACATTGTCCCTCATACTTCCCTCCCCCCTCCCCCTTACTCTTTCCCCCCCTGAGGTGTTCAGTTCACTTACACCAAACAGTTTTTCAAGTATTGCTTTTGTAGTTGTTTATCTTTTTTTTACCCTGTGTCTCTCAATTTTGGTATTCCCTTTCAATTTCCTAGTTCTAATACCAGTATACATGGTTTCCAATATACTCAGATAAGATTACAGAGATAGTGTAGATACAATCACAGGAAGGTGATACAAGAACATCATCAATAGTAGAAGCTACAGATACACATGGGATGTTGCAAGTAGTTACAACTGTGATATAACAATCGTTTCCATAACATGGAGTTCATTTCACTTAGCATCATCTTAGGTGTTCATAAGGGTATAGCTATTGGGCCTTGTGATCCTCTGCTGTGACTTGCCTAAACCTGGGCTAATTATTCCCAATAAGGGAGACCATAGAGTCCATGTTTCTTTGGGTCTGGCTCACTTCACCTAGTATAATTTTTTCCAAGTCCTTCCATTTCCTTACAAATGGGGCAATGTCATTCTTTCTGATAGAGGCATAAAATTCCATTGTGTATATGTACCACATTTTCCTGATCCATTTGTCTACTGAGGGGCATCTGGGTTGGTTCCAGATTCTCGCTATGACAAATTGCGCTGCAATGAACATTGTTGTGCTGGTGGCTTTACTGTGATTTTGTTTGTGGTTTTTTGGATACCCAAAAGTGGGGTTGCTGGGTCATAGGGGAGTTCTACATTTAGCCTACAGAAGGTCATTTTTATTCATCATATTTAAGTATATTAGAATGAAAAATAAACATGATCCAATAAAAACCTTAAGCAAGGGACTGCTTCAATCCCAAAGCAGAATCAAGCAGTTTTTAAGCACCTCTCAACCACCTACAATTTGGATAAAAGATAACTAATTGAATTTTAGAATTTAGTCTTAGAATTATGGTTACTGAGAGGCTGTAGTTAGAAAACAGCACTACAGCTAGGCTCCAGGGACTCGTACCTGTGGTCCTAGTTACCCAGGAGACTGAGGTCTGAGAATCTTGGTTTAAAGCCAACTTGTGCAGAAAAGTCTGTGAGACTTTTATTTCCAATTGACCAGCAAGAAGCCAAAAGTGGTGCTGTGGCTCAAGTGGTAAGAGTGCTACCCTTGAGCAAAAAACTCAGAGACAGCACCTAGGCCCTGAGTTTAGCACCCAGGCCCTGAGTTCAAGGACTAGAATCAAAAGAATTTTTTGTAAAGAGAGAGAAAAAGAAATAAGTACTACATCAAAATACTATAATAGATACCTCTTTCCTTGAAAATTAACATCTCTAATGCAATTAATATGTGAGTAGTAAATTACTTTTGAAGTTGCTAGAAGGTAAGCCTCTAAAGGGTAGAGATCCTTGGATATGTTTGTATACCAACATATCCCAAGAAATCAGAATAGTTAGTGTTCAGTAAATAGTTGTTGATTGAGTGAATAAAGTTAGGAGATAAGGTCAGCCAGAATTAGGCATCTGCAGGTGGGAAGTGGGAATAAAGAGCTAGAGTCAGCTGTGTAAAGAGACACACTTGGCCTCTTAGGGATACTAATCTCTTGGGAGGGTTTGCATTTCAAGAGGATTAGATTTTCCTTTTGAGTGTAACTGGCTCACAAAGGTACTGGCAGACAGAGAATACCGAAGCAAAAGCTGGAACCGTTTCATCTGCATGTCTGAACTTTCTAATTTTAAAATTCAGCAGACAGTGACAGCTTTCTCCCAATTTAAAAAAAAAGTTACTGAGGACTTTATTGACAATTTTGAGTTTTTCTCCATTCTTTTAAAACTTTATTTTCAGCTACAACTTTTGTGACATTATAGCTCGAATGGCTTAGAGTTTTCTTTCTCACAATGATCAATGTAGGCCAGTGCTTTCATCAAATCTGAGGACTTCTTTTAGAGTCGCCTCTGCACTGTGATGAAAGGTAACATCCCAAATGTAAAGATCCTGAGAGATCACCCCAATTCATCACCAGCAATTTAAGCAGGTGAATGGGGTGCTTTACAGTAGGGTCTATCTGTATCTCAATTGATCATCTATAAGTTGGGTTTGTTTGTTTTGTACCTGGGCTAGAACTCAGGATATCACACCTTCAGTTGGCCTTTTCACTTAAGGCTAGTGCTCTACCACTTGAGCTACACCTCCACTCTGACCTTTGTTGGTTAATTGGAGATAAGAATCTCACAGATTTAGCAGGGCTGTTAACCCTAATTATTCGGGAGACTGAGATCTGAGGATTACAGTTCAAAGTCAGCATGGGCAAGAAAGTCTCTGAGAGTCTTATCTCCAATTAACTACCAAAATACTGGACCTGAACCTCTTGCTCAAGTGGTAGAGTGCCAGCCTTGGGCAAAAAAAGTTCAAAGACCCAGGCCTTGAGTTCAAGTCCCAGGACCAACACACACACACACACACACACACACACACACACACACACACACACACGCCTCAAGTCATGAACTTGAGATCTCGGTTCCTGATAGCTAGGATTATAGGCACAAGCCACCAGCTCTAGCTATCAAGCACATTTAAATATATCTTCTGTTTACTCCCAAGGTTCTATGAGAATGAATTCATTGAAATGTATTTATTTAATGATGTGAAACATTAAAAAGGTAAAAAGAAAAAAAAACAATGTGCAATACTTTACTATTATTCTTACCCTAAGAACAACTACTTAGAAAACTACAACATCCTGATCACGTTTTCTGAAACTTTCGCATAGATCATCTCATCTTTGTAAGCATGATAGGACCTGAAGAGCTCTGGTGTTAGAGGAAACTGGTTCAGTGTCAGTCTCCCAATTAGTAACGGCTTCCAGCACAGTTCATCTCTCTTGGCTTCAATGACTCCCTCTATAATATACAAGAGATTGACAATAGTAATAAGAATAATACATACTTTCATATTTGCTGATATAGGATTGAAACCCAGGTCTTCTCAGTCAGTTCCCTTTCCACTATTCTAGAGTTAGATTTGCTATTAAACACATTTAACATTCACTCCTTGTGCATGGAGAAAACACCTGTGCCATTTTAGTATTTCGGTGAAATGTTCCTCGTTAAAACAGCATTCTGTTGGCCTCACCACTGAGACTATTCAAATTGAAGAAACTATTCAGAGTTATTTGTGTTCTTGAATCTTCTTCTCAGAGCAAATTTTTTCTTAAGGTAACAGTGTTATAGGCAATTGTGATGTTTTGGTCTCTTATCAGTAATACATACTGATGTAGCTGGTAATTAAACAGAGAAGTTTCCGTGATGAAGAAAACTAGACTGGCTCCTGGTAAAGACCTGGGCTCAACTGACAGCACCACTTCCATTTCCTATTCCAATTCCGTCTTTGCTGCTTCCTTTTCCTATAGAAAAGGTCTCCAAAATTGCCTGTTTCTAAGATCTTCTTTTCTCCTTGAAAGCCATACACAAATGAGGAGAGAGAGAGAGAGAGAGAGAGAGAGAGAGAGAGAGAGAGAGAGAGAGAGAGAGAGAGAGAGAGAGAGGAGGGAAAAAGGGAGGAGGGGAGGGAGGGAGGGAGGGAAAGAAGCAAGTGATGGTGGGGGGGGCATTGGTGGCTTTTCCTAGCTACTCAGGAGGCTGAAGTCTGAGGACTGCAGCTTAAAGCCAGCCCAGGCAGAAAGGTTTGCGATACTGTTATCTCCAATTAACTACCAAAAATATGGAAACTATTCTGTGGCTCAAAGTGGTAGCTTGCTAACCTTGAGCACAAAAGCTCGGGGACAGTACCCACACCCTGAGTTCAAGTCCCAGGACTAACAAAAAATAAGAAAGCAAGCAAGCAAGAAAGAAAGAAAGGTGGAAGGAAAGAAAGAAAGAAAAAGAAGGGAGGTAGGGAAGGGGAAAAGACAAATAAAAAGGAAAGAAAAGGAAAATAGTTTTTCCCCCCCTTGCTTTGTTCCCCCTAAGAAGTTAAGTTGGTGGGCTGGGGTGGGGGAGTAGGGAGCATATTTTAATTCTATACTCTACAGTTACTACTCTCCCAAATAAAATTCGGAACCTTTGCTTGTGGGTGAAGGTGCAAAGTTTGCTTTATAAAAAGCTATGATAAAATGTCCATAATATAAAATGTATCCTTTAAGACACTTTTAACTGTAGAGTTCCATAGCATTTTACACATTTACATTGTTGCAGAACTGCCATCCATTTTGGGACATTTTCCATTCTTCCAAACTGAAATTCTGTACCCAATAAACAATAATTTTTCTGTTCTTCCCCCCAGCAGCCCTTGCTGATTGAGTATCTGTTTTCTGTCCTAGAGAGTAGTTAACTTCTAGAGGTACCTCATGTGAGTGGTATTATATAAAATCCCATTGTACATGGATTATTTCACTTTAAATAACGCCCTCAAGGTTCATCTATGTTATAACATATGTCAGAATTTCATTCTTTTTTAAGGCTGAATAATATTCCATTTGTATGTATAGAATAATACTCATTTTTCAAATCTGTCAATGAACTTCTGGATTGTTCCACTTTTGGGTGATTGCGAATAATGCTGCTATAAATGTGAGCTTTTTCACTCAAAGCTTTGAGCCACAATGCCACTTCTGGTTTTCTGGTGGTTAACTGGAGATAAGAATCTCATAGACTTTCCTGTCCTGGCTGGCTTCAAACTACGAGGCTCAGATCTGAGCCTCTGCAGTAGCTACGATTGCAGACGTGAGCCAATGGCACCCAGCTTGAAATGGAAATTTTATGTTTAAAATTTTCTAGGAATTGCCTGCTATATTGTTTCTTGGTACCTGCAATATTTCACATTTCCATACACAATGCACAAGAATTCCAATTTCTCTACTTACCAATACTTGCTATTTTCTGTGGTTTTCATTATCCATCATAGTATGTATGAAGGTGGAATCTCCTCATGGCTTTGGTTTGCATTTCCATAATGACTACTGATATGGAGAATCTTACTGCTTTTTGAATCAATTAAACCTCCTTGGTCCTAGACCACAGCCTCACATTCTCAATGGGCTGTGTGTTCTCTCTGCCTGCCTTCCCACACTCCATCTTCCTGCTTCTACCCATTGTCTTATCCTCTGCCACTCCTTGGCTTGACCCAGTAGAAGCTAGAGGGCAAGAGGACATTTGATGTGAAACAGATCAACCTCTCAATGTCCAGGGCAGAGTAGAGTAATAGATTGTATCTACAAGGGAAAATAAAAACTGTCCGCTATTTCAATATTCTAATAATTATTCTATAGCTATCATAATATCTAGAGTTATTAGGGGCTCATAGTAAAGAGCAAATACTTAAAAAGGTTATTATTATTTTGTCTGATACCTTAAAGCAGAAGTCGTGGTTAAGCCTGTGAGCCACCTATTTTGCCTACAGCTCTACAGAGTTGATATAGATAACCATGGACCCATGCCTGTCATGTCAGACTACTGATTTGCATTTCCCATAGGTATTTACATCAGCATACAGGGTTATACTTGTTATACAGAGACTATGGAAGCATAGTTACCCTCCTTATTTTTTTTATTTAATCCTGAGAATTGATTTCTTTCACTCAGGGCTCATGTATGTTAAATAAACACTGAAGCCCATTTCCAGCTCTACTTTTATATGTGTTTAAAGCTTTCCAAAATAAAAAATAATTATGTAAATAAGAAAAACAAGGCCTACCATTGACCATATGATGGAAGAGACTACCTACAGACTTAGTCATCTGTCTTTTGCATTGATTTGGAATGCAACTTGGAAGTCAATTAGTAATTGTTATTGGATTTAATATTTTTAGTTATACAATTTCTTCTATAGTGGCCAATGCTTAAGGCAGTTTCTATGTCTATGACACATAAACAAATTATATTATAGGTCAATTTATATAATCATTTGTTAACTTTTGCTTTTCACTTGATGAGCATATAAGATAACATTTAACTAGCATTTAAATTCCTCCTATAATTATACTGAACATTTCCCCCCCAGTGTTCCTGAAATTGGCTGCAAATTTAACTTCCAGATACATAAAGTACTAGAAAAGTAGCCAAAAAAGAGACATGGACTCAACATGTTGCCAAAAATAATAATAGAACTTTAAATGTTAAGCAGCTTTTTAAAAGCTCTTCTCTGGAATGAAATGGATTCACTCAAGTTGTTTTTCCCCCTCTTCCTGCTCCTTGTTAGAGATGTGCTTTCTGGCTCACTTCCTGGTGGGCTGTCCTACTGAGTCATCTGTGGTGGCAGCTGTTGGGGACGGATGTGTGGGGCTGATGGAAACCAATATACACAGTGAAATGGAGACTGAGCACTTTGGGAAAATATAAATTGGAAAAGGAAAGAGAGAGAGAGAGAGAGAGAGAGAGAGAGAGAGAGAGAGGACGAGGAGAGCAAAAGTAATGAGTTGCTGATGTGAGGGAAAGTTTACTGACCTTCATCTCTCTGTGGGCCTTGTGAAATTCATTTGACTGAAGCTAGATTGGGCTATTTGTTTTGTTCCCTGGATGGAAAACGAGAAGATCAAGGCCTGTCTTTGGCCTGGCATCATGACACTCCAGGCATGTTATTATTTTCTTTTAAAATGGTTATGAAAATGGGTATTGTTAGGTGCTGGTGGGTCATACCTGTAACCCTAGCTACCCAGGTGGTAGAGATATGAGGATCATGGTTTGAAGCTAGTCTGGGCAGTAAAATTTGTGGGACTGTAGTCTCCAATTAAGCACCAAAAAGCTGGATGTGGAGCTGTAGCAAAAACGATAGAGTTCCAGCATTGAGCAAAAAAGCTAAAAGACATCTTGATCTCAGGCCCCAATACCAACACACACACACACACACACACACACACACACACACACACATACACATACACACACTACAGTATGATTATATGTCATATAAGGGGACAGGAGAAACCTGGAAAAAAATCCCCTTTTGTTCTCTCCCAGCCCAGCACCTGTAACCCCAGTAACTGGCACACCTGGGGGCAGTGAGAGGTTCCCCCAGGCTCTGATGTCACTTCCTTGTCCTCTGAGGTCACTTCCTCATCCACTCTGACCATGCTTCTTTCAGACAGTGAGAGGTTCCCCAGGTTCTGAGGTCATTTCTGTGTCCTCTGTGGCCACACCTCCTCCTTGCCCTCCCCTATATATTCATTCTCCATCATTTGTTAATCCCTTGCACACCTCCATCTGGTGCAGGCTCTGCACACCTCCATGTTGTGAGGGCCAGTGGTTAGGCTCTCCCAAATAAGCTCTCTCCTATCTGGTCAACCGCATGAAAGTCTCCTTTCTACAAGCCTTAAAAAACCAATCATTTGTCCATCCTCACTTGGGAAAGTGCATCAGGACACTTTTCCTTGCTATCCCTTTAAATGTGTGTTGTCCCAATTCATGTGCTCAAAGGACAGTGGCAAAGGGAAGCAAACACAGCCTAGGAGGCAGCATGCTTGGATCTTACCAGTTCAGCCTTCCTTCTCAGAGGCTTGGCCAGTGCTGACCACATTATGCAGAAGCCTCTCTGTGCTCTCCTTTCAGCAGTGTTCCTGAAGTCAAGTCCATGTTCAATGAATTTCCCTAACTTTAGGAGAAAGCAATTAAAGGAACATGTCCAACCAGTCAACACCAATGCTCTTTGAAATGCTAAGGATAAAAAATTAAAATGAAATAAGACAATGTGCATAAAGTGTGTATCCCATTGCTAATATCAGTAAATGTTAGCTCTCATTTATGATTATACTACACATGGGTATGACACTCATCCTTGTAAATTACTTATTTGCAAATCTAGCAAACAATCATTGAGCACCTACCATGTGTCAAACACCAATTTTGATCACCAGAGATGAGGCAGGCTCTCTCTCACCAAGACAGCCAGACAAGATCTGTTAAGCTAAATGTTTCACCAGGAGCCAGTAGCTCACAACTGTAATCCCAACTACTCAGGAGGCTGAGATCTGAGGATCACGATTTGAAGCCAGCCCAGGCAGAAAAAAAGCCAGAAATGGTGCTGTGGCTCAAGTGGATGTGAGCCATGAGCAAAGAAGCTCAGGGACAGCACCCAGGCCCAGAGCTCAAGCCCCAAGACTGGCAACAAAACAAAAACAACCCACTTAAATGGTTCTATTTAATGATCACAAATTTAATTAGAACAATTGAAAATAAAATAAAAAATTTAAACACAAGATAATATAGATAAGGAATCATAGAGAATGAGAGAGAGAAAGCAACTCTAGACAGAGTAACCCAGAAAACTTCATCCTCGGACCTGGAGGGCAGCATCCCAGGCAAAAGGATGAGGAACAAAGGCATTGAGGTAGACTCATCTCAACATTGGGCTGGGTTATCACATACAGTGGAAGCAAAAGCTATATTTCTCTCTTCACAGCATCCAATATGCTACCTGAAGACCCCCAAGAATGAGTTAGGGTGGAGCTCCTATTCCATCAGTAAGCTGCAAAATGCTCTTGAACAAACCACTCAGACTTGTGGTTTTGTTCATCCATAAAAGAGGAAGAAGAGTTCAGCCCAGCACATAGGAATTTTCAGTGAACCTTCTCTTCCTGGGGGGATTTGTTACTGTCTGTCTTTCAGTCTGTGATTCTGCATTTCTCCCCCGGTTAGGGAAGGCTGCTGCTGCACACCTCAGTGATGAGCATTTGAAAATCTCCAATGTGCCTATCAGCTCAAAATCTAGGCCTCTGAGTTCCAGGCTTATTACAACTTGAACTTCAAGTTCTTAATTGGATCTTAGTGGCAGGAATATTTATAATGACCAAGACCCAAGTGGACTTCCTAAAGTACCTAACCTGTACTACTTTCTGGGTTGTCCAACCCTTGCAAATCAAGGTTATTGCTTCACCTAGCTACCTGTGATGAACACCTCTGCCTTCTAGGGCAGGACTGCTGAAACTCCTTATCACATGTCAGTTCCATAAGATGAAACAAGGAAGCTCCAATTTCTCAAGTGTACCAGCATTCCAGCTGGAATGGAATGGTAAGCAATAACAAGGAAATACAATATCTTAATTAAGACTCTATGATGAATGACTACTGGGTAAGATATTTGTTAAAGTGCACAACATTTTATATAGTTTCGTAAAGCCGAATGAAAGATGTTATTGTAGATTTTTACCTCAATTATCTGTGCTGGAGAGGGTTTCATGGGGGTGGGGTGAGGCAGGTAACAAAACTAGATTTTTTTTATAAATGGAAACTTTATGAACTTTTCTAAGCCTACAGAACATGATGAAAGGAGGGAGAATCTATCCAAGAATCTGCTGACTCTCAAATGTACCTTTTCATTGCCCTCCTTAGAAACTGTGATTAATCTTGTTGGGCTGTTAGAACCACACAATCTATATTTCCCATCAAATATATTCTCCTGTAGAGTCCCCTGGGGACAGATTGAGCCCAGGCAGGATGTCAATAAATGGCATAACAGAATTAACTGACATTTCATTTATCCTTCAATGTTTTTTTTTTCTCCCAGACATTAGTCCAAAGGATCATAGTGTCATGAGACATCCATCAAAGGGCAAGCTAACAAATGAAATAGGACTTATTTCCTGAAATATCTCTCGGGTTATGTGGGGGCAGTCCATGGAGCAAGGCTGGCCAGTTCAGAAAATACCATAATACATGTCAGTTGACACCTGCATGTTCAATCACCTATTTTTTAAAAATGTTTGCTATTAAGGAAGATTCTCTAGCTGGCTTGTATGAACATACATTTCCAAATAAACAATGTCCCTAAACAATAACTACTGAGAAGGCAATTCTTTTGAGAGGAGCTGGTAGGAATCAAATAGCGAATCACATTATATATGCCTTGTAGCCAAGAACTGATATCAGTTCTGGACAATGGTAAGAAAGAGAAGCATCCTAGCTGTGATTTCTATAAATTGTGGGCTCCCTATATTGTTCATAGGAACCACAACAAATATTGAGAAGTGATCATGACACATTGGTAGACAACAATATTAGTAGACAGAAAAGATTGAGTTTGCTTGATTTTTATTGACTTCCCAGTCATAATGGGGACTTGTAACTTCCAGTCATTCCCATGTGTGAAAGTTGCTCTTAGTGTTATCATACAAGATATTAAAAAATTAATTCCAAGGCAATTACATCAGACCAAATCACAGGTCAATATGTAGCAATTCTGAAGATTAGAAATCTACAGTCCAGACAAAATGGAGCTAAATGTCAGTAGGAACTCAAGATTCCTTTATATTTTTTCTTATCAGTTTGAACCTACCCCTTAGCTCTCAGTAAGAGAATACTATCTTTTACAATTGTCATGCTAATTGAACTGTGAGCCTAGCAACAGTTAAATTTGCCACACCCACCCATCTCTTCTCTGGTCCTGATGATCCTGGTGTAAGGAAAGCAGTGACTGAGGAAAGCAGCCCAGTGGCAGAAAGATCCTCAGAGGAGTCCCAGCCTCCTCTGACATGGGTGGACCCTGCCTCATTTGAGTGAAGTGAGTAACTGCACTTTGGTGGCTTCAGATGGTGGTGGGTTGCTGACTTACCTTGTCTTTTGGATGACACTGGCTGAAAGGTAATGATAGCCTCATCTGTTCCCGTTGACACTCTATCAGGCATACACGACCGCTTCCTCACCTGTGCTGTTGGATTTGGAGGAGGTGTATGTGGCAGGATGCAGCTGGGCTATGTGGCAGAAGTATGAGCAATGTCCTGGCAACATAGCACATGCGAGTAAAGGCAGCAAACATTACACCATTCAGACCAAGCACTGTGCACTTTTGTCCGATATAGCTTTCTTCTAATTCTCTCAGACAGTATCTGTTACCTCCTAGGAGCTATTTATTATATATATGACTCTATAGGAGTCTCTAGATCAAAATAGGGACTTCTAAAGCCATTCACATTTCAAATGGCCAGTGGGCACTGATGGCCGGAAGAGCCAAAGTCTTGGAGAAAAGGGGTCCTGGAACCAGATGAATGTTCTTTCACCAACAAGACCAGGATTTCTGCTCCTTGACCACCTATTCTGAGTCAGCCCATCTACCCTGGCTTTCTAACTATAAATACACTTTCCCCAAACTGTAACAGCAAGAGAGGGTGGTGCTCCAGCCTTCTCCCTCTCTTGGTTATAACAGATTAACAACAGATTAACTCACACCAGATATTCCTTTCTGTGGCCCAGTCTTTGTTGCAGAGACATTGAAGCTATCTTGGTGAGCAGAGCTTCCTGTGCATAAACATAGCCTGACAGCCACAGTGAGCTGTGAGCAGTCTCACCACCTTTCTTTGTGCTTCCTGGAAGCTGTAGGAATTGGGGAAAGGTATCTGGAAGCATCTGCAGTAAGCTTGCAGCCAGCTTGCATCCAGTTTGCAGTCATCTTGCCAAAATGGGAATGACTGTAACTCCCACTGACATGCTTTGCCACATCTGTTTGCAGGCTGCTGGCTCTTGGAAACAGAATGAGCCATCAAAAAGACTTGACTCTTGACTCCAGCAACTGGATGACACATTTGAGTTGTTCAGGCATCTCTGGGCCCTTTTGCCCTATCTTGTTTTATTTTTTGTACTGGTAGTGAGGTTTGAACTTAGGGCCTGGGGACTCTCACTTAGCTTTTTTTGTTCAAGGCTAGTGCTCTGCCACTTGAGCCACACTTCTCCTTCCAGCTTTATGGTGGCTAATTGAAGATAAGAATCCTGAGACCTTTCCTGCCTCAGATAGCTCTGAACTGTGATCTTCAGATCTCAGCCTCCTGAATAGCTAGGACTACAGGCGTTAGCCACTAGCTCTTGGCTATGCCCCATTTTTACTTCTACTCCTTTCTTATCTTGGGTAATGTAGGGAAGACCTGAGAGATGTAAATAAGTCTCTGATATTGGAGATTTGGGACCCAATCAGCAGATAGACAGGAATGAATCTAAGCTAACTCAGAGATGACAGGCCAGGATAGCAAGGACAGCAGATATTTGTAAGGACTGTCCTCGCTCTTCTCTATGTTAGGGAGGAATCTTAGAACAGGGAGAAGCTATGGTGCAAAACTAGCAGCAGAGAATAAGAGCCCCTCTGTGTTATCACACCCAGCCCTAACCAGTCTTTCCCAGCACATGCCAGTATTGGGGGACACGCAGTTAGAGATAGCCCAATCCTGGGAGATTTTTTAAAAAGACACATTGTGTGTGGGATTCTCTGTGTGTTTGGGAAAGGAGGGACTAAATTTCATTGCTAAGTTTCATTTCTATCAATGTTAACTGAGTACTCATGAAATTCCAGGCACTGTGATCAGTGATAAGACAGAAATGAAAGAGAAACACACTCTCTGCTCCCAGCCTGGAAGCTGAGCTTCATAAGACACACTGCCAGTTCCCTCCACTATCTCCTCACAAGTAATCAATGTTCTTTCAGAAAAGAAGAAAGAAGTAGCAGTCTGAACTGCAAAACAGAGAGCCTTGCTCAGGAGCAATCCAGAATTTAGAAGCCTGCTCAGTCGGAAGCTCAGCTCATCCCCTCACCTAAGGGTGGGGGAGGAACCCTGGGTGCCCAGAGCTGCATTTGTAGTTATTCTGTCAGTTGCAAACAGATACTTTGGATAGTTTAGTGCTAAAAAAGGAAGAGGGAGAGAGGGAGAATCCAATGTCTTTGTGGGTTGACATTCCTGGGGAAAATAAGGGGAAAAGTAGGGGTAAGAGACTCAAGGGTAGTACATTTAATAAGAATAACACACCAGGAAGGATTTATTGGGCATGAATTCCGCTCAGGGTGCAAAGGTTGAGAGCCCTGTTAGCCTCAGCTTTCTTCTATATAAGCTCTTGCTGGCCCAACTTGGCAGGGCCAAATTCTAGGGCCCAGAAAGCAGGTTCTATGTGATCTTCTCGTACGTTCATCCTTTATAGGACCTAGTACTAGTTCATCATCTGTGGCTACTGCAAAATGCCCAAGGATAGGTAATTTATAGAGGAGAGAGATTTATTTAGCACACCATTCTAGAGGTGCAATGGCATGTCCCAGTCTTCCTCTCATGATGGAAAAAACAGAAAGACAAGTGAGTCCACTGCAAGAAAGAGAAGAAGAGAGTCAGCTTGAAGTCAGACTACTTTAAATAACCTGCTCCTGCAGAAACTAATCCACTCTTGTAAGAACGACAACAATCCCTTCATGTGAATGGAGTTCACATGGGCTTAACCACCTCTTAAAGACCCCACCACCTCTCAATACATTACTGTGGGGACCAAGTTTCCATGTATTTTAATAAGGACAAAGCACATTTCAACTAAGTAAATTCTCACTTAAAACCCAGTGGTGAAGCCAAACACTGGTGGCTTATACATATAATCCTATGCTACTCAGGAAGCTGGGCTCTGAAGATCATAGTTTGAAGCCAGCCCAGGTAGGAAAGTCCATGAGACACTTACCTTCAATTAACCATCAAAAAGCCAGAAATAGAGGTTTGGTTCAAGGAGTAGAGTGCCAGCCTTGAGGGAAAAAGCTTACAGTACCTAGGCTCTGAGTTCAAGCCCCAGTGCCAAAACACACACACACACACACACACACACACACACACACACACACACACAGTGGAGAGGCTCCTGATGTAACAGCTTCTAAGGATTTCTCTGATTTGGACTGCTTTGTAGGCTGAACAAGAGCCTGGAGTTGAGCCTAAACACAGAGAAACTGATGGTGTAGCATTCCAACCATAGCAGACATTGAGCAAGGTCTTAAAATGATTTCCCATCTTCATATTCTCGGATTAAAGTCCTTGCACAAGTATTCAAATGGGACAATGTGTCCGGAACCAAGCAATAAAGAGAAACATTGCAGTTTCCTGTTCTCCTATGGTTATGTAATCTGGCAAGAAGTACAGGTCTTTCTCATGCTTAATGTGTTCATTTTTGTTCCTCCCCGAGTCACCTCAGGTTTGTGCTTGCCTGTCTCCCAGGGCCTTACCTCATGCTGTGCTGAAGCAGCCATTGCTAAGGGGGTCTAAGTGAGCCACAAAAGCTCCCTCTGTGGTTAGGTGCCCAGACTCTGCACCAGCCACCTCTCAATTCCATGAAGCTCTGGGACAGTGAGTACACAATCTGTGTCACACACTGGCAGGTGTTGCAATAGGAAATGCGGAAATAAGCAGGAAATTATGCTCTCAGTTTCTTTCCTGGTCTGTTCCATGAACAGACAATGCACAACAGAAGCAGGTGGAATTCTCAGAAGAATTCTACTTATTCCTGGACACAGGAATAGGAATATAACTCCCTCCTCCCAATATATTTCTGTTGTCTTTGTTCTATGTATAAGATGTAGCTGTAAAAACTAAAGATTGTTTTTCACTAGAAAGATTCAGTAGTTGTACTTTTAAAAAATGATTAACATAAGGGACTCAGATTCCTTCATTTGGGGGAAAAAAAAGACATCAGAATGGGAACCAGTGGCTCAGGCCTATAATCCTAGCTCATCAGGAGGTTGAGATATGAAGGTCGAAGTTTGAAGCCAGCCTGGCCAGACAAATGCTTGACATTATTCTTATCTTCAATTGCCCCGCAAAAGCCAGAACTCAAAGTGTGGTTCAAGTCGTAGAGTACCAGCAGTAAGAAAGCTAAAGCCAAGCAAGAACAAAAGGCCTTGAATTCAAACCCCAGTACCACCCAAAAAGAAAAAAAAATACTGTATTTTCTGACATTCCTAGAACCTGCTTTTAAAATGTATGCCTTACTAGCCTTCCATTTTTGTCTTCCTGAAGGAAATGAACAGTAAATTTACCCTAGATTAGCTGCATTCTTTTATAGAGGCACTATTAAAACAGGAATTGTCGTGTGTGTGTATGTGTGTGTGTTTGTGTGTGTGTGTGTGTGTGCCTTTCCCCAACTCACAAAAAAAAGCTAAATGCTTTTAAGCTCTGATTTGAAATCTTTTTAAACTCAGATAATTTCCTAGGATTTTATTCAGCTGAACTCATCAAATGCATTTTGTCTTTTTTTTCCATCATGGATCAGCAAAGGCAATTTTCAGAATGACTCTGGAGGGATTATGTTTCTAAATTGTTTCTTCCCTAGGATCAGCTCACCTGACTGCCTCCTTTGGAGCTGATCTGACGAATGTAGTCCTGCGATAGAGGCTAGAGAGATAGCAGGTGACTACTGGGTCTTTTCCACAACAAAATAACAGGAGATCTACTTTTACAACATGTTTCTTTTGATCAGTGCAGGCTTTGGGGTTCTTGTGTTCAAATGACATGATTTTTTTCATGTTTTGATGCCTGAAGCCTTAGCAATGAATGCACTCCTGCAGATTTGTCCGGATGCAGTATTACTTTATAGAGCAGAAGAGGAAAGGGCTCTCATGCTGGGAACAACTTCATTGGTAGGCTTCTGGGGGCCAATTCTTAAGATTTAGTCTCACCTCCCTGGCCTTGTTTCAGGAAATCTGGTTTATGGAGCATTTAAGAATGACAACTGTGCACAGAGATTTTGGAGGGCAACCATTGCATAAAGAATAATATTGGACACCCCACAGGTTGACATGCAAGAGCTTTTGCAGAATTGGTGCAGTCATCTCTCCTGTATTCTCTCCCAAGAACGGCACTATCCTGGAACAGATCCAAATCCACCTCGCCAAACTCACTCTCCATTGCCCATCCTTGACCCATTCCTTACAGACATCTCTCTGCCCACTTCTCACCTTCTGAAGACTTCCCCATGCTTCTTGGTTCAAGTTCAAGGCATTTCTGAAGCCTTCTTAGGTGGCCCCATCCAACTAGAATCCATTTCTTCCCCTCCATTTCTCCACTTCCTGGCTCGGTGACTCTGTTTTGTGGAGATGAACAAGGGTGGGTAAGCTGAACATCCTGGGTAATTAGGAGAAACTAGGCTAAATCGTATTCATGTATTTTGAATCCCACTGACCATTTTGTTAGAGGGGAAATACAGTGTTTGCAAGATGGAAACCTAGTAGAAGCAAAGTGGGGAAGGCTGAGGGGTTTGGAGAAGATGAAGTACTCTAGGATATTCCAGCATGCAGAGGGATGAGGTCTTCACTGGAGAGCTGAGGAGGCGAGGATGGGGGTAAGGGTTAAATGTCCAGGATATAGAATAAAGGCTGAAATTTGATCTGGGTCTGTCTTGGTGGCAATGAATAATGATTAGCTGCTGTGAAAAGCTGCTGTACATTGGAAGAGCTGAAAATCTGAACATCTCAGTGCCTCTGGTGTTAAGACCATCAGATTGGGGTGGCAAGAGTTAATAGGGCTTGAGCACTTATCACAGACAGCTTGCTAGCTCTTTTCTTTGCTCCTGTCTCATTCACTTGGCTTTGAGCATCTTGAGGGCAGAGATCAAGTCTTACTCATCTTGATACTTCCTACATCCTGGCACCCAATAAATAATGGTTGTAGAATTGAATTGAGTTAAATTGAATAAGCCTTGGGAAAGTTTTCAATCCTAATGGTCTCTTAATAGCATCTATAAGAAAATGAGACTCAATTTCACATAGCTTTAAAACATTTTGTTTAGCCTGAGTCAGCTTTAAGGAGGAAAATGCTTCTTTCAAATAGGTGTATTTGTCTGGAAATATAAAAGCACCTAGTAGAAAAGACCCTCTTCTGAAGCATTATCTGATCTCTGAACAGCTTGGTTTAGCTTTCACCCAATAGTGAAAGTGGTTTCTCTGTACTCTTTGCTTTGAAATGTAGAATCTTTTTCAAATATTGAAAGAGTTCTGACATTGAGAATTCATGTTCATTTAATTTTTCAGAAAATAAAAGAAAACAAATATAGATGACAGAGAGATGACTGTACTTATTCAAGCCAAATGTAACTCCTTGTCACATTTTAGTGAATTATTTTCCAAACCTTCTCATGAACCTCCCCTAGGATACAAGAACTAAATGGGGGCTGGGAATGCATCATGTTTGCCTAGCATGCATGAAGCCCTGGGTTCGATTCTTCAGTGCCATATAAACAAAATAATAATAAGAATAACAATAATAAATATTTTATAAAAGAGAGGTCCAGTATCCTATTCTAAGACTATGGCTAGCAATCACTCACATTAAAGTTTAAATGGCAGGTAAGCCCTTATGAGTTCTATCCGTTCCAGAAATATTTGCTTTTAGTTTCAGGCTTCAACACTTAAGTAAAAAAAATTGGATTCCAAATTCTAAGCTATAGAGTCCAGGTAGTGTGTGTGTGTGTGTGTGTGTGTGTGTGTGTGTGTGTGTGTGTGTGTTGTGCTGCTATTTGGGCTTGAATTCAGGGCCTCATGCTCTTGCTTGGTTTTTAATTCAAAGTTGGCACTATGCCACTTTAGCCCCACCTCCACTTCAGTCTTTTTGCTTGTTAATTAAAGTTGCATGGATTTTTCTGCTCTGGCTGGCTTTGAACCTTGATCTTAGATCTTAACTTCCTATGTAGCTAGGATTACAGGTGGTGTAGCCCACCTATGCCTGGCTCAGATCATGTTTTGTTTTGTTTTTGTACCAGTCCTGTAGCTTGAACTCAGGACCTGCGCACTGTTCCTGAGTGTGTATGCTCAAGGCTAGTGCTCTACCACTTTGAGCCACAGTGCTACTTTTGGTTTTCTAGTGGTTAATTGGAGATAAGAGTTTCATGGACTTTGTTGCCGAGGCTGGATTTGAACCTCGATCCTCAGACTTCTGCCTCCTGAGTAGCTATGATTACAGGTGTAAGCCATGCGCACCAAGTTCACATGTTTTCTTTTAACTATATTATCTCTTGAGACATATTCAGATTTTGAGAACACTTCTTATGCAAAAGAAATTAAAGTTGTGAATACAAAATTAGGTATAAAACAATAGTTACTTAGAAGAAAGCCATGCAAAATGAGGTATCCTCAGGTTAGAAACCTAACTGTTAGAAACTTAACTGTCCACTCACTTGTGAGATTTTGTTGACTTTTACCGTGCAGTGAAATTGGCAACGTGGAAACTGTTAGCCTCACTTTACAGAAAAGGAAACTGAGACCCCGAGAAGTTAGTTAACAGTGATAAATGCTGGAAGTACCAACTTAAAGATCTGAAGCCACAAATAAGGAAATGATGTGTGCTAACAGGAGAACATTTGTTGAGAAAAATCTAAACCCTGATCTGCCCCAAGTCACCTGTTTTTTCTAGTACCTGTGCCAGCTCACTGAGTGGTGGTCATAAACCATAGCTACTAAACCTTTGTCCAATGTTTTCCTTCTTGTGGCTTGACTCTCTAAAAAGAAAAAAAAAGGAAATCCAGGCATGATTGTTGAAGTGTTGGCTTTTTAAAAAATAAATACAAACATGATAAAACAAAAATTAGGGTGCAAACGCTCACACATGAAATCTTAGCTACTTAGGAGGCTGAGATCCAAGGATCATAGTTCAAAGCCATTCTGGGCAGAAAAGTCATCAAGATTCTTTCTCCAATTAACTAGCAAATTAACAGATCAGGGGTGTAGCTCAAGTGGTAGAACACTAACCATAAGCAAGAAAGCTGAACAAGAGCATAAAACCTTGAGTTCAAACCCCAGTACCAGCACAAACTCTCTCTCTCTCTCTCTCTCTCTCTCTCTCTGTCACACACACACACACACACACACACACACACACACACACACAGTAAAAATCAACACAATATGCAATATGCAAGGAGTCCAGATAGAACTATGGATTTGTCATGCCTCCTGTGATAGGAGTGGCCAGAAAATTTTCATGTCAAATTTATATGAAGTAAGTTATGTGGTGAATAGAGAACTCCTTATTTCAAGTAACTCTATAGTAAAAAACCTTCTGCTAGAAATTAAAAGAATTCTTGTCAATCAAAGCATAACATCCCAATTTCTCTTTTGACAGTCTGAGTGTTCATACTAGCTTTCTGAAGGCAGAACATATAATTGCACACCTGAGGGGAAAATGCTGGAATTTGGACAGGCCTGTGAGGTGGGCAGGAATAAAACCCAAGACAGAATCTGGTTTCCTCCAACAAGAGCAGGCTTCCACACTGTGAAAATACTCATCAGTCCATCTGGTTATGTTTTCATCTTAGTGACTGAACGACGTTGCCCATCTGGTTTACTGTCCTGTTTTTACGATGATTCTGTCTATTCACTTACAGTGTCTGGTATGTTGATTAAGATGGTGCTCACATCTTTTGTCTTTGTTTTCCTGGATCTGTGCCCTTTGCAACGTATCCTTTTCTTCTCACAAATAAGTGAAATCTATTCCCCCACTCTCTGAAGATGAGCTCTTCTTGTGACTTGCTTGTCCTAATAGAATGTAGGGAAGGGGCAGATTACCAGTCATGAGCTAAGCCACAGGAAGATTGCCATGCTTCTTCTCATTGTCGCAGTCCCTGGACTGCAATGCAAACATGCTTACTGGAGGATGGCAGACATGAGATCTCAAATTCCTTTCTCCATCTACCATTGCCCTTTCTGACATCCATCCACTGCCAGACATATACATAAGACCACCCCAAAGCATCAACTTAGTCCAACCAGTCACCTGACTGCAGATCATGAATAAACTCTATCTATAATTAACCATGCCTATCTTAGACAAAAACAACTGCTAGGAAGATCTGTGGACTCAGGAGCTGAATAAATGATGCATCCTATGGCATTCGCCTTGGGATGATTTGCTTTTGCAAGTAACTGATACAGAAGACAACCATAGTACATACTCAGAAAAAATTAACTACTTGAAAAACATTCCGCTTAAAGAAAGATCAAAACTTCACCATTAATAATCAGTATTGCACCCTTTGTCTGCTTGAATATCTTAAAGACATACCAAAATTATTTGGTCTGAGTGCAAAAGAATTCTATAGTATGATCTGTATGCTAATGGCTCACATCTATAATTCTGGTGACTTAGGAGACTGGGATCTGAGGATCACTGTTCAAAGACAGCTGAGAGACACACAGATCTGAAAGAATCCATCTCTAACTAATCAGCAAAATCCAGGCTCAATGGCTGCAGGATGCCCACCATGAATGAAAAAAACCAAGAGTTTGAGGCCCTGAATCCAAGCCCCAGTGCTACATTATAGATATACTCAAGTGGAATTACAGACATTTATATTTAGTAAAAACCACTATTCTAGCTTCCATTAAAGCAGGAAGAAGTTTTGAGTACATATCTACTCCAGTGATTCATTGATTTTTTTTCACATTTCATCAATTAACAAAAATTACAATCTTTTATGACATAGAGTTATTCAATAGAGTAGGATTTTGGCATGTTGGCTTGTATTTTTACAGATAAGTTTTACTGGAATACATTCAGTACTGTAAATGCTCAGTCTTTTAAAGTATTGTCTATGGCTATACTGTGGGATATACAAAGCGGTTGCAGTTACATACATAAGGCAGTGAGTACATTTCTTGTCAAACTTGATACCTCCTCCCTCATTTTTCTCCCACCTTTCCTCATCTCTAATTCCCCCACCCCACCCTGAGTTGTACAGTTAGTTGGTTTACTACATATTGTCTTGTAAGTATTTCTGTTGCATTGGTTTGCCTTTTACACTTTGTCTCACCATTTTAATGTTCCCCTTCCCTTCCTGGATTCAGACAAATGTATATACAATACCAAGGGTACCAAAATCAAATACAGTGACCACAGGGGCTAAACCATCAGGAAAATAAACAAAAGAAAAAAGAAATAATTTCACATAGTGTGTTAGAAATAACAACAACCATGATAAACTGCTTGTTACTTTTGGACTTCTAAGAAAAAGTTGCCCACCTCCTGTAGTACACCAAAAAGTGCCTTTAAAGGAACCCTTCTCCACTGTTGGTGGGAGTGCAAATTAGTACAACCACTTTGGAGAACAGTATGGACGTTCCTCAAAAAGCTCAGCATAGACATACCCTATGATCCAGCAATACCACTCCTAGGCATCTATCCTGAACAATAGGTCTCAGGATATCATAAAGACATCTGCACATCCATGTTTATCACTGCACAATTCACAATAGCCAAAATATGGAAACAACCCAGATGCCCCACTACAGATAAACGGATCCAAAAAATGTGGTACCTATACACAATGGAATACTACAAAGTGATTAGAAATGATAAAATATTGGTATTCACAGGGAAATAGTCAGAACTTGAACAAATAATGTTGAGCAAGACAAGCCTAGAACACAGAGAACAAAGGGGCATGGTCTCCTTGATATATGACCTTTAGGGTGCGGGGGAGATAGTAGAGACCAGGTCTGTGAAACAAAAAACTTCTTTTCAAATGGTATTTCCACAGGTTTGGGTCAGTGACCTTATATTATGTATAAGCAAAAAGAACTCCAAGAGAAGGACACAGGAGGATTCTATTGTTGACGTTACATTTAAAGTTCTAGGTGAATTTCCTTTGGCATACGCTATGTGGTTACTGTATATGATTTTGGTACATTGGATATTGTATATATGCCTACCTGATCCAGGGAAGGGAAAGAAAAATGAGGGTGTAAGATATCACAAGAAATGTACTCCCTGCCTTGTTATGTAACTGTACCCCTTTTGCACAACACCTTGTCAACAAAATTTAATTAATAAAAAATACCTTTTAAAAACAAACCTATTAGTTGTACTGGTGGCTCATGCTTCTAATCCTACCTACTTAAGAGGTTGAGATCTGGAGGATCCTAGTTCAAAGCCAGTCCAAATTTTCAAGGTCATCTCAAAAATACCAGCAGGTATATACCAGAAAAATACCTTGACTATAAGTGTGGTTAAAATGATAGAGCATTAGCAGAGCATGCAAAATAAGTCTCGAGGCCTTAAGCTCAAATGCCGGTACCCATAAAAGAAAAGGCAAGAGAGAGAGAGGAAAAGAGAGAATATAAAAGGAAAATAAAAGACAACTATTGTCTAGATGTGTAACCCCAGCTATGTGAGAGTCATCAGTAAGAGGACTGCAGTACAAAGCTGGCCCCAGGAAAAAAAACACACAGCAAATGGGGCTGGACGTAGCTCAAAATAGTCATGAGTTCAGGCTTGTAAGTACAGGACCTGAGTTAAAAACCCCAGGATTAGGGCTGGGAATGTGGCCTAGTGGTAGAGTGCTTGTCTAGCATGCATGAAGCCCTGGATTCAACTCCTCAGCACCACATATATAGAAAAAGCCGGCAGTGGTACTGTGGCTCAAGTGGTAGAGTGCTGGCCTTGAGCAAAAAGAAGCCAGAGACAGTGCTCGGGCCCTGAGTTCAAGTCCCAGGACTGGCAAAAAAAAAAAAAACAACAACCCACGAAACAGAAAAGAAAGGAAGGAAGGAAGGAAAAAGAAATAAAGAAAAGGAAGAAAGAGGAAAGGAAGGAAGGATGGAGAGAAGGAGGCGAGGGGAGGGGAAGAGGGGGAAGAAAGAAGGAAAACTACTATAATGCATTTATTTTTATAGCAATTATTTATTGTCAAAGTGATGTACAGAGGGGTTACAGTTTCATACGTTAGGCCTGGGGTACATTTCTTGTACTATTTGTTACCTCCTCCCTCATCCCCCCTCCCCCCATCCCCTTCCCCTCTCTTCCTATGAGTTGTTCAGTTGGTTTACACCAAATGGTTTTGCAAGTATTGCTTTTGGGAGTCATTTGTCTTTTTATCCTTAGTCTCTCGATTTTGATATTCCCTTTCACTTCCCTAGTTCTAATACCAGTATATACAGTATCCAGTGTACTCAGATGAGATACAGTTATAATGCAGGTAAAACCACAGGAAGGGAATACAAGAGGATCATCAAGAAAAGAAGCTACGGTTTCACATGGCATGTTGAAAGTAATTACAACAGTGATATAATGGTTGTTTCCATAACATGGAGTTCATCTCACTTAGTATCATCTTATGTGTTCATAAGGGCATAGCTATTGGGCTGTTGTGATCCTCTGCTGTGATATAATGCATTTCTAAGGTACCGTATAATTGCTCAGGCTGATCAAACCTTGCAAGAGGAGACAGTAAGAAAGGGAAGGGTGATGGCATTTTAGGGATGTCATCTCAAACATCTAGGAATGCAGCCATTGTTGGGTAACAGTCAGGTATGCAAACAGTAAGCCAGCAGACCTAAAGGATTTCCACAAAGTCAAGATCTCCCAAATTTGCCCATCTGCTCTTCTATAGCCTATTCGTTAATCATGTGCCTCCAGAGTCACCTGGCCCCTTTGCCAGAAGTAACTTAGGTTTCAAGGATATCGGAACTTGCAGCCAGGAAAGACAGATGGGCTTGGCATTCACCTTTCCTTGCTTCAGCTTCCATGGTCATCTGGTGACCACCAGGAAGCCCTTGAGTTCCTGGCAAGTTGGACCCTAACTCTGAGTTGTCACTGGTGGATATGGTGCTGTGAGTGGCACCACTCACCAAAACCAACCCATTTACTGCCTTTTTGGGTCATAGCTGTTCTCTGCTCACCCTGGGCCTTGGGCTCCGGCAATCCCACCTTACTGAAGGAATGAGGAACCTGACTGGTACTGTACTCAGTGAGATCATAGGGGAGTAGGTGGTGCCATTCTGCAGCAACCAGCTTGTCCAAAGAAAAGGAAGTTTATGTCGAAGGGATTCTGCACACTCATGTGTTAGTGCAACTTGGGGCACAAGGATGCTGGTGCTTATATTATCTGCCTTTTGTTGGTATTCATCTTCTAGAATGGTGTATATTAATTAGGTAAAAAAAATAAAGAAAAAGAAACAATAAAGACGGTGTTTTTGTTTGTTTTGGCAGGTGTTCTACCCCTTAAGAAATGCTCCCAGCCCTTTCTGTTCTGTTTATGTTTATTTTTTATTATAGTTGTATTATTACTAAGGTGTCATAAGAAGGTTTGCCATTTTGTAAGTCAGGTGATGAATACATTTCTTCTTGGACAATTTCTCCCTTTCCTTTGCTTTTCCCACATAAGTCGCATAACTCATTTTCCACATAATGTCTACTGAGTACCATGCCTGCATTTGTTCATCCTTCCTCCCCCTATTTCTATATCTCTTTGGCCCCCAAAACACAGAAAAAACAAACAAACAAAACAAAAGGGTTTTGAGAAAGGGTTTTGATTTCTTCCTGGCCCTCTGGACTGTGATCTCTCTTACCACCACATCCAGCTTTTTTTATTGGTTGAGATGGAGGAGGGGGTCTCATGAAATGTTTGCCTGACTAGTCTTGAGCTGTGATCCTCTCTATTTAGCTCCCAGGTAGCTAGTATTACAAGTGTGAACCACTCACTGCACCCGGCAAGAAGATGTTTTCCCAAAGGACCCTAGTCCTTTGGAATTACTAAGGCTACAGGACGAGGAAGGAGTCTCCTTATCAAAGAGACTTCTCTCAACCTGACTCCCTTCCTGTTTAATCCAGCCATAATGCTGTCCTGGAGCTTCTTTTGCACAAGACTAGTGCTCTACCACTTGAGTCACAGATCTACTTCTGCCTTTTTGCTCATTAATTGGAGATAAGAGCATCACAGACTTTCCTGCCTGGGGTAGCTTTGAACTGAAATCCTCACATCTCAGCCTCCTGAGTAGCTAGGATGATGGGTATGAGTCACCAGAACCCAGGGTGGCTTGTTTTTAACAAACCTCCCAAGGACTGGATAATTTGTCCTAGGCCTGGCCCTTCACCATAGGCTATATCTCTGTGCTAGGGAGAATTTGTTCTACTGTGAGAGCGACTTTAAAAGCTGCCTGGCCATTAGAAGCACCCATGGGAGGTTACTGCTAACATTGCTTCCCAAGAGCAGCACTGCAGTAGCTGCCTCTTGTAGTTCCCACAGGATTTTTATAATCTGCCCCACCAGGAATCCAGATCCCTGGGGATCTATAGCCAGACACTGAGTCTTATCTCTTTGGCAAGGTAACCCCATCTTAGGCTGGCCCTTATAGAAGTGGACAATATAAATTTGGCAAAGGGACTCAAAGGGGATGTCTTGTCGGTCAAGATTTTCCCCTATCAACACTCTCCCTCTCTATTAATTTTTTTCCATTGAGTGACAGCCCCAAATCTTCTGACATTTTCTACTGGTGCTGTCATTTTCTATTTGGGAGACTGAGCAATTTCTTAATTTCCCTGTGTTTTATGTTCCCTTCTCCATCAAATAGAGGTAATAGTTGTACCTACTGCATAGTGGGGTTGGGAAAATTAAACAAAATAGTGTAGTGATTGGAAGCATGGCTCCAGTCATAGATTGTCAACCAATGAACAAAAAGCAAGTCTCAGATACTGAGTCCAAGTCCAGGTCTCACACAACAACAACAACAAAAAAGACATACAATAGTATAGAGAGAGCTTAGGGGAGTACCTGGCATCTGGTAAAACTCATTAAAGGTAGCTTATTGATCATTATTTCATAGGAAGTTCGGTGCGCTGCCCTTGGTTCTCCATGATGCACCATCAGAAGGCCAGTGAGCGAGGTGTGTAAGGATGGGCCTGTCAGAATTAATGCAGATACAACTGCTACCCAAGAATGTTATGCAAGGGAGCCCTTTACAGGATGGGGCACAAAATGCCTTCATGTGGGGACTTCCAAGTTCCATCACTGGGGACCAGAGACAAAGCAGTTCCACACCTGGGCAAGTGTGAGTAGAAGCTTCCATTTTGGTCATGTTCATCTTTCCCACTGGTTGGCTGGTTGGCTTGTCTGAGTTGCCTGTCTGGGTGCTTTATAAACTATAGAAATCCATTTTTCACAGATCTGGAGGGTGAGAAGTCCAAGATGAAGTCACCAGTAGGTTTCTACTTCTTCTCTCTGAAGCCTGCTTTCTGGTTCATAGATGGTAGAAGGGGCAGGCTAGCTCTCGGGGGTCTTTTCTGTGGGGACAAGAGTCTTATTCCTGAGGGCTCTGTTTCTATGACCTGAGCATTTCCCAAAAACTGCTGCTATCATCATCACACTGGTGTTTAGATTTCAATCCATTTGGAGGGAGCACATTCAGACCATAGCTGTGATTATTTGGAAAATACTCAGTATCTTAAGATCCAGTTAAAAAGAAAGAGGAAACTACAAATGCGCAAGTGTGTGAGTTGAGAAATGCCAGCACGTTCCAAGTTTCAGTTAGAACCATAGAGTTTTCAGCTTAGCAGCTCCTTGCTCCTGTTCCCACCCTGGTTTAATAAACAAACACAGTTACCATGATTGCAAGGAGACAGGAGGGGAAAACCTCAGCTTTCCTCCAAGCTGTCAACTCCATACCTGAGGCAATTTGGATGGCAGTGTTCCAAGGATTGCAAAATACTGCCATTAACAGTGTGAATGTGTTGCTACCATACACACTCGTGCTGCTTGCTGGTTGCCCCCTTTCTTTGAAGCCAGATTAGGGATACACATTGAATCAGTCCTTTATTTTTAGGCAGTAAGCTTGAGACTTTGTATTCCCAGGATGGCATTAGCGGCTTCACCTGATGATTTAATGAGCACACCTCATGATAATAGTTCAATTATCTGTATTTAAAACTGGGAGATTTCTTTTGTCACTTTATATTTGGTGTTGATGTTCAGCATTATCTACATGTCCTCTGGGATAAATAAATGCTAAATGTGAATTCCCCCTTTAGGTGCTTACAGGCAGTCATGGACGGCACACAGAGTTCAGGAACTCATCTCCCAGATATGAGGCTCAATCCCCAAATCTGTGCTTCCCTCCCTCTCTCCGTCCCTCCCTTCCCCCTGCCCTTCCTTGGTGATATTGGGGTTTAAACTCAGGGCCTCACTTTGCTAGGCACCCGGCACTCTTTATCACGTGAGCCACATCCTCAGCCATCTTGGCTTTAGTTATTTTTCAAATACAGTGTTGTGTTTTTGCCTAGGACAGTGTAGACTATGATCTTCCTACCTAAAGCCTCCTGTGTAGTTCAGATTACCAATACACATTAACTACCACACTAGCTTATTGATTGAAATGAGGGCTCCCTAATATTTTAACCCAGATGGCCTTAAACTACAATCCTCCTAATCTTTACCTCCCAAATAGCTGGGGTTATTAGGCATAAACTATGTAGGTACATATCTTAATCTCTGTGAAATTGCTTCTTGAACCAGAAATAATAGCAACATCATGTATTGTAGCAAAGAAATGAATATGTACATTTCTCAAGTACTCATAGCTGGGCAGGGTCATGTGACTGGTCTCATCCAAGGAAGAAATGAAATAATACATGTCAGTCATTCCTGGCTGAGGTAGTGAAATGCATGATTATTGTATCTTTCTTGCCTGGTCCCAGGTATGGAGAAGCCATTTTTTAATCCACAGTTTTTTCAGATGGTATAGTTTGTAAGATGGTAAAACCTCTTCAGCCTGAGTCTCTGCATGACTGTGTGATGTGCATTCATCTCTCCCATACAATTGTCCATTTCCTTGTGGATTATTAAAGAATAAATGGCATGAAGAAAAGTAAATTCAGTCATTGTATTCAGTGTACACTGTGTAAAACAGAACTATGTAACTTGTGTTGGGGAGGGGGAGAAGTGAGGAGAATGAAGGAAAGGGTAACCTTGACCAAAAAGCATTGTACTGAAAACCTGACCTATAGACTTGTAAACCTTTTGTACAACTACTTAATAACAATACAAAATGCAAAGAAAAGAAATAATCTGGGCTGGGAATATGGCCTAGTGTCAAGAGTGCTTGCCCCGTATACATGAAGCCCCAGGTTCGATTCCTCAGCACTATATGCATAGAAAAGGCCAGAATTTGCACTGTGACTCAAGTTGGCAGAGTGCTAGCCTTGAGCAAAAAGAAGCCAGGGACAGTGCTCAGGCCCTAAGTCTCAAGACCCAAGACTGGCAAAAAAGAAAAAGAAAAAGAAATAATCTTGTTATGCTAAGGGATGCCTAAGTTACTTTCACCCCCCTATAACACCACCAATGGCCATGGCTATTAGAAGGTGAAGATCACAAGGTCAAAATGCCTTGATTTGGAAGTAAAGCCCACAATTCACTAGCTTTGTGACTACTCTATGCCTTGGTTTCCTCATGTGTAACATGGAGACTATTTTCTCTGAGAATTGTTACAAATATTAAAGTGGATAGTAAACTCTTTAAATAGTGTCATATATAGTAAGAATCATGGATCAAATTTTATAGCCCTTTTAAATTCATATACTGAAGTCCTAACTTCCAGTACCTCAGAATGTACTAGATCTTGAGACAGAGCCATAAAAGAGGTACTAACCATTAAATTCATTTAATGATCATTCTTTTTCCTTATCCAATATGACTGGTGTCTTTATAAGAAGAGATCAGGGCATGGACTATGCAAAGATAGGCAAAAGATTACCATCTCCAAGATGAGGAGAAAGGCCTCAGAAGAGAATGATCCTGTTGACATGTATCACCCTCCTTATAATGTCTCCCCTCCTTATAAGAAAGTAAATTTCTGTTATTTGGCCATCTTTGTCTATAGTGCTTTGCTATAGCAACACTAGGAAATTAACACAGGAAGCACTCAATAAACAGTGGCTTGTCTGAATTCAATTGCCTAGCATAGAATATATGTTCACGGTGTTTATTTTTCTTATCCATCACTCCTTCTTTTCCCTGAGACAATGATTCTCCACCTTGGCAGTACATTAAAATAAGTTAGGAGAGATCTGAAGAAGTACCTAGCCTAAATGGCAGCCTGTATTTTGAATTTCATTGGCTTGGGTGAGACACGGCACTGATGGTTTAAAAGCTTCCCAGGTGAGTCTGATATGTGCAGCCAGTGTTGAAAACCACTCTTTGCACTTGGCAGCCAATTGTTGCTCGTTGTCTCAACATCATGATGTTTCCCCAAACTGGATAAGCCCGGATCATTTCCAAGCTCCAGGAGAGCTTGGAAACCTCAAAGAAAAAACTAGGCCTGTGTTCTGCTGACTTTTCAGTGTGTTGATAATGTGCATTTTTCATTTGAGCCATGGTATGGACAACCAGCTGTTCATCTGCAGCATTTAATGCCTCTATGAGGGAAGGGAGACACCACAAAGAAATGACTCGGAGTCCTGTAACACAAAACACCCAAAACTAGACAAGTTTGTGCTGATTGAAAGGCATTAAGCCAACCCCAGCATGAGCACAGAAAGTTTAGTCATGGTGGCTAGAAGCTGGGAAGGCTCTTGCTTCTACCAAATTCTAGAGACCTGTCTCTGCTGTGCTCTCTTGGTCTAATCCCTCTTGCCTCTCTCCACTGGTCCATTTGCTTAATCTTTTAGCTTGCTTCTCCTAAAAAGGCCACCAGGCTGGCCTGAATTGAGATTTCTTGACTAAAATGTACACCACAGAATGTGGCAGCATATTGCTTTATTTTAGAGTTTCCCTCCCACATTTGGCTATCCTAGCTTGTTTATTTGAGCTGGAATATCCAAATCATGGGGCTTTGGTCAGATAATACACTGGCTAGCCAGTTCATACATCAGCAGCAGTGAGAGATGGAGAAGCAAACCATAACCCAAAACCAGGCATTAAGCATCAGCATTTCAACAGGAACACTGAGGTATAAATCACCAGGATTTATCTAGGTAAACTCAGGGTGAGTCTTTAATGTGGACAGTGATACAGATTGTCTAATAATGATCATACATGCTAGATTGTTCTCAGCCTCTGTTGGGGAGGACTGAGTCCAGAGTGGATTTCCAAAGAATTTTGGGGGGTCAAAGCCAACCTTCCTGCACTACCCTTAATATCGCCACAAGCCACAAAAAACACAGTCCTTTTTCAGAAAACCAATATGCATATCCGTAAGAGCCCAAGGAACTGACATCTGATCTCACCTGAAACAGCTGACGTGGCCTGTGGCAGAAGAACAATGGCTTCTAGGAAGCAACTCTCTGGAAAGATCAAAGTGTGAATCATGGTGTCAGAAGGGGAAACTAAGGTAGAAATGTCAACTTGTGGTCCCTCTCAAGAAGGTGGGGTGTCATGATAAGAGGTTGAGCATCATAATGCAGACACTGAGGGGGATCAGGAGAGGCCCGCAAAGAAAAGGTGCTAAGTCCACGAGGCTGTACTTATAAAGTCCTAATGTATGTGTTTATGTGTGTGGAGGGTGTGTGTGTCTCAGGATGAAGGTAGAAAACTATGTGCCAGAGAAAAGTCTGGAGCATGTAGTATCATCTTATAACAGTGCCAGTCATAGCTTAACTTACTTAACTTCAGCCTTCAATTTTGAAGGTTGAGAAAATGTGAGCCAGGAGGACTAACCAGTCTGAGAAGTAATAGAAATATCAGGGACAGAAAGAAAGGAGCTATCACCCTTTGCTGTACTTCCTGGATCAGTAGGGGAGAAGAAAAATCCATGCTTAAATTTGAGAGTACTTATGTCAAAGTAGGTAGATGATTTTCGCAATTTCACATGACTGGAACAACTGTGGTGCTGCCCTGAGTTTTCATCTAGGGACCAAAGGACAACAACCCTATTGCTGAAGAACAAATTTGAAGGAACAATGGGACACACTATTAAAATGTCTTTATGGTTTCATCCCCTCTATTCCTGCTGACCATTACATACAGATAGGGTCAGAAGATTGGTGGGGGTGGGGGGGGAGAACAAGGGACTGTGGACAAGACAAATTAGGTTAGATGGAGGATGTATGTGGTAGTTCTCTATTTAAAACCAGCTCCCAAATCTGTGTGGCTGTTTCCCCAAAGCTTCATTTTCTTCTAGAACTAATGGCCTCCTTAGGTAGATAACACTGGATTGTTGGGGTTCCATTTTATGTCAGTTTGCTCATCAGTATGTCAGGCTCATTCTTTGACTTGAACTAACTCTGCATAGAATTGATTACAATGATCTTCCTGGAATTGCAGATGGTTGAGCTGATCAGACCATTCCACCACGAGTCACTCACAAATAAGGCTTAGAACCCCAGGCTTCTTTTCTGTTTCCGGTCAGTAGTTGCCAAGTGTAGTCAACCCAGCTGGAAAGGTCTGTGCAGCCCTCCAGCAATTCACCTGCCAGGCAAGGCTTGTGTGGCATGGCACAGGCCTTCCTATTCCTAGTAGATGATAGGAGAATGAAACCAGTGAGTGGTCACACCAGGTATCATATCTAAGTTTGTTCATTAATCTGAAGCAATCAAATGATCTGCTAGAGAGCGGTCAGGTATTGAAAGCACGTGTGCATGATCACACATACACACACACACACACACACACACGCGCGCGCGCATACACACACGTGCACGCGAAAGCAGTTCCTCCCCACGATGACTTTACCGTACAACAAGGAAGATGAGTTCAGAAATAATCCTAATGTTCTTTTTCTATAGAGGCATAAACCAAGTCCCTGGGGATTAAAAAAAAAAGAGAGACTGTCCCAAGATGCTGGAAAGGCAGGCAACACAGAGAAGGATGGATAGCTCTAGAAAGCTGTGATACCTGAGCTGGTCTCAGGAACACTTCATGATGGGAGGGGAAGGAGAAGGCCATCCCAAGTGCAGTCCCCCTGCCTAGTCTACACTGATAGAGAGGTGAAATTCTTCATTTCTTCTGCAGACACAGCTCTATTTTTCTTGTTACCTTCAGAGTTCTGTAAATGGAGGTATAAGAGAAAGAGAGTCCTGGATAATTTAGTGAACAGGTACTATGGCTTGGGGTAGAACCACATGGATTCTTAGTAGGATCTATGTATTCATGAACTAGAAAAAAATTGAACACATGTTTTTCCTATATTGGTCAGTTTTCTGTGTCCTTCATCAGAAATATCACCAGATGCTAAATGACATGTATAGGGGGTTAATAGAAAAGCAGGCAGGGAACTGCCACCTATACAACTCCCTGGCAGCAGGTCAAGTTGTCTGACAACAAATGGAAGCAAGGGGCTACAAAAGAATGAGAAAGAGAGGTAAAAATTTGGCTCACAACCTTATAGGAAACAGAAAAGTGACCACTTCTCAAAGAAGCCATCTAGCGAGTTCATGTCTGTAATCCTACCTACTCTGGAGGTTGAGATTTGAGGATCACCATTTGAAACAAGTCTTGGCAGGAAATTCCATGTGCCACCAAAAAGTTGAAAGTGGAAGCTGTGGTTCATGTGGTAGAGGTCCAGTCTTGAGTGGAAAAGCTAAGGGACAATGCCCCAGAACTTGTGTTCAAACTTCAGATTGCCACTTTCCTCATTTATGTCATGTGCTCTCTTTCCCTGTCATATTTCACTTCTAACCAATTTTCTTATCACCTTTACTTATGTTTGCATCATTCCTGAACTATTCTCTTGCCAGATGCAAGAACTGAGGATTTCTTTTTTAAGCTGGGGTAATATATTTGGTACATTGGCTGGGAAGTTAGTCAAGTTTGTCTTTTTCTGACTTTGACTCATCAAATGGTTACAGTAATACCAGGAAAGGTTTAATACACATAGTTTAAGAGAAAGAAGATTAATATGTTGAATTAGGTTGAATAGTTGTGATGAGAAGTTAGAGCCTTCTTGACTTACTAGTACCACACAGAACATTCTCGTCCAGTGCAGTAGTGGTGTATTAAACTCAGCATGTCTGCTCTGTCTATAGAAGATGAAACTCCTTTTCAAAGTTGGGTCGGGAAGTAGAGAAAATAAACACCAATAGTTTTCTGACTTTCATCTTTATTGTCTCAAAACTTCTTTTTAACTTGCTAATGGTGGAGGTGATAGAAAGTCCCACTGTGCCCAGCTTGTTTTCCCCAGAACTGGCTGTACTTGTGGGACTCACTGCTCTGTTCACAGGCAAGGATGACAAAAAGGTTTCCATAGCCAAAGGACTTGGATCTATTTTTAGTGGTTGTCTGTTGTGCTTTGTAGAGAAGCATTCCAGATCAAGACTAGCTCGGAGGAAAGTGTTTGCCTTGTCTGTTTGAGGGGCTTCTCAAAAGGCTCCCACTAAGTCACAAGTGTTTTCTGAAGAAATTGCTCCATTTCCCTGGAGTTTCCATGAGGAAAGCTTAATGGGAGGAAAGCTTAATGGGATAGAAGGGCAGACTCGGAGGCCAGAAGCCTCAGAGAAGAAGGTCACAGAAAGACTTGAAGCCAAAGACAGAGCAGCCTGAACTCTGGCAAAGGGGAGAGGCTGATGGGGCAGGATGCACCTGGGAATGGTGACCTGGGAGGAGGACCATGACATACGCCCAAGACAAACGTGAGGGCCCAGCAACTAGGAAGCAGGGACTTCCTGGCTGTTGTGGTAGAAATACAAACAGCTTGGGACTAGTGGTCACTGTAGAACAATTATTCAAGGGGTCAGATCTCACTGTGAGTCATTCCTGCTGCAGCTGCTCTAAGAACTCAGCAAGAAATGTTCACATGCCCTTCATGTAGGCACCTCCAGCTCAATTTTTTTGCTTGTTATTTTCAAGTTGGAGTCTCATGGGCTTTTCTGCCTGAGATGGCTTCAAATCAAGGTCCCCAGGTCTCAGCCTCCTGAGTAGCTAGGATTACAGGCACAAACTACTGCTGTCTGGGGGAACACATTGTTAAGAAATAATTGGACAACAATTCACAAGGAACAGATGTAAGGATTTATAGGGGAAATAAATGCAATTTCCACCATATAAATTGCACTGCAATATGTAGTTAGCATTCTTTACCTACCCAAATGGTGTAAAGTAATATTCACTGACATAGAAAGAGGGCTACAGTATAAGAAGTAAAAAAAAAATCCAGGTTACAAATGCATGCAATATATGATAATTTTGGGGGACTATTTCTCTAGTTATGCATTAAAACATCTGGGGGAAATATATATATATATGTATACATATATATACATACATACATATATATTCCAAATAAATCATTTTAAGTTGCCTCTGGATTAAAGGACTTTGTTGATTTTTACTTTTCACTTATTCTAAATCAGAATTTTAAATACTAAACATTAGTGACTCTAATCAGATAAAGCCAGTAATGCTGAAATGCTCTGCAAAGTGTAATGAGATGCCCGCTCTGTAGATCTCAGCAGAAAGACCCATCAGGCCAGCTCCAGATAGGATTATACTCAACTCTCCCAGGCAGATGAGCATCTATCCTACTTTAAAAAGCTTCCAGAGAAAGAGGCTTCCACATTTCCCTTGGCAGCCCATTCACTGGCTTATCAAATCCATCTGAAAAAGAAATTTCTCCGGTATCTAATCTGAAACACCTGTTCTATGATTTAACCATTGCTTTTCTCCTCTAGCTGGCAGTATAAAGAGGAGACAGTGATTGTCATTTGTCCTAATCAAGAGCAATTATTTTCCAGAATGTCTAAAATTATACACATCCTAAAGCTAAACATAGGCCTGCATGCACACATATTACACACTCACCATCAGAACATGCTGCACTGGCATAGTTGCATTTTTTTTGTAATAGTTAAATTCTGGGCTTAAGTCTCCATTTAAAGAACCATTTAGAAAGCATCCTCCCGTCCTATGCTGCTCTGAATTGCAGCTGGCTTGGTTCTTCCTTTCCAGTGGTGGCATCACCAGAGATGTGCAGAAAGCTAGCTCAGCTGTCCTGGTGGCCAAAGGAGTATCCCACCCCAAACCTTGATAGAATAAAAAGAACAGTGGCAGAGGCCAAAAGTGTACATGAAGGATACAAGGGACAAGAACCTGGTGTCTCTAGGTCCTGTAACTTCTCCTTTGTCCCTCTCTCCCCTTTCTCTTCCACTGGTTTGTTTCTTCTAGGCTTAAGACTTCTTCACTCCATCCTCTCCCTCTCACCCATTGTCCTTAACTCCACCATGGCTGACACTTTTTGTTCATTTCCTATGCACCAGAAGCCATCCTAAAAACAACACAGGTACCTGTTTGAGTCTCATGACTGCCCCTGAGGAAGGTACCATAGTTCGCAAAGGCAGTGGCCTCGTTTAAGAGCTCACTACTCTCTTTGCTGGGCACCAGATGGTCTCCAGATGCAGCCCTGCAAATCAGGGGAGAAGCTCTGAATCAGTAAAAGTAGATTCCCCCATTATTTTAAAACTTATTTGTTGAACGCTGCCACACATGTCAAAAACAAAAAAACAAAACCTTAAAGCAAGCCACTGCCGGTGGTCAGTGACTTATACGTGTAAGCCTAGCTACTTGGGAGGCTGAGATCTGAGGTTCACTGTTCAAAACCAGTCTAGGAAGACAAATTCATTCACAATCCTATCCAAATTAACCAGCAAAAAGCCAGAAATAGAGGCATAGCTCAAGTTGTAGGAGCCCCAGCCTTGAGGGTAAAGCTTAGAAAGGGCAAGAGACCCTGAGTTAAAGCTGCTGAACTGTGAACACACATGAAAACACACATGCACACCCATGAAAACACACATGCACATGCACACACATATAAACAAAAACAACAAGGCTGTTTGTCATACTCTGGTTTCTCTTCAGATCGTATAAGGCTGTTTGTCAGTACTCTGTCTGCAAGGTAAAGAGGTTTGTCTCTGACACTTTCAGACCCCAGGAAAATTTTACCTAAACTCTAATGTGATTCTGTGAGTCACTTTCTGGCTACAGTTAAGCTTTGGAGTTGTGAATCCAATACCCTTTTTGAACCTAGATATCATGAGGAGAAGCTTCATCAAATAAAAAGATTTTTCCAAGCATTTTTGTAAGCACCGTGACTTATTACCATTCTGAAGATCCTCCAACAAGCACAGACATGCTTGAGACTCATCAAGTTCAACACTGGGGGCCAATGAGGTGAGAATCTCATTATGTGCTCAGCAGGGGGTGGACACTGTGTGAGGACTTCTTCCTCCACGGTGCTCCCCACTTGTAATTAGAATCTCCCACGGGAACATCTTCAGTATGGATACTACTTTGAACTTGGAATTATTGAAGTTCACTTTGAAATTAAGCTCTAAGTGAAGTACCAAATACATTAGAACTAATATGCTGGAACTTGTAAGTCATTTTGAATATTTGTGTGTGTATGCCTTAGCTTTTTCAACTCGGGAATGGTGCTCTAATAATTGAGCCACAGCTCCACTTTAGGGTTTTTGCTATTAATTGGATATAAGAGTTTTGTGGACTTTCCTGCCCAGGCTGGCTTTGAATCTTGATCCTCAGATCTCAGCCTCCTCAGTAGCTAGGATTACAGATGTGAGCACCTGGTGCCTGGCCATTTTTTTCTGTAAGTTTATTATTACCTTTAAGTAGTTGTATAAAGTGGATTAATTAAACTTGATTAGTTTAGATACCTCATATAAGTGAAATCATACAGTATTTGTCTTATGATCAAACATTCCATTTAGCATAATCTCAAGATTTATCATTTTATAATGTGTAACAGTCTTCTAATTTGGGGGAGGGGCTTCTTTTTTGGTGCTGTACTGCACTTGGAAATCAGGGTCTCATGATGCTTGGCTTGCTTGCTTATGACTGGAGTTCTTGAGTCATACCTCTAGATCAGTTTTTTGCTGGGTATTTTAGAGATAGAGACTCATAGACTTTTCTATCTGGACTGGCTTTGAACCTGGATCCTCCAGGTCTCAGCCTCCTGAGTACCTAGGGTTATAGGCATGAGCTAGAGGCACCCAGCTTAATATTCTGAGTTTTGAAAATGGTATTATAAAAAGTTATTCTCTCACGCATTTAACAGTGTTATCATTTGGGAGGAGAAAGATGGCGCCGACAAAATAGGGAGGCACCCCGACTGGCTCCAACTAAATAGCGAGCTGGGAACTCCAACACCCAACACCCCATCAAGAACCCAGCAAAACCAGCAGCCAGAAGCAGTGGAGAAACACAGGAAAACAAAAAGGAGCAAAAAAGAAGAACCGAAAACCTACACGGAGCCGGAGAATCTCCAGGGCACCCTCCCCCCACCAGCCGACCCTGGCCCAAACAGGGTCAGGCTGGGAAAGGGGAACCCGGCGATCGGCAGACAGGCTGCCAGGAGCGCAGAATTCAGATAGCGGGAGACCCCAAGGACACAAGGGAGGGTGCAAATCAAGACACACACCAGTAGCAACGAGAAGTTCGGGTCCACACCGGGTTCGGACAGGGGAACCCAGCGCGGCAGAAAGAGGGAACCGGGGAAACCACCACGACACTTCGCCATCCCCTGAGGGACCAAGGGCTGCGAGGGACACACACACAATGCAGGATCAGTGAGTCCCCCATTACCCCCTCCCCCAACGGGAGACCAGCTATCAGAGACCCAAGCCCTACAAAGAAACTAGATCTCCCTCCCTCCCCCTCCCCACCCCGAGGGAACAAAGAACCCCCAAATCAGGCGGGGAGCTCCCATCAGGCGCTGGGAAGTCAGTTTAGCAGGGGAAGAGCAGAGCAGCCCCAAGGCCCCACAGGTTCCTGAACTGGCAGAACCGGCCCCGCCCCCTTCCCAACAGGGGCCAGGGGACAGCCAGCAGTGCAAGCCCCACCCAAGGCGCCTGGACCTCACCGACTCTTACAACTAAAATCACAGGCACTGGTGGGCAATACCAGCCCAGCAGGGACACCTGGGCCTGATCACGTCCCCCCCTCGCAGCAGAGGCGAGGTCTGAGGGTGCTAACCCACACCCGGACAGCCGATCCCACTGGGCCCCACACATACCGCCTCCCCCAACGGACTCGCAGGAGGGCACAAACACAACCCAACAACCCAGGGCTCGCTCTGGGAGACATATCCCGCTAAAGTGCCTGTTGTAGTGGACGCACAGCTCACAGGAGGGCAGGGCCCCCGGCGACAGCGCCCGCTCTGGTAGGCGTACCATGCACTGGTGGGCGGGGCCACAGCCACAGCACCTGCTGCCGTAGACACGTCTACACAGGAGGGAGGGAAGATCTACACAGATCTCCAGATGCGCAAATCACAAAGAAACATAACTCAGTTCATCAAAGGACAAGCCAACTCGCCAGCTCCAAAAAGCAGCACGACTGAAGAGGAGATGGAGACTAAAAAAGTAAATGAGGCCATGTTAACAGGAATGATACAAAGCATCAGAAATGAAATCAGAAAACAATTCCAGTAGTTTAGAGCAGAAATCTGGAAGGACACCCAGGAAGCCAAGAAAGAAATGGAAGCAAAAATGGATACAATGCAAGCCTGCTTTAAAGAAATGGAAGCAAAAATGGATACAATGCAAGGCTTCTTTAAAGAAAATCTCCACATCCTGAGAATTGAAATGCATGAAAAAATAGATTTAAAATACAACTCTTTAAAGGAAGAAATTTCAACGATCAGAGCTGATATGACAACCATAAATAGCTCTCTGACATCCATAAACTCCGCAATTGGAACCATAACACAAAGAGTGGACCATATAGAATCCAGAATCTCTCGCCTGGACGATGAAGCAGCCGACAACAACCAGAAAATGACCACACTCCAAGAAAAGGTGAAGCTTCAGGGAAGGCTAATCCAGGAACTAATGGACAAAGACAAGAGATATAATCTGCGCATAATTGGAATAGAAGAAGGAGCCGAATACCAGAGCAGAGGGCTTAATCATGTTCTCAATAAAGTTATTGCAGAAAACTTCCCCAATCTCACAGGGGACCCCATCCAGGTAACCGAAGCCTATAGGACACCTGGCAGGCCAGACCCCAGGAAAGCCACCCCAAGGCACATAATATTCAAGACTACAGACCTCAAGATTAAAGAGCAAATTCTGAATTCAGCCAAAGCGAAGAAGGAAACTTTCTACAACGGGAAGAGGATTCGAATAACATCTGACTTATCCACACAAACTTACCAAGCTTGAAGTGAGTGGAAGAACACCATCCAAGTACTTCAGAATAACAATTTGCAACCTCGGATCAAATATCCAGTGAAATTGGAGTTCACATTCGAAGGGAAAACCAGATCTTTCCACACCAAAGAGGAGCTAAAGGAGTATGTGAATAAAAAACCAGCCCTACAGCGAATTTTAAGAGGGGAACCCCACCCAACAGAGATCATAAAAGACACACAGACAGAATCAGAAAGAAACTTCAATAGCCAAAGTCCAGCAGAAAGACCAGCTCACTAAAGACAAGGGAAAAAAAAAAGAGGAAAAAACAGCCCAACAAGAAAATGGAAGGAGAAAAAACACCCTTATCCTCGATCTCTTTAAATATAAATGGTTTAAACTCCCCGATAAAGAGGAGCAGACTGGCAGAATGGATTCGCAAACAAAAAGTTGACATCTGCTGTCTACAAGAGACCCACCTTACAGCAAGGGACAAAAACAGGCTTCAAATGAAAGGATGGAGCAAGATCTACCAAGCAAATGCACCCACCAAAATGGCAGGTGTAGCCATTCTGATCTCAGACAAGCTGGACTTCTCATTAAAGTCAACTCAAAAAGACAAAGAAGGACACTACATATTAATACAAGGAAAAATCCAGAACCAAGAAATCACGGTGATAAATGTATACTCACCGAAGAAAAGAGGCCCTACATATGTCAAGCAAATTCTCACAGAATTACAGAACAAGATAGATGCAAACACAATCATAGTGGGTGACTTTAATACTCCTCTCTCTCCAAGAGACAGATCCAACACCCAGAGGATTAGTCAGGAAGCTGAGGACCTAAATAACACCATTTCCCAAATGGATCTAACAGACCTATATAGAACCTTCCACCCTACAGAGACCCAATACACCTTCTTTTCAGCAGCCCACGGATCATATTCCAAAATAGACCACGTCATAGCCCACACAAGGAACCTCAACAAATACAAAAGTATTGACGTCATCCCATGTATTATATCTGATCACAGTGGATTAAAGGTAACCCTCAACAACAAAGGATACCACAGAGGCTATACACACTCTTGGAGGCTAAACCCCACGCTGCTATCCAACACTTGAGCCACAGACCAAATTAAAGAGGAAATCAACGAATTCATAAGCCACAATGACAAAGAAAACACATCACAAAGAAACCTATGGGACACAGCTAAGGCAGTACTGAGGGGCAAGATCATTGCACTCAGCACCCACAGTAAAAGAATGGAAGCAGAGCTGGTGAATAACCTCACGATGAAACTAAAACAACTGGAGAAACAGGAAATGACAGAATCTAAAACGACTAGAAGGGGAGAGATCACAAAGATTAAAGAAGAGATAAATCTGATTGAAAATAGAAAGACCATTCAACAAATAAATAAGACTAAAAGCTGGTTCTTTGAGAAAATAAACAAAATTGACAGACCCCTTGTAAGACTTACAAAAAAAAAGAAGAGAAGAGACTCATCATATATGTAAAATCAGGGACTCCACCGGAAAAATTACAAGTACACACGATATTCAAACAATCATAAGGAGCTATTTCCAAAACCTCTAGTCAGCAAAAAGCAATAATTTTACAGAAATGGATCAATTCTTAGAGAAGTACAAACTGCCCAAACTGAACCAAGAGGAAATAAATCAACTAAATAAACCAATAACTTACGGTGAGATACAGGAGGTAATCAAGAACCTCCCTACTAAGAAAAGCCCAGGCCCAGATGGATTCACCAACGAATTCTACAAAACCTTTAGTGAGGAGCTAATACCAATACTCCTCAAACTCTTCCGTGAAATAGAAACAGAGGGAGAAATCCCAAACTCATTCTACGAAGCTAATATCATACTCATTCCCAAACCAGGCAAAGACCCAACAGAAAAAGAGAACTACAGACCAATATCACTAATGAACACAGACGCAAAGCTCCTCAATAAAATATTAGCTAACAGGATCCAGAAACTGATCAAGAAAATCATACATCATGACCAACTAGGCTTCATCCCTCAGTCACAAGGATGGTTCAACATCCATAAATCAATCAATGTAATTCAACACATAAACAGATCTAAAATTAAGAATTACATTGTTATCTCAGTCGATGCCCAAAAAGCCTTTGACAAAATACAACATCCATACCTATTAAAAGCTTTGGAGAGAACAGGAATAGATGGAACATTCCTCAAAACAATAAAAGCCATATACAACAGACCAACTGCTAATATACTAAATGGAGAGAAACTTAAATCATTCCCCCTAAACTCAGGAACAAGACAAGGATGCCCACTCTCCCCACTTCTGTTCAACATAGTGCTGGAATCCCTAGCCATAGCAATAAGGCAAGAGGAGCACATCAAAGGGATCCACATCGGCAAGGAAGAAATCAAGTTATCCCTATTCGCAGACAACATGATCTTATATCTGAAGGACCCAAAAAACTCAGTACCCAAACTCCTACACCTAATAAACCACTTTGGCAAAGTAGCAGGATACAAAATCAATCCACAAAATTCAGCAGCTTTTCTGTACACCAGCCATGTACAAGCAGAAAAGGAAATTATGGAAGTAATACCATTTACAGTAGGCAAAAAAAGAATAAAGTACCTAGGGATCAACTTAACCAAGGACGTGACGGACCTATTCAATGAAAACTACAAAAATCTAATAAGGGAAATCAAAGAAGACACAAGGAGATGGAAAGACCTCCCATGCTCATGGGTAGGCAGAATCAATATAGTGAAAATGGCCATATTGCCCAAATTGTTCTACAAATTCAATGCAATCCCTATCAAAATCCCAGCCACATTCTTCACTGAAATAGAGAAACCAATCCATAAATTCATATGGAACAGCAAAAAACCTAGAATAGCCAAAGCAATTCTAGGCAAAAAAAGGAGTGCAGGAGGTAACACAATACCAGACTTCAAGCTCTACTACAAGGCCATCATAACAAAAACAGCATGGAATTGGTATAAAAACAGATCGGAAGACCAATGGATTAGAATTGAAGACCCAGAAATAAAACCACACTCTTACAACCAACTGATATTCGACAAAGGAGCTAAAGACATACAATGGAATAAGCATAGCCTCTTCAACTACTGGTGCTGGGAGAACTGGGCAGCCATATGCCGAAAACTCAAAGTAGACCCAAGCCTATCACCATGCACCAAGATCAATTCAAAATGGATCAAGGACCTCAATATCAGACCTGAATCCTTGAAACTACTGAAGGACAGAATAGGAAAGACGCTAGAACTTATAGGCACAGGAAGGAACTTCCTGAATAGAGTCCCAGGGGCACAACAAATAGGGGAAAGACTCAACAAATGGGACTACTACAAATTAAAAAGTTTCTGCTCAGCTAAAGTCATAGCCACCAAAATAGAAAAACAGCCAACCATATGGGAAAGGATCTTTACCAGCACAGCAACAGACAAAGGCCTGATATCTGTCATCTACAGAGAACTCAAAAAACTAAGCCCCCGCAAGCCCAATAAACCTATTAGGAAATGGGCAAAAGAGCTAAAGAGAGACTTCACAAGAGAAGATATAAAAATGGCAAAGAAACACATGAGGAAATGCTCAACATCCCTGCTAGTAAAGGATATGCAAATAAAAACAACCCTGAGATACCACCTCACCCCAGTTAGAATGGCCTATACTCTGAACTCAGGAAACAACAAATGCTGGAGGGAGTGCGGGGAAAGAGGAACCCTTCTCCATTGTTGGTGGGAGTGCAAATTAGTACAACCACTTTGGAGAACAGTATGGAGGTTTCTCAAAAAGCTCAATATAGACCTACCCTATGACCCAGCCATACCACTCCTAGGCATCTATCCTAAACAGCAAACCCCAAGATATCACAAAGACATTTGTACTTCCATGTTTATTGCGGCACAATTCACAATAGCCAAAATATGGAAACAACCCAGATGCCCCTCCACAGACGAATGGATCCAAAAAATGTGGTACTTATACACAATGGAATACTACATAGTGATTAGGAATGGTGAAATATTGTTGTTCGCAGGGAAATGGTCAGAACTTGAACAAATAATGTTGAGCGAGACAAGCCTAGAACACAGAAAACAAAGGGGCATGATCTCCCTGATATATGACTGTTAACAAAGGGAGACGGAGAGACAGTAGAGACCAAGTCTGTGAATACTGTGTATGTTCTTGATACATTGTATATTGTATATATGTCTACCTGACCTAGACAAGGGATAGAACAGGACATAAGATATCACAAGAAATGTACACACTGCCCTACTATGTAACTGTACACTTTTTGCACAACACCTTGTAAAAAAATTTATGTTCAATTAATAAACAAATAAAAAAAAACAGTGTTATCATTTAAAAATAGGACCCAGGGCTGTTGTTCAGTGGTACAGCACATACTTAGCCCGAGAGGCCCATGTTTTGATCCCTAGTATCACCTCCCTTAACACTGATATCCTTACTTTTTCTGACGTTGTGTGTTTTAATGTGGGAATGGACCAACAGAAATGCAGTCTGTGCACAAAGGAGCACACACATGTGCATATATATATATATATGCAGTTGTATGTGCATTGTGTGTGTATGTGTGTGAGCGAGTAGCATGTAGTCCATGCTTGTGGTTCAATTCATTCAGCCACACTGCAGAATAGGTTTGCTTCCAAATGACATCAAGCTCCTTAAAAAAAGAAAAAAAAATCACCTGTAGCACAGAGCGAAAATAAAATGTAATGGGTTATGCAAGAGAATTACAAAACAAGTCTGGAAACAGCTTGAGTAGTAACTTCAGCAGAATACTCCAGATGAATGCTTTCAGGATAAACATACACATTTGTGAGACTTTTTTTCTTTCAAGGGTTTGTCTCCTACTATTTTGCAAAAAGATCTGAAGTAGTCACAAATCCTTTAAATCAGTCACATTAGTTTATTTCATATGATAAATCTCCATGAAATGCTTGTTTTTGTTTGGATGAGGAGGAAAAAAAACAGAGCTTTATATTGAATGTAAAAGGTAAATACATGAAGAAAAAAGTCATAAAAGCACCTTGCTTAGCCAGATAGTGGTGGCTCACACTTATAATCCCAGCTCCTCAAGAGGCTGAGATCTGAGTTTTGAGGTTCAAAGCCAGACTGGGCACAAAAGTCCATGAGGCTCTTATTTCCAATTATCCACCAAAAACGTCATACATAATTGGAGGTGTGGCTCAAGTGGTAAGTGAGAAAGCCCAGGGACATTGCCCAGTTCCTGAGTTCAAGCCCCAGGACTAGCATACACATATTAAACAACGTACCTGATTTTAAATGTGAAGCTACTAAATAATAAAAAGAAACCACAAGCAAATGGAATACAGGGGAATTTTTTAAATCCTTCTAGAAAAAAAATGAGACAAGTGAAGGATCTCAGTGTAAAATTTCCAACTGCAGTGAGAACACAAAATGAAGTGGCCACTTTGGATAATTTCAGTTGTTTCTTAAAAAGTGAAACCTAAATTTACAATATGACCCAACAATTGTATTCCTCCTATCTTCTAAGATAAATAAAAACATATTTCCATACCAAAAATCTTGCTTGAATATTCACAGAAGCCATATTCATAAAAGCTAAAGATGAGAACAAATGGGCCAGGGTGTGTGTGTGGAGGAGTGAAAGGATAAAGTGGAACACCGTCAATGGATTGGCAAATGGCAGTAAAAGGGGAATGAAGTATTACCACAGGCTCCAACAAGGTTCCAGCTTGAAAATATCATACTAAGCAAAGTGAGCCAGCCACAAGGACTGAATAGACTATGAATCCACTTGAGGGAATTTCCCAAGCAAGGAGATGGCTGCAGAAATGGAGCAGTGTTTGCCCAAGTGATGGGAGTAGGAGTGAACAGTGGCTACATTCAAGCACTAGGCTGGATTTTAGGTGATAAAAGTACCCAAAAGATTATGATAAACTTTGCAAGACTCTGCAAATTTAGTAAAAATCATCAACTTGTATACTTAGAGGAAATGAACTTTTAGTGTATATAGTATACCTCAATAATGCTACTCAGAATAAATAGATGAGTAATAATGAATGACTTCACTGTCTACCTACTTCTTGTTCGAAAAATTGAATTTAATATGAAAACTAGCATAAGGATGGGAGATAAAACAACATCAAAATATAGAGATTTTACACATCAAAGAAGAATGAACAAGAATGAAGGCATTTGACATTAACAAAAGCATTAATTTGATTAGCGTATAAATATATAAAATTTGTAAGAGAAAAGCTGTGAGATCTTAGTACATAAAGGAGTGGTTAGTTCACTGACACCCTAAAGATGATAATAAAACAAATTTAAAAATACAGTTATTCTTGGTATTTTCTGGGTTTGTTCCAGGCCCCACCCCCAACACCAAAATGTGCCCCTGCACAAGTCCTTTGTATGATATGGCCTGGTGTTTGCATTCAGTATATACACACCCTCCCCTTTCTATGGACTAAATCATCTTTTCTTATGCTGCTGGATAGAATGCAAATGCTATGTAAATAGTTGTTCTACCGTATTGTCCAGGAAATAATGGCCAGAGAAAGAAGTCTGTGTGTGATCTGTACAGATGTAATTCTTTGGTCCAAACATTTTATTTGTGTGTGTTTGTGCAAGGACTGGAGCTTGAACTCAGGACTTAATGTGCTTACTTGGCTTTTTCATTCAAGGTGAGCATTCTACCACTTGAACTACACCTTTACTTCTGGCTTTTTGGTGGTTAGTTGGAGATTAGAGGCTCATTAACATTTCCTGCCCCAGCTGGCTTTGAATTGCAATCCTCAGATTTCAGTATCCTGAGTAACTAGGATTATAGATGTGAGCTACCAGCCAAAACTAGGGTTTGAACTCAAGGCCTAGTGCTTATTTGCTTAAGGTTCTTCCACTTGAGCCAAATTACTAGCCCAGATTTTTGCTGGTTATTTTGGAGATGGAGTCTTGAGGAGTTTTTCTGCCCGGGCTAATTTTGAAACCCCATCTTTCAAGTCTCAGCCTCCCGAGTAGCTAGGATTATAGGTGTGAGCGATTAGAGCCTGGCTTAGTCTAATGATTTTCTTAGGAGGCAATCTTCAAAGCAAAAAACTAAGGCTAGGTATTACAGAATAACTCACTGCCTGTATCCCCACAGTCACCATAACCTTCTAAGACAGGCAGAGAGAGAGAGAGAGAGAGAGAGAGAGAGAGAGAGAGAGAGAGAGAGAGAGAGAGATACCACCTGAACAAATATACTCTATATTCTTTATTTTGGCATTTGTGGGGCTTGAACTCTGTGTGTGTGTGTGTGTGTGTGTGTGTGTGTGTGTGTGTGTGTGAGACAGAGAGAGAGAGAGAGAGTATGTATGTAAGGGAGAGAAAGTAACCTATCACTTGAACTATACCCTCTTCTTGTTTTTTGTTTTTGATTTTGTCAGTCATGAGACTTGAACTCAGGGCCTGGGTACTGTCCCTGAGCTTTTTGCTCAAGGTTAGCACTCTACCATTTGAGACACAGTTCCACTTCCAGTTTTTGAGTGGTTATTTGGAGATAAAAGTCTCAAAGACTTTCCTGCCCGAGCTGACCTATAACCACGATGCTCAGATCTCAGCCTCAGGAGAAGCTAGGATTACAGGCATGAGCCACTAGCATCCAGCCTCCTCCTCCTCCTCCTCCTCCTCCTCCTCCTCCTCCTCTTCCTCCTCCTCCTCCTCCTCCTCCTCCTCCTCCTCCTCCTCCTCCTCCTCCTCCTCCTCCTCCTCCTCCTCCTCCTCCTCCTCCTCCTCCTCCTCCTCCTCCTCCTCCTCTTCCTCTTCCTCTTTCTTTCATGGTACTAAGATTTAAACTGAGTCTTGTGCTTGCTAGGCAGGCACTTAAGCCATGTTCCCTAACACTTTATGCTTCCATTTATTTGTCAGACACAGTTTTTGCTTTTGCCCAGGCTGGCCTCAGATAATGATCCTCCTGCCTCTGCTTCCCAAGTAGCTGGGACTATAAGCATGTAGTGACACATGGCTTTGCATGCTTTTTAAAACAACTAACAGCTAGATTGGTGGCAATGTATTATTTTTCAAGTAAAAAGTTAGTGAGCCATCAACCAATTGTGGCCGTCCAGTGTCATCTATGGCCTATTTGTTACATTTGATCATGGCCCAACAGAGCAATCACTGCAGTATCTCAAAAGAAACCATGCAATTAAGTCAATTCAGTACCAAAGTCAGCCAACTCAATGAGACAAATGAAGCTTTTAAAAAATCAGTTGGCATGGCATGAAGAGAAATTGATTGGTTGACTGAATTGTCCAGTTTTTGATTTGCATAGTGTTCTGAACGCTCCAACCTATAGGCATTTTGTTTGAATGTAAGCTATTTCCAGCTACACCATCTCATCAGAGCCAATAATAACTTTTTTAAAAACCTCCTATAATTATCAAGGGACCAGTGTTTACATGCCAAGTGACAATCACCCAAAGTGCAGCAGAAATGAACTGCAAGAGAGGCAGATGGGTTCTTGCTTGAAGCTGGAACAGAAATCCTTAGGAAGATGAGTCTCAGTCTTGACTTTTAGACAAAGGTCTGAAAGAAGAAATTCTGATAAGGGCGATCCTACTGAGCTCAGTCTTGGTTCCATATTCACAGATGGCTTTCCCAGCCTTTCATGCCCATGACTGTTTTCCTGGTTTTTGACCTTCTGATTAGGGACACTCACTAGAATAGAATATTTATTTGTTCTGAAAGCCCTAGGGCAGCCCCCAGCCCAGTGTAGCAATAATTCCTCTGCTAGTGATGAGGAATCATAGGATCTGGTCTCAACAGCACCCTTTGCAGTGAGATCTTGGGAAAATTAGTCCTTTGGACTTCTGGGTATTGCATAAAACATTGACAGTCTGCTTAGTTCCATATGGCAGACCAGATCATCTGAAATCTTTTCTTAAAATAGAAAAGAAAATAAAGCAATATTTGGTAAAAAAATAAAAAATAATAATAAATAAATAAATACATATATATATATATATATATATATATATATATATATATATATATGCTCCTAAGGAAGTAAGGGAAATCTCTGGAGAACAAAAAAAAAAGAATAACAGTGTACATTAAGAATTATTTTTTTAAAGTGGCAAAACCAAAGTTCTATAGGAATATTTGAAGACATGAGGCTTCGGGTCCTCAAAAGGTAGAAGTTCTAAAGACATTCATTACAGCTCAAAGAGCAAATTAGATGTCCAAATGGCTACCGATGCTTTCCAGGAAATGGTACAGGTACAGTGAAAAGCAGATCCAAACTACGCTACTAAGCAAAGGAAGAGCCGGGGCACTGGGTAAAAATCAGAGGCAGTCTCCTCTAAGAATCTGTAACTACAAGACAACCTGTACTCATTAATTTATTCATCCATCCTTCAAATATGTATTGAATACGCACTATGCACTAGGCTAAGTTCCAGACATTGGAATTAATGTTAATGAACCCAAGACCTACCCCTGCCTTGGAAGTGCCTGGCTATATTCAAATTCTTTTTATGCACATACATTATACTCCTTTTGAAACAAAATAGGTAGGCCAAATGCCTAAAGCCTTCCCCATGCTTAAAACTCAGACTGACTGGGAGAAAGGGAGGGAAAAGGTGACATTGTCCAAAAAGAAATGTACTCTCTATATAACTGTACTCTTATGTAACTGTAGCCCCTTTGTACATCACCTTTATAATAACAACAAAAAATTTCTAAAAAATATCTCAGCCTATAGGCATCTCGTCTCCCCCATTTGCTATGGAGAGAAACAACTTTCCCTCTGGATGTGATAAAGATGGACTGAATTGGGGCACCAAGCTGCTTGGCATAGTACCAGACATATTTCAGGTCTCAATAAACAAGGGTAGCATTACCATTCCCTTCCTCCTTGTCACCACCACTGTTGGGAGAGTGCCTTTCACCTTATGATTGAAGAGAGGAATTATTACAATTACTAACAAAGAAAGAAGTTGTCAAATAATGTTTTTTATTGTTTGATTTTGCTCTCCCCATTGAAATTGAGACGTTTTCCATCTGTCTGTAGCAAAGTGAATTCTCTTTGTGTCCTAGCCCATGACTGGCTTGATTCTGACTGAAACCAGCAGCTGAGTCTGAAAGCTTCTTGTCTTGAGTCATGATGGATAATGCTGAATATGTACCATGGTTTTGCTTAGTAATCAAATGTTCTCAAGGAACACGAGGAGAGGTGTATTCTGCTATTAAAAAAAATGGTTATTTTAAATTAGGAAATGGGAAAAGGAGCTAAAGAGAGACTTCACAAGAGAAGAAATAAAAATGGCAAAGAAACACATGAGGAAATGTTCAACATCCCTGGTAGTAAAGGAAATGCAAATAAAAACAACCCTGAGATACCACCTCACCCCAGTTAGAATGGCCTATACTCTGAACTCAGGAAACAACAAATGCTGGAGGGAGTGCGGGGAAAGAGGAACCCTTCTCCATTGTTGGTGGGAGTGCAAATTAGTACAACCACTTTGGAGAACAGTATGGAGGTTTCTCAAAAAGCTCAATATAGACCTACCCTATGACCCAGCCATACCACTCCTAGGCATCTATCCTGAACAGCAGGTCCCAAGATATCAAAAAGACATTTGTACTTCCATGTTTATTGCGGCACAATTCACAATAGCCAAAATATGGAAACAACACAGATGCCCCTCCACAGATGAATGGATCCAAAAAATATGGTACCTATACACAATGGAATACTACATAGCGATTAGGAATGGTGAAATATTGTTGTTCGCAGGGAAATGGTCAGAACTTGAACAAATAATGTTGAGTGAGACAAGCCTAGAACACAAAACAAAGGGGCATGATCTCCCTGATATATGACTGTTAAGAAAGGGTGACGGAGAGACAGTAGCGACCAGGTCTGTGAAACCAAAAACTGCTTGTCAAATGGTATTTCCCACAGAATTGGGGCAGCAACCCAACAGTATGTAACTAAAACCAAACAACTACTCAACATATAAAGGTCAAAAATTGACCTCTCGGGCTGGGGATATAGCCTAGTGGCAAGAGTGCCTGCCTCGGATACACGAGGCCCTAGGTTCGATTCCCCAGCACCACATATACAGAAAACGGCCAGAAGCGGCGCTGTGGCTCAAGTGGCAGAGTGCTAGCCTTGAGCGGGAAGAAGCCAGGGACAGTGCTTAGGCCCTGAGTCCAAGGCCCAGGACTGGCCAAAAAAAAAAAAAATTGACCTCTCAATGGAATTCAATAGCCCAAAAGCTATGTATGTACATTCATATAAGACTACTTTCGACATATTGTCTAAAATCGATATTCCATTTAAAGCCTTAGGCGAATTTTCTTGGGCTTGGCCATGTGGCTACTGTATATGTTCTTGATATATTGTGTATTGTATATATGTCTACCTGACCTAGGGAAGGGAAAGAAAAACAGGGTGTAAGATATCACAAGAAATGTATACACTGCCCTACTATGTAACTGTACCCTTTTTGCACAACACCTTGTCAAAAAATTTGTGTTCAATTAATAAATAAATTAAATTAAAAAATGGTTATTTTAGCTGAGTGTCAGTGGCTCATGCCTGTAACCCTAGCTACTCAGAAGGCTGAGATCTGAGGATTGCAGTTCAAAGCCAGACTGGGAAGGAAAGTCTGGAGGAAAGTCTATGAGATTCTTATCTCCAATTAACCAGGAAAAAAAATCAGAATTATAGGTGTGGCTTAAGAGGTAAAAGGCTAGCCTTGAGAGAAAAAGCTAGAGGACAAAGTCATGGCCCTAAATTCAAGCCCCAGTACTGGTATAAAAAAAGAAAAGAAGGAGCTGCAAGCTGGTGGCTCACATCTGTACTCCTAGCTACTCAGGAGGCTGAGATCTTAGGATCACAGTTCAAAGCCAGCTTGAGTAGAAAGGTCATAAGACTCTTACCTCCAATTAACCACCGGAAATCCAGAAGTGGTGCTATGGCTCAAAGTGGTACAGCACTAGCCTTAAGCAAAATAACTTAGAGACAGCACCCAGGCCCTGAGTTCAAATCCCATGACTGACCAAAAGAAAAGTAAGGAAAGAAGGGAGAAAGAGAGAGAAAAGAAAGAAGAGAGAATGGAAGGAAGAAAATATAACTACCTCATTTGAGTCTGCCTGTTCAGCCAGCCCCAAGCTTTCTAAGCATGTCAGCCAGACACATTCACCACCATTACTCATCTTCATTTCCTTTGGACCCCCATCTCCCCTGGTTTCATCTGTACCCAAAGTGGCATTCTTGCCACAATGGTTCCAGCATCTACATCATAACCACTGTGTTCATAGTTCACCTTGTCTTATCCGGTAGTTTTCTATCTTCTGGGGAGAATGGAATGAGGAAACAAATAAATATTCCTTGTTTCTAGAACCAGTCTAGTGGCTCTATTAGGATGCTTTTGAGAGTGGGAGATGGGGTCACATGCACCTGTAATCCCAGCTACTTGGGAGAGGTGGCCAAAGGATTACAGTTCAAAGTCAATTGGGCAAAGTTAAGGAAACTTTTTATCTCAAAACCAGAACAAGCTGGGCATGCCTGTAGTCCTAACTACTCAGGAGATTAAGATAGAGAAGACTGAGATTTTAAGGGTAGTTCAGGCAATAAGTTTGTGAGATTTCCCATCAACCAATAAAGACCTGCGTGCAGTAGCACACATCTGTCATTCTATCTATGTGGGAAGGATAAATAGAAAGACTGTGGTCCAGGATGGCCTGGGAAAAAAGCAAGGCCCTGTAAGAAAAAAATAATAAAAGTAAAAGAATTGGCCTTGTGGCTGAAGTAGAGAGTGGGGTGCCTGCCTAGCACACATACAAGACCCTGAATTCAAGCCTCAACACTGTAAAAGAAAACATCAACAACCATCACATGAAGTTAGACTGAGAAGATGGATTTCTATGGAAAATTGGGCCTTCACTAGACAGTTTATCTGCTGGTGCCTTGATCTTGGATTTCAGCCTCTAGAACAGTGAAAAATAAACTTCTGTCATGTATAAGCCAACTAGTTTATAGTGTTTTGTTATAGTGCCTGACTAGATTAAGAGCCACATCTCCGTGCTCCCTTTCATAAATTCTGTGATTGTGCTCACTGTGACCTCTCTTGACCTTGAATTTACAATACCTGGATGAAAACTGGGAAAATATTGTCAGGAGGAGGAGAGAGTGGACACTAGGCAGCCTAAACTGGTGAATGCCCACTGCTATCCACTGTTAACCTTCTGTCCTCCTCCCAGACTCACCCCTGGGAAACAATAAATTGGTTCCTAGTAGTTTGTAGCCTAGCATGTTGTGCTGCTCTATGCAAACAATATTTTTCAAACACATACAGCAGGAGCCTTTTCTCTTTCTAGAGTGATTCCCTGAGAACAATGATCTTCTCATTGTTTCACAAGCACAAGTTCAGGAGAAAAATGTTAATCCTTTCAGACCTGCTACCAACAAATGCTACCTGATGGTCATAGCACATGCCAATAATCAACGGGAAACTCTTGGAATCTCAGAATGGAATGGAACATTTATTATTGTACAGGAAGTGCAAACTTCACAGGTGTCTTAATGATTTGAGCAGATGTCAGTAATGGTCACTGGATCTCACTCACCATCACCAGCCTTTGCCTTCTCCCTTCCTCCCCTACTTGCTTCCATAATACCTCTTTGTAACACTAAATACAGATGGAATTGTGTGTGTGTGTGTCTGTGTGTGTGTGTCTGTCTGTGTATATGCCAGTACTGAGGCTTGAACTCAAGGCCTGGTTTCTGTCCCTTTTCCCTCAAGGTTGGTGCTCTAACACTTGGAGCCACATGCACCCCTTCCAGCTTTTTGGTAGTTAGTTGGAGACAAAGAATCTCATGGAATTTCCTGCCTAGGCTGGCTTTGAACTTTGATCCTCAGATCTCTGCCTCTTGAAAAACTAGAATTATAAGTGGAAGCCACTGGTGCCACTTAAACATAAAAACAGATTAGGACAAATCATTTTTGAGGAAGAGAGGTTTATATGAGAAAGGGGATACAAAGTGGAGGTTATCTGGACATGCTATGCACAAGAAAATATTTCAAGATGCAGTTAGGAAGGCTGTGGGGAAAGAATTTAAAAGATGGACTTCAGACTGGGCAAAAATTCCATCTCCCAAAAGTTGTTCCCCTACTTCTTCAGGAAAGAGCAGGTCCTTGGAATGGGTGTAACTGATTGCCAACTAAGATGGATTGAAGAAGAAAATCTGCTGGGCCTTGCTAAGTGTGTGTGTGTGTGTGTGTGTATGTGTGTGTGTGTGTGTGTGTGTTTGAGAGAGAGAGAGAGTGCCCCATCACTGACAAAGTTCTTTCTGCTCACATGGCAGCAGTGCCTGTAAAGCAGAGGCTGGGCTCTCCTTCTGTCTGCCCTGCCTGACAGCCAGGAAAGGATGTGTACCCACACAGGGGTCTGCACCAGCATCTGCCTCACACATCTGTTCTAATCACGTAAGAGGCATGGGGGGAGGGGTGTCCACCCGGCCATTCTCCATGAGAACACAAGGCCAAGGATGCAGAGATAATTTATCAAAGAGATTCAATTTCCTGAATGATCGCATTCCAGAGATCTGCAAAACCCAGATAAACACCCAAGCCTTCTGCAGAGGCTCCCTCCAGGGGAGGAAAAGGACCGGAAGTTGTCTTTCCCAAAGTTTGCACCACCCTTGGGCTGAAGGATGGACCGTAGCCTTTAAAAGTCAGGACACCCCAGGCAGGCTTCTGGCAAGCCCACACTAAAGTACAAGGAGGGAGGGGAATGGGGCAAGAGAGGAGCTCCTCCCCAAACAAGGCCTCCACTGATCCCAGGTGGGGCCCCTAGGAGGCCTTTCCTTCTATGCCTCCCCTAGAGTTCTCATATTTCCCTTCAAATAAGTTTATGTGACATTCTCAAACTTTTTGTTTTCCTTTTCTATTATCAGAATGCAACATCAAGAATAGTAAGAATAGCAGGGATGGTGACACCTGCCTCTAATCTCAGTACTTGGGAGACTGAGGCAGAGACTTGAGGCAGGAAGATAGAGTTCAGGGCTAGCTAGACTACCTATTCAGATCCCATCTCAAACCAAATAAACAAAAAGTAAAAAACAAGAATAGGTGAAGCAAAAACCGACATCAATTGGCAGATTCCAGAATATAATTTATGAAACTGATAGCAATCATTTGAAATAAACAAATGAAGTGAAGATTCTAAGTATGTATGTATTTTTGAGCCCTTTCTGTGCCAGGCAAGCCCCAAGCCTGAAAGTTCCCTATCCTGGAAGAGATACTTAAGCAAGTGATTACATAATAGCTTCTACAAGGCAATTCTGTCCTGAAGACTTCTACTAATATTACACTGGTTAAGAAACTAAAATAAAAGGCAATTTATTGACAAAGATGGGAAGATTATGGTTTGAAGCCAACACAGGCAAAAAATTAATGAATCTCCTTGTCAACAAATAAGGTGGGCATGGTATCACATGTCTGTAGTACCAACTACTCAGGAGACCATAGGTAGAAGTATATTAGTCTGAGACAGCCTGGTAGCAAAAACACAAGGTGCTATCTAAAAATAACGCCAGAGAAAAAAGGATTGGAGACATGGCTCAAGTGGTGGAGTGCTTGCCTACCTAGCATGAGGCCTTGAGTTCCAAACTGAAGCGCTGCCAAAAACACAAAAGGTTTTGGGGTCCAAACTCGAGGCCTTACACTTGTTAAGGCAGGCACTCGACCACTTCAACCACACCCTAACCCCTTTTTTTGCTTTAATTATTTTTCAGATACAGTCTCATTATTTTGCCTGCTTCAGCCTGGCATTGCAAACTTCCTACCTATGCCTCCCATTGCCTGGGACACAGATGTTTCACCATGCCTGGGTTGTTGGTTGAGAGGAGAGCTTGCTAACTTTTTATCTTGACTGCCTTTGGACCCTGAGGCTCCAGACATCTGCTTCTTAAATAGCTGGGATTACAGATGTAAGCCACCATGCTTGGATTCACTCCAATAGACTTTGTACTTTGTAAAACAACAGTAATATTATCTATGCCCATGGTTTTGTTGTTGGATTTCTGTGTGTGTGTGTAGGCACGTGTGTGCACACATGCACATGGATGTACACGTGCTAGTCCTGGGGCTCAAACTCAGGCCTTGTGCTAGTTCTGGTTTTTTCACTCAGGGCTGGGGCTCTACCACTAGCGCAATACCTCTGGATTTTTGCTAGATAATCAGCAAAAGTCTCACAGCCTTTTCTGCCCAGGCTGGCTTGAATTTACTTGTGTAATTGCATAACATAAGACCCATCCCCGGGCTGGGGATATGGCCTAGTGGCAAGAGAGCTCGCCTCGTATACAGGAAGCCCTGGGTTCGATTCCCCAGCACCACATATACAGAAAATGGCCAGAAGTGGCGCTGTGGCTCAAGTGGCAGAGTGCTAGCCTTGAGCAAAAGGAAGCCAGGGACAGTGCTCAGTCCCTGAGTCCAAGGCCCAGGACTGGCAAAAAAAAAAAAAAAAAAAAAAGACCCATCCCTTCCTTTACAAAGTGCTGTACATTGTGGTTCTCTGGGGCTTATTTATCAAATGAAACCAAACTTCTGATCATACCCTTCATACCTCTTTATTTCCCTTTACCCGGTCCCTGGCAGCCCACAGTGAGTTCTGTGAGCCTATTTTAGATCTGCATGTGTGAGAACATATGCTGACAGCCATGTATGTGACTGGCTTGCTCCATCCTCCAGGCTCATTGGCGTTGTCTTTCATTGCAGGATTTCACTGTTCCTTATGGCTCAGTAGTATTCCACTGTGTGAGTCTAGTATATTTGCCTTTTCTAATCTCCACCATCACCAGTGCTGAATACAAGAGTGCAGACATCTTTTTGGACAATCTGATTTTGTTTGCTTTGCATTTCTACTCAGAAGTGAGATTCCTAGATCATCTGGTAGTTCTATTTTTCTTTTTGAGAAACATATGTATTCTTTTCCATTAAGGCTGAACTAATTTACATTCTTATCAACAGTGTACCAAGTTCTCTCTTTTTTTCACATCCTTGCCAACATTTACTTCCTGCTTTTTTTTTTTTAGTCATCTTAGCTGGTATGAGATGATTATCTCATGGTGGTTATAATTTGTATTTCTCTGATTAGGGTTACTGAGAACCTTTTCAGACACATGTTGGTCCATTTATATGTCATCATTGGAAAATGTCTCATCAGTCCTTTTACCCATTTTAAAAAATCTAATTATTTGATCATTTACTATTAGTTGTGCATTGGCTTCCCTGTATATTTTAGATATTAAGAGTCTATCTGATCTACTGTCTGAAGGTTGCCTTTTCATTTTGTTTATGACTTCTTTTCCTGTGATGAAGGTTTTTACCTAACCAGACAAGTCTTAACCTGCCGGGCTCGGGTCGCCTCCCCTGGCACGGGGATCAAGGCTCTGCTATGCTTCTAACAGCTTCATTTCTCACCCTCTCCCCTGGTCACCCGACCCGCAGGTAAGGCCAGGGTGGAGTGGGGGGCTCAGGAAAGACCTCAGGTGCAGGGGGCCGTACGAGATCGCTTTACCCACCTCCTTACCCGTGAAGAAAGCCAGGCGTACACGGATCTCGGAGATGCTTCGTGAGCAATCTGATTTATTAGGGTGGGGCAAAGGCTAATAGTAGGAAGGGACGAGAGAAGGTGATGGGCCAGAACGCTGATGATAGGCTACGAGCTTGCCATATGACCCCCTCATGAGCTAATGTCACTTGGAAAGCACCACGCCAGGGGTGAAAACCCGCGAGACTGGTGGGCACATGGGCTGGTGAGAAAGTTTGGGGGCTGTTCGCAAAGCCAGTTCTTCTGGTTCCAGACCCAGAGAATTGTGGCCTGCTTCCGCATTCCCCAGGGCTGGGAAGAAGGGTGGCATCTTGGGCGCGCTCTCCAATGCCCATCCCCTGAAGGCCAAGGGTGAATGAACCCCAACATTAACCTACCTTTAAAGGTGGTGTGCAGGTGTTCCTTAGCCCGAAAACCTTCCTTGGTCTCTTCCCTTGTTATTGGATGCCCTCTGGAAGAATGCTTAGCCAGTGAGATCCCAAACTTGCTCCTCCCAAAACACTTCCAGGTTATGCTTGACACTTTAGCATTTTACCTGGATGCTTTATTTCCCTACAAAACGTTTCTAGTCTGATTGTATCCAAGTTTGTAGATGTCCACTTGGTACTTCCAGCTCCTACCATGATCTGATGTGCAAATACTTAAATCTGGAAGGTCACTGGCAATGACTTGTCTCTTTGAGTCTTTTCCAGATGAGAACTGGGATATGTGACTACTGCCATTGCCTGTTCAAGGACTGTGACCCACAGAATGAAGTACCCATGACTCCTGGATTTTAGAGAGTGATGGGAGTGGATTTCACATGGCGCTCCTACTAGCCACATGGTGGGCCCGTTGGCTGTGTTTGGGCCAGTGGTGGGGTTTGAAAGATGCACAAAGTCACTTGAGGCTTCTAGTCTGTGCAGATAGAAATAAATAAGTAGGTGTTAGGGACTGAGAGACCTTGCAATAATATACATAATGAGTAATCTGTTTTTGTTGTAGTTTTTCATTTATAGTGTGTCAATTACAATGATTTCTTCTACTATATGGTAACTTATCTGGCAATTACATTTTTAAAACAAAAATGTGCATATTTAAATGAAAAAATTGAGTACCAAATTTCCACATATCAAGGAAGTTTATATATACATCTGGAGTTATACAGAATGTTTACAATTTACCATGTATGTCCTGGTGACATCACTGACCACATTCAGCCAGACACCCTACATTTTCCAACATGAGCAAAGATGGCTGTTCCCATAAATAGCAATTATACGTGAGCAACTAAAGGAAGTATGATTACCTTATCACCATGCATAGAATGATTTCAAACAGCAATTCTTCTAAATTAATTTTATCCATTTTTTTTTTGTGTGTGTGTATGCGAATACTAGGGCTGGAACTTGAGGTCTATTGTTCTTGTTTGGCTTTTTTTTTTTTTTTTGGCCAGTCCTGGGCCTTGGACTCATGGTCTGAGCACTGTCCCTGGCTTCCTTTTGCTCAAGGCTAGCACTCTGCCACTTGAGCTACAGCGCCACTTCTGGCAGTTTTCTGTATATGTGGTGCTGGGGAATTGAACCCAGGGCCTCATGTATACGAGGCAAGCTCTCTTGCCACTAGGCCATATCCCCAGCCCTTGGCTTTTTTGATCAAGGCTTGCATGCTCCTACTTGAGCCACACTTCTGGCATTTTGCTAGTTAACTGGAGTTAAGAATCCCATGAACTTTTCTGCCTGGGTTGGCTTTGAACCATGATCCTCAGTCTCAATCTCTTGAGTAGCTAGGATTACAGGTGAGAGCCACCTATGCCCAACATTAATACTGTCTATTTTTTTTTTCCTGGTTAATCAAGTTTAATATTTAAGTGTCTACTTAGTAGGTCCTTAGAAGAGTTACATAAGTGGATGTGTACTTTAAAAAAGTTAACTTTTGTTAAGGTGAGCTACGTATCTTATTAGAAGGAGGCTTGGAGACAGGGGTAATATAGGAACTTATTAAAGTGTTCAATGATGAAGGCAAGAGCCTGATTCAGGGATATGGATAGTTGAAAAAGTTTCAAGGAATACTTTATAGTAAGAAAGGGATGAATAAAATTGAGCTATGGTGGGGCTGAGGATATAGCCTAGTGGCAAGAGTGCCTGCCTCGGATACACGAGGCAATACTGTCTATTTTTATTCCAATCTGTATAAATGAAAAGTGAACTGATATCTGATCTGTGTTGCATACATTAGCCAGTTTGTATTAGAATTCTTAGACTCCCAAAATAGAAAAATCTGGTAATTCCAATGATAATCCCTCCCTCACACAAAATTCATAAAATGAAAGCAAATTTTTTAGACCTAGTTTCTCAGGAAAAACATCTCATGTTGATTTGGAATGCTGTTATGAATTCAGCACAAAAGTACAACACTGGAGCTAAGATGTGTTTTTGCTCTAATAATAGGAATACAAATTTGAGGGAGCACAGGTTCACAGGAAAAAATATTCTTAACTAAATTAAGAAAGCCACAGAACAGAGTATACTTGGAGAAGGTTGTAGGGCACATAATTCATAACTGTGTCCAACATACTATGATATGTCACTGAAGGGAACAGGAACTGTTGTTGCAAAAATTCCAAATATTTCCATGAATAAACAAAGTGACTAGCTGGGCATCAGTGGCTGACCCCTGTCATCCGAACTACTCAGGATGCTGAGATCTCAAAGTGGTAAAACACTAGCCCTGAGCACAAAAGCTCAAGGACAGTGCTCAGCCCTGAATTCAAGACCCAGGACTGGCACAAATCAAAACAAATATAAAAAATATAGTGACTGAAATACAAAGTTCTTGTGACAGAACTTATAGCATCCCCAAAACAAAGAGTTTCCCCAAAACAAACTAAATCAAACCATAACAATTACACACACTGACAGACAATAACAAAACTTGTGCTTGATAGTGCATGTTTTCTTTCTCATTTGCCTGTTAGTAATCTGATTTTAGAAAGCTAAAAGCCTTTAAATAATTGCTTTGCAAATCAACTAAACCTATTGTGGAATACTCTTGAATTCTTTTGGAGCAATCCCTTGAATGTTAGAATTGCATTTTGATGAAAATTAGTAGGAATATTTTAATAAATTATTCAATAAATGGAATTCCAGCAATTTGGGGTTGTGAAGGGTTTTTTTATGATTATGACAACATTACATAGGGACATATTGAAATTGTGTCTATCAAATCAAGGAAGGAAATAAATTAATCTCTGGTTGCTCAGAGGAATATAATTTATTCACTGGTGGTAATAACCTTTTGGCAAAGCTCCTTTTTTAATTGGATCAATTTATATGCTGTACTGACATGGAATCTAATTGAAAAGGTCTTCAACTTTACAATGTTTCCCTTAGGTGAAGGCTTCTAAAGAATCATCATAAATAGGAATTATTTGACAAGTCAAGCCTTGTAAAATATTTTTGAATAAAGATGCTTTGAAATGGAGCAAAGGACTTACCTTGCAAAGTTATAATTTGCTTAATTTATATATATATATATATTTGTATGTTGCCGAAATAATAATACAGTTCAAACAGAAAACATAAAAATTGGGGATAGCATTCAGTTAGCTGCATTTTTTCAAAGTTGACTAACCTAGCACCTGTAGAAAGAGTGTTTTCTCAATGAAAAATATTTTAGTGCACAGAGAAAGTTTATTTAAAAGTCAAAATGCAAAGGTACTGAAATGAGTATGGTCTTCTACAATGTCAAATGACTTAATAAATTATAAATAGCTCTGATTAATAAGTGGATTACAGTAAGTGATATATACTGGTAATTATTCTGTTCATTTGTGTTTTCTATTCTTCCTTTTTTGTGTTTGTGTGCCAGCCCTGGGGCTTGAACTCAGGGCTCAGGCACTTTCTTACGTTGTTTTCATATTTTTTTTTTGTTTTCTTTTGTTTTGCTCAAGGCTCGTGCTCTATCACTTGAGCCACAGCTCCACTTCTGGCTTTTGGGAGTAGTTAATTGATACTAAGAGTCTCATGGACTCTCCTGCCTGGGCTGGCTTCAAATTGTGATCCTCAGATATCAACCTTATTAATAGCTAGGATTACAGACATGAGCCCCCAGCACCCCACTTCTTCTTTTGTTTTGTTTTTACCAGTCCTGGGACTTGAACTCAGGGCCTGGGCACTGTCCCTGACCTTCTTTTGCTCAAGGCTAGCATTCTACTACTTGAGCCACAGTGCCAATTCCAGCCTTTTCTGTTTATGTGGTACTGAGGAATTGAAACCAGGGCTTCATGCATGCTAGGCAAGCACTCTACCACTAAGCCACATTCCCAGCCCACTTCTGTTTATGTTCTCTTAATCAACAGAAATTATTTAAAAGTTTGCATCTCATGCATGGAAATATTTTCTAGTTTATAAAAAATTAATTTTACATTCATTTGCAAATGGAACTGTTCATAGTTGTACCACTATTTTGAAACTTGTTAGTCAATAAACAACTTTAAAAACAATCTATAGACCTGGGTACCAGTGGTGCACGCCTATAATCTTAGCTACTCAGGAGTCTAAAATCTGAAAACTATGGTTTAAAATCAACCCAGGCAGGAAAGTCCAGAGACTCTTATTTCCAGTGAACCACCAAAAAGTTGAAATGGCTCTGTGGATCAAGTAGTAGAGTGCTAGCCTTGAGAACAAAGAAAGAAAGAAAAAGGTCAGGGATAGCACTCAGGTCTTGAGTTCAAACCACAGAAACAGTACATACATACATACACACACACACACACACACACACACACACACACACCTGCAGTATTTCAGATGCAGTATGCATGATGATTATTTACACTTTGTTTTTTTCCTACTTGACAGAAATTGCAACTTAATAACTACAGTCCTGAATTTTAGATAAGGTCAAGGGCTTTGAACATAGGCAATCTGGCTGACTGCAGAGACGGGTACTCCTAAACCCTCCCTGGATTAATCTATGTGGTCAAGTGTCCACATCCGTGTTTGTTGAATAAATAATCACTAAAGGAAGGAAGAACTAATAAAAAGAAGGCAATGGTGAGCCTCACAACTCTGGCGAAAAGAGAGCAGTAAGAGGAAGGACTCCTTACGCAGCCTGTCATATCTCCATGATCAAAAGGCTCCCAAGTTAGAGTCAGAGGAAAGTGAATTACCCTAAGCAAACAGGCCTATTTGCACAGCGCAGCACAGCACCTGCTCGATGCAAGCAGTCAAGAAAAACAAAGGTGCTTTCCCAAATCCTGATGATAACAGAGGCCTTATCTGGACTGTTTATTCAGAGGAGGCAACAGGATACTCTCAGGCCAAAACAAGGATGTCCAGTGTCCGCTCCATCAGGCCTGCGGGAAGAAGTCAAGGCCGCCCAAAGGACAGGAATCAAATGTTTACCAGATCTCACCCAAAAGGCTGAGGCTTCACTGGGGGATGGAAGCACCTCTGGGCCCCCAGTAGATGAACTAAGGAGGAAGGAAGAAGATTCTAGATCTTGATCTGCGGCATCTGATGATACCTTTTAGAGAGTTGGAGTATTAGGCAAGAAAACTCACACTCTGGAGAAGTTTGGCCTTGTTCAGTTTGAGCCATTTGGAAAGTGACCTGAAAAAGAGAATATGGCCAGGCTGAGGAGCAAGACAGTGCCCTGAGCTTCTTCACTGTAACTGGGCAGTGTTCCTGGTAAGAAAGTGTAGGAGTGAGAGAGACACAGTTGTTCCCTATAAGGAAGTGACAGGATAAGGATGTGGAGAAGGAAAAGAAGAACCATGGCCACACACAGACTGCCTCCACAAGCTTTCCTACAGCCATAACTGCAGCCATAATCCTCAAGAAGGTCCAAGGTTTTCTGTGCTCCATCCTGCTTTCTCCTGTCTTTCCACAGCCTCAGCCCTTCAGAGTGACTTCCTTGCCCAACCTCATCTCTTTCTTCTCTTTCACAGGTGTGTCCTCCACTAAACTCCCCCTTTTAATTCTGTTTCAAGACCACCTCCTTTTTTTTTAACTTTTTTTTTATTATTAAATTTTATTGATAAGATGATGTGCAGAGAGGGTATAGTTACATAATAAGGTAGTAAGTACATTTCTTGTCATATTTGTTACACCCTCCTTCATTTTTCTTTCCCTTCCCCAGTTCAGATAAGCATATATACAATTTCCAGTGTACCAGAATCATATACAGTGACCACAGGGGGTATGTCAAAGGAAATTCACCTAGTACATTAAACATTGACAACAGTAAAATCCTCCTGTTTCCATCTCTTGGAGTTCTTTTTGCTTAGCCTCATCTTATATAATCATATGTATGTAGCTGTTGAGACCTTTTTATGTTTATTTAGTAATTGTTTGGTTTTAGAGAGATGATGTAAAGTCGCTGACCAAAATATGTGGAAATAACCATTTGAAAAGAAGTTTGTTGCTTTATAGACATGATCTCTACTGTTCTCCCTTCCCCCTCCAACACCCACATAGCAGGGAGACCATGCGCCTTTGTCCTCTGTGCTCTAGCCTTGTCTCGCTCAATATTATTCATTCAAGATCTGACCATTTCCCTGTGTATGCCATTATTTTATCATTTTTTGCCATTAAGATTACCTTTATTTTAAGTACACATTAAACAAGAGATTATCTAAAATCAAATGTAACACTTTTGAAAGAGACATATTCTAAAATAACTGATTTCAATGACAAATTAAAAATTTACTGAGTAGTCTGATTTCTAAGTTTATCTTGCTGTTAATTTCATTAAACATAGTGACTATGTTTTCAGTAGGCAGACAATTATGTTTACTTTAGAGACAATATTTTTTGGTGATTATTCAGTAGAATTCATTATGTTACCTAATATGCACAGAATGGACTTTCCTATGAAATTATGTAGGATGTCATGTTATCTTCTCCATATTAATAAGCTAATTGTATTTTCATATGTGCAAGTAAACTTTATGAACCATATTCTTTGTTAGCTCTCTCTACTCTGGTTGCTGTTCACCACACAATCTGAGCCTGTTTTAAGAGTTCTTTTTTTAAAAAAAAAAAAATGGATTTACATTCACAAAGCTTTTATCCTGTTTGAGTTCTCCAATGTAAACTGAGTTTTCTTCCAGGTGAAAGACATTCCACATCTATTACATTCCTAACGTTTCTCACATGTGTGAATTCTCTTAGGCCTGCTAAAGTGAGTTTTGGTTGAAAGACTTTCTATGTTTACAAGGTTTCTCACCTGTGTGAATTCTGTTACCCATGCCAAGGTCTGTCCACATTTGTTGTATTCATAAGGTTTCTCTCCTGTTGTTCTCTGATGAACATGAAGGTCTGTCCCATTTCTAGGTGAAATAATTTCCTCATTTGTTACATTCAAACTTGCGGCTTGTGGTCCATCATTCCTCCTCCAGGCTGGGAATCGGCTGAAATGATCCCAGGGTATCGCAGACACCAGAAATCTGCGGGTGCAGCCGCCTGGGACGCGGATCTGGGGCGCGGGAGCCTGGACGCAGAACCCGGGCGCGTCAAGGCCACCTTCTTTTAAGACCTGAACTGATCATAAGGGTATAGCTGTTGGGCCCTTGTGATGCTCTGCTATGACTTGCCTAAACCTGTACTAATTATTCCCAATAAGGGAGACCATAGAGTCCATGTTTCTTTGGGTCTGGTTCACTTCACTTAGTATAATTTTTTCCAAGTCCTTCCATTTCCTTACAAATGGGGCAATGTCATTCTTTCTGATAGAGGCATAAAATTCCATTGTGTTTATGTACCACATTTTCCTGATCCATTCTTCTACTAAGGGGCATCTGGGTTGGTTCCAGATTCTAGCTATGACAAATTGTGCTGCGAGGCCCAATAGCTATACCCTTATGATCACATAAGATGATGCTAAGTGAAATGAACTCCATGTTATGGAAACAATTGTTATATCACAGTTGTAACTACTTTCAACGTCCCATGTGTATCTGTAGCTTCTATTATTGATGATGTTCTTGTATCACCTTCCTGTGGTTGTACCTACACTATCTCTGTAATCTTATCTGAGTATATTGGAAACCATGTATACTGGTATTAGCAGTAGGAAATTGAAAGGGAATACCAAAATTGAGAGACACAGGGTAAAAAAAAAAAAAACAACTACAAAAGCAATACTTGCAAAACTGTTTGGTGTAAGTGAACTGAACACCTCAGGGGGGGAAAGTGAAAGTGGGAGGAGGGAGGGAGGGAAGGGACAAGGTAACAAACAGTACAAGAAATGTATCCAATGCCTAACGTATGAAACTGTAACCTCTCTGTACATCAGTTTGATAATAAAAATTTGACCAAAAAAAATAAAAAGACCTGAACTGAAAGGGTGACACTGCGTTTGTAAGAGCTGGAGAAAATCCTCCACTTCTCTTGCTTGGAATCTTCAGGTTCAAGGGCCCAAGCTGAGTGGTTGATTGATTCAATCATTCAGTTAAGTGTTATCATTGAATTGATCACTTCAGTAATTACTAACAAAGCACCCACTGTTTGTTAGGAACTGTGCTGTGGGCTTTGTGGATACAAACAATAGTCACAGAAGACATCAGAGAAAACCATTGTGGGCAACTGGGAAGATGAATGTCCATGAGGAATCCTGGGAGGAAAAGCTCTGTGTGAGTATGGCTGAACCATAAAGCAACATACCATACCTGCTGCAAGAGAACATGAAGCAACATGTCTCAAATGATGCAAAAGCCATAAAGCAACCTTTGCATCAGCTGCAAAAATGGTCAAGTAAAGTATCTCAATTAACCAAAAACAACAACAACAACAAAAAAAAAACACCCACAAAGCAACACATCATTTTGCATGTGCTATAGAAACTGTAAAGCAACATAGTCAATCTGCTGCAAAAACCCTACAGAGCTTCTGTTACATGGCTGCTGTGACCAGGCTCCTCCTACATTGTGTGCATTCAGTTCCTCTCACCAGTGACCATTAGAGCAAGACAGGAGGAGCACAGCATTGCTGGTTCCCATGAACATTCCTTCAGGTTGGTATTTGCCAGCTACCTTTTCTGCTTCTAGGTCCCTGCTGTCACCACCTCCACACACGCATAGGAATGGGACAAAGCTCTTCTATTTGGCTGGAGCCCCTAGGAATGTGATTATGTAAATTGTCCTTAAAGTTACTCAGTGAAGCTCCAGATCAGGAAAGGAGCTAGCCAAGAGTTTTCATCAAGTACAGAGCATGCCAGTGACTGTGATTCTGCATGGCTGTCCCTATAAGTTGGCTCTTGGAGCTGCTGAGATCCCCTTCTCTGGTTTCCCCAGGAACTGAGGGAGGAAGCTGAGACCAGCAGAACCTGACAGCTATCAGAGGAGCCCAGCCTTAGATACAGGGAGCCATCAGACAAGCAGAGCCTTGTGGGGTGTGAAGGGGTGTGAATGCCAAGTCTGCATCCTCACCCTGGGATAGAGGCTCTGTGGGCCTGGCTTCCCTTACTGCATAGGACAGAGAGCAGTGGCTCCACCTCAGGAGGTGACAGTGAGGATTCACTGAGATGGCATACACGTGGCAAGCACACATTGCTGTTCAGGGCAGCTTCCAAGCTCATGGGAACCGCTGGCCATTCTTGCTTGCCTGTCTCCAGCCAGTACCCTAGCCATGTAGCTTACTATGGCCTACTTCCCCATCATGAAGGAAAAGTAAACATACATTCCCTTCTGCTGTCAGGAAGGGGTTTGTAGAACTTGCATCAATTGTGAGGACTCCGGAGGCTCAGGGTTCAGTGGTTACACCAGCCTTGCACTCTTGAGGAAAACATCCCTGGCCCACTAGGAATCTCAATCGAGACCACTCCTAGCAAGACAGGGAGACACAGGGCCTCCCCCAGAACAATAGGATGGACTGAGCCACAGGTTTTGATCTCAGGCTCCCTGCCAGTCAGGAAGTGAAACCCTTTCTAGAACACATGCTATTTTGTTGGTTTCTCCCTGGAGATTTAATGACTTCACCTAGAAACGTCATCAATCTTGTGTGCTGAGCTGTGTCCAGAGGATATCTCTATAAAAAGTGACAAGAAGATTCATGCCCTCCCACAGCTTTATCAGAGTGGGAGACCTCTATGGTCCTTCCCCCTAAATCAACAATTGGACAATCTCCCAAAGTATGCATTTCCTGCCATCTGAACTGACTTGGGAATTGTCCTTATGGCACAGGGAATGATACTTAGAGCTATCCCAGTTTTTTGGTAACCCACAGGCCCAAACAGGACAAGGAAAAAGGAAAGAGGGTCCTTGTTTCTGCTGACAGAGTTGCCTAAGGACCCTTGTATCTACTGCTAGCTTCAGTTTGGACAGGATGGTCCTGGGAGATGGGCTGGAGGAGCTTCTAGATGTTTCCATACTTCATACCAGCACAATAAGTGCAAGTCCGTTGTGTAGATGGTAGTGCAGGCTCTACTGTGGCAGAGATCTCTTTGGCAAACAGATTTGGAACCTTGGAAGACTGACAAGGAGCCTCTTGCTTGTGACCTTCCTTTCTCCCTCATTTGAAATCTCACTGTGATAGCATGTTTGGGTCAGGAAATGATTTCTGCAACTCTTCAAGTTGGACAGCTGTGCCACTGCCACCTCAGCCTTCCAATTCTTCCCTTGTCTCGCCAGCCAGCAGGCCACTAAGAACCAGACAGGAGACAGCCAGCAAAGGCAGCTAAAAATACTCCTCTTAGCAGCTGGCTTCAGTTGGGGGCCCACAGCTGGGGGGCAGCCTGCAGGAAGCACCTGCATCCTCCTGGGGCCCAGCCCAACCCAAGTCTGGCTTTCCGCCATTGGCCTTTGAATGGCATGGTTGAATGACCTTTTCCACCTCTGAGGAAGTCTCACTGGTCTAGCCTCCCAGCAGCGTGCATGGGACACCAGGCTCCCAGCCACCAGTACCCCTAAACTCAGCTTGAGGATCAGGTTCTTAGGTCTCATGAAACCAAATGGTAAGATTGAGGGAGGCGAGGGAAGAAGCAACGGGCTGAATGAAGTTCTTTGATAATTCCATCAAAGTATACCCTGATGGCACTTATTTGTGGAAGAATGGAGCAACTGATCGATCAGGTCTCTCCCTTTGCTGATCAGCCAGAAACTTGACAGTGGAAGCATTTTTTTAAATCAGGGAATAGCTAGGCACTGGTGGTTCATGCCAAGTCCTTTCCACTCAGGAGGTTAAGATCTGAGGATCATGGTTTGAAGTAAGCTGGGACAGGAGAGCCTTATCTCCAATTAACTACCAAAAAGCCAGAAGTGGAGCTGTGATTCAAGTGGTAGAATACGAGCTTTGAGAGAAAAGCTAAGGGGCAGTGCCCAGGCCCTGAGGTCAAGCCCTAGAACCAGCACACGTGCGCGCGCGCACACACACACACACACATCAATCAATCAATAAATTCCTCCTCCCTTTTTTTCTTTTATTTATAAAGCTTGGGCTAAGAGATCCCTTATGGACATCTGAACTAGCCCAAAGCAAGCGCCAGCAGCAGCTAATTGGCACTTGTAAATGGAATTGTGCTATGGGTGTCATGTGTCATCCAATGAGACAGTATTTAAAAGCCAAGCTGCATGGGGGGGGGGGGGGAGGGAGGAGGGTTGTTAAAGATCTGTAGATGATGGTGTTCATACCTCAGCAAGGAGAAAAGTACACTTATCTAAAAGACATACCCCTTGGGCCTACCACTGTGATCCGACCCTGTAGATATATCTAGGCCAGAGCCAAGGAACTGAGTTTGAGTACTTAATTCCAATCTGCATCCTTTGATCAGGACTGCAATTTGACATACAACACTAAAAAATACAGCACACAAAGAGCAATCCTCAGCTAAGCCAACAGCTGTCCTGGAAGTCTGTTACAAGTGTAGATTCCCAGGCCAATTCCAGTTATACAGGATCAGAAAATTTGGGGACTAGGGCCCAACAATTCATTTTAACAAACCTCCAGGTGACCCTGCAACCCACTAACAATAAAGGTTGGAAACACTGTCCTATGAGAATCCTTATAAGCACAGGATGCAAACTTAAGAACAGTTCTGATTTAACATGCAGCAATGATCTAGAACCACTCTTCTGGATCATTCCATGGACATGGAAATGCTAACCTTTTTCTCCAGAGCCCCTGTTTTTCTGAGCATGACCTTTTCAGAGCAGGTTACTGTTCATAAGGTAAAGTGGGAAACGTGGGCTTTGTTTTAGATGCATAAAAGTTCAAGTTCAATCCCAAATTCAACCTCCCAAACCTTGATGTTTTCATCTATGTAGTGGCTAGCCTTCCCCCCAGGGGTGCTAAGGAGCTGGGAGACCACATCTGAGAGAGCCCTTACCCAGCATGGGGTACATGGTAGAAAGTTAATTTTCCTGTTTCTCTGTGCAAGTGTTACTTCCCTCAGTTTAACCAGAATCTGGAATGAGAGTTTTGATCATTTTTGTGCCTGTACTGGGTCTTGAATCCAGCGCCTTACATTCTCACTAGGCTTTTTCCACTCAAGGCTGGGACTCTACTACTGGAGCCACACTTCTACTTCTGGTTTTGTTGCTGTTAATTGGAGATAAGAATCTCACAATCTTTTCTGATCTTTCTGGCTTTGAACCTCTATCCTTAGATCTCAGCCTCCTAGGTAGCTAGAGTTCCAGGCCTGAACCACTAACCCCCTGCCGAGAGTCTTAATCTTAAGGCTAGAGTTTAAGGGTTTACTCATAGGAGAGCATGCTGAGACTCATTTAAAAATCCATCTCCTGTTTTAGGGTGGAGGTGTGATGAGTTTAGTGGCCAATCCTGAATGTGAAGCCAGTTGATGGCGTGAGTACAGAAGCAGCTCTAAGTCAGCTTTGCTTGTTTCCACTTGAACCTGTCTCCACAAAGGGTGAGATCTTCAGATACTCTTAGGCACTTCGCACAGTACTCGCTTTCAATTAATCTTTGTTTACAAAATACCAGGTCAACTTCTAGCACAGTTTGTTGACAGATCTGTCTTTGCCTGGTATAAAGAAAACACATTATCCAGTAGGTGAGTACTAGTTAACAATTACTCATATTAGATTTCCCCTGTGCTAATTAAAAATAGGCTTCACTTGTAATTTGATTTCTTAGAAGGTCAATCAGTACTGTACACTTACAAGAGAGCACATTAAGTAATCACTATGGCAGGAATTAAATTGCCTGTTTGGTTTTGTTCCTACCACTTAAGCAGGCCCCCATTCTAGGGACTGTGTTTTTATACATAGTACTGTTACTGACCATAGAAAAATATGTGAAAACGATCATTTACAAAGATTCTAGAAATGAAATACATCTCCTCTGAGAAGAAAAATGGTGCATGCCCATTTGTAGTACAGAGCATACACAGACCACATCTGTGTCAGTGGGAACTTGTCCATGTGCAAAGGTTGTGCTATCTCATATTCTTGCAGTAGGATCACACAGGTTGAGACCCACAGGGGTGGCAGGGACAGAGGCTGTCTAGTTATGGAAGAGTAACTGGCAGCCTTGGGGTAGGTTATGGAGATGGCTGTACCCAGAATGCTTGGGCAATCAGTGCTTTAGTGTCAGCCTCTTGTGACAGGTGTTAAGCACACTGACATGAATTATCTCAGACAAGACGCACAGACATTATTACCAGCATCTGCTTGATTCAGATGGGAAACCGAAGCACTGAGGCATGAATCCAATGGCTAAACATCATACAAATCTAGTGCACCCTCTCAGGTCTTCTGGCTCCAAGTCTGGCCTTGTTGTACACCATAGTCATTTCATTTTCTTCCTTTTGGTGAAATATCACGAGATGGAATTTTTCTTTCCACTTTACAGATGATAAGATGAAGAAAGGACCCAAGGCTTTCAGGTAATGCATAGTTAGGGACCACTCACTCAGCCATTGGTCTTTCTGGAATGTAGTGGGAAGCATGCTGGGCTGGCCCTGAGCTGGGCCTAGACATGGGGGCCTTGCTGGTGGCTGTCATTTTCCCATTGAATGTTTCCCTAAGAGGAGAGGGTGCTGAAAAGCTGGGCCTTGGGAGGACCCAAGGCTATTATTTTTGTGTATCTTAGAAGCCCTTTCTTGCTGTCAATTGCTGGCCATTCATTTATCCAAATGAGAGACATTCGTTCATGTTTAACACAATGAGGCAACTTAGTTTATTCCCATAGCTCCTTAAATGATTTGGGAAAACTATAGATCCTCTTGAACTTCTTGAAGATATGTTCTAAATTTTATCTTCCTGTGTTGAAGTAGTTGTAATGCATATCACTGTAATATGCAATAATATTAACAATTTAAAATAAAAATGTCACAGCCAGGTGCTGGTGGCTTACATCTATAATCCTAGCTACTCAGGAGGATGAGATCTGAGGATTCTGATTTGAAGACAGTCCAGGCAGGAAAGTCAGTGAAGCTCTTAACTGTAATTAACCACCAATAAGTCAGAAGTGGAGCTATGGCTCAAGTGGTAGAGCACTAGCCTTGATAGAAAAACTAAGGGACAGCACCTTGGTCCTGAGTTCAAGCACTAGTATTGGACCAAGATAAAAATGCATGTTTTTATGTGAATTAAAAGGAACAGATATATCCTATCTCTAATGATCTATTTATCACATCTCAATTGTCTTATAAACGAACTTATAAATACATGAACAACAAAGCTGTTGATAATAAAACATCTAGTTTTCCTTTTCTTCCTTTACCTCATGTTTGTATTCTGTTTTCCCAACTTTACTGTAGCATGCTTTATGCCTGGAGAATGAGATTAGGAGGATCACTGTTCCAGGATAGTGGGGGAGAAAAGTTCTTCAGACCCCTCTCAGCTGGAGGCTATGGTGAACATTTGTTATCTCAGCTAAGCAGAGAACCCTGACATATACCTGGGTAGGAAGAGAGACCCTATCTCAAAAATAATGAGCAAAAACCAGAACTGGAAGGGTTTCTCAAAGGTAAGAGCACCTGCCTAGCAAGCAGGTACTACCAAAGGAAAACAAATAATTAAAACAAAAAACAACATAAGTGTATTACAACTTTAGACAATGCAACATAAAATCAGAGGGACACGAGATGTCTTTCTTTGTGGACATATAAGGGAGGAAAACCTTTCTTATTGGATCTACCTACAGGCATATTATGTGGCTGTCTAAGATCTGGGAATTAATTCCCTGAAACATATCCAATTTAGTATTCCCACTTTCCTAGGAGCCCAAAACTCTGGGGCTCTATCAGGGGCTATGGGCTGGCCACCAGTGCTGGCAAGCCAGCACAAGGCAGATGCTCTCATTCACTTAGCATTGCCAATGATAGGAACTAGACAAGAGAAAACAGACTCATTAGTCATTACAAGCAGGGAAATCTAGAATGCAAACTGTTTGCTAGGCTAAGGATGGATAATAAAAATTATAAAGGAGTTCAGTAAAAAATGGTTCACACTTGTAATCTGAGCTATTCAAGAGGCTGAGACCTGGAGGATCAAAGTCAGCCTGGGAACACTCCAAGAGACTCCATCTCCAATTAACCAGAAGAAAAGATGGACTAGAGTTATAGTACTATCCATGACAAAAAACAAAAAGCTGAGCAAGAGCATGAGTTCTGAGTTCAAGCTGTAGTACCACCACCACTACCACCACCACCAACAACAAAATAACACATGAAGTGATCAATTAATCAATCAATATTTAAAAAGAGAACTGTTTGGTGTACTAAAGGTAGAGGCTGTGAAAGTAGTCACATCTATTAAGGCTGAGGACAAGTAAGCAAGGAAAGTCTTAGATACCAGCAAGGCTGGTTAACTGATTTTCAAAGAGAAGATGTGACTGCTAGGAAGGAAGTTAGCATCTTGGGGTGTTCATCTCTGTTTCCTGAGATCAATGTTCACCACTACTGAGGTGAACATTGTGAAGACCCTCTGCCTCTGAACTTGCTCCCAGCTGGGTGGGACCAGCACAGGAAAACAGATGTCCTTCCTTGTTCTGCAGGTTGGAGGCGCCTTGCAGCGACCTCTACTGGCAGAGCCCAACACCCAGAAATGTGCAGTCCACTTCCAAAGCCACAGAGCAAGACAAACAGGATGGCTTTGAGGCTGCAAGGCAACAAATTAGCAACTGGAGCGAACATCAAAAGAAAAGTGTAGTTAAAGGATTAGGTGGTTCCAGAGAGACGGCTAATGACTTTTACACTCTCCTTTCACCCAAATTAATAAAGTGACAGACTGTGCAGAGGATCCTGCATTAACTCCTTTGGCTCAGTGTCAAAACACAGGTAGGCAGAAGCTAAGCGGCTCCCTTTCTCCATGCCCACCACGCCTTGCTTCTGCCTCTGTGTGCAGGCCAGGGAGCAGGTTCCCCCATACTGGGGAAGCACGGCCTCCACTCCTGACATGGGAACAACTTGTCTTCCTGGCCTGGAGCATCCTGACCAGTCTTTCCCTTTGAGTCTGCCCAAGAAGAGGAGGCAGGCAGGGAACAGGGGAGGAACGATGGTCATGGGTCCTATTTCTGTTCTATTTTGAAGTGCAGTGATTTCACACAGCCACCACATTAGCCCACACTCCCCCTTCCCCAACCATTCACCATCTCCTCTCCGATCCTCACCACCACCGTCAAGATGTAGTTATTAAAAGATTGTGTTTGTGCCAACCAACTGTGACAGGATTATTTCAGAATCATTGTCTGTTGGCTTTCCTTGGATGAAACGCTCTGCTCTGTTCTATAAAATACTCCATTACTCATCACAGACGTCTTTGGAAAGGATCTGTCAGAAAGGCCATGATGTGCAGAAAGTGCCTTGGGTGTGTAGAGAATTCTGAGTCGTGTCTGTCAACACCACTAAGTGGCTGCCTATGTGAGAAAATCACTCATTTCTCATTGACACACACATACACACACACACACACTGGCCCCCCACGCTGCAGGGCCTCATGACAATTGTTATAGTCATAGACCACATGGGAGATCGTAAAATACCATGTTCATGTTGGTGAGTGTTACTGAATGTTGCCCACATAGATGGGAATAAAGGAATCTGTAGGATCTTGTCCTCACAGCTCTGCATCCACAGTTCTTTTCTTCTTTCTTTTCTTTCTCTCTCTCTTTCCCCTCCCTCCCTCTTTTCCTTCCCTCTTCTCTTCCTTTGCCTCCCTTCTTCCCTGTCTCTTTCTTTTCTTTTTTTGTGCTGATCCTGAGACTTAAACTCAGGCCCTGGGCACTGTCTCAAGCTTTTGTGCTCAAGGCTAGTGCTCTACAACTTAAGCCATAATAGCTCCACTTCTAGCTTTTTGGTGATTAGAGTCACACAGACTTTCCTGCCCAGGTTGGTTTCAACTGCATTCCGTAGATCTCAGCTTCCTGAGAGGCTATGATTACAGGCATGAGCCATAGGCACCAGGCTTTTAACTTGAGTGTTTTGTTTTGCTGGTACTGGGGTTTGAGCCCAACCTCCTGCTTTCTAGCCTGGCACTCAACAACTTGAGCCCTGACTCTAGTTCTGTTTTTGTGCTAGTTACTTTGGAGATATTATCTCTTGAACTTTACAACTTTGACTAGTTTTTAACTATGATCTTCCAGATCTCAGCCTCCTGAGTAGCTAGGATTACATTTGTGAGCCACTGGCACCTGGCTCATATTTTTGTTGTTGTTGTTGTTCTTAACTAAGGTATAATATACATGCAGTGAAATGCATAAATTTGTTGCATTTTATGTAAATACTTATCTGTGTAACTATCCTCCCATCAAAACTTGTCATATCAAATGTCCCAAAAGATTCTATGTCCCTAACATCTATTGTTGCTGCAGATATAATAACTCTCTGACTTCTATCACCATAGAATTTTATATAAATTATATCTTAGGGTAGAAACGCTTTTGACTCTGACTTCTTTTTTCAACAGCCTGTGATATTCATCTCTAGGTAGCTCCCTCCTGTTCACTGCTTATGACTATTCCATAGCATAAGTATTACAGTTTATCCATTCTGCAGTGGGTGAACATCTGTATGATTTCCAGTTTGGTGCTATTGTGAATGAAGGTTCTGGGATGTTTGGTGAGAATAAGCACACACACACACACACACACACACACACATGCACACATTATATATAATATATATATATATATCTTGGTTATTATAGCAGCACAATCAGCAAAGCAAGTATGATAAACATTTATAATAGGAATACTAAGGGTCTAAATAAATAAATCTAAAGAATGCATAAAAGCAGCTATAAATAGCAGTTATCAACTCAAGAGAAATGTTCTTGCAAGACCCTCTTGCAATACCTATCTCAGGGATGAAATGCAGATTTTATTGGAGGGTGTAGCTATGGTTCACAGGGTGGCAGAAAGTCACTGTAGTGCTGTCTGGGTACAATCTTCTAGCAATCTATCTCCTGGGAAGCCAGAGAAAGCTGCTCACAGGGTGTCATTGTCCTAACTGGTGCTCACTTATTACAAAACTAGCTTCCAGGGTTGACCAGAGATCTAGGAGACATCAGGCATTGCTGGCTGCCAGGCACTGCAGAAGCTGGGAAGTAGAGATGGTGCTGGTGCTTCAGGGGCCAGAGGAACATCTGGGCTTGAGCATCTGGGCCAGGGAAAGCTGCTCCAGCTGGATGATGGAGAAGTATCCTGCAAGAGCCCACAGAGTGAGAACACAGGAACCTGAAAGCAAAACTTTTCCTCTGTAGTGTCTCATGAGCATCTGGCAAAGGAAAACTACTTGAAGAATCAAGAGTCATGTTCACAGAGCAGTCAGAGAGGAACAAGAAACATACCATAGCTGGTACAGTAGGAGCAGAACTGCTGGTTCGCAGAAATTGTTGCACATTAAGTTCTACTGGATAGGGCCATTTTTCTAAGAGTGACATCAACTTAAAATCTCATAAGCAATGCCCAAGCAGCTTTAGCTCTTGTCAACACTTGGAATTGTCTTTTTCTTTTCTAGTTCTAGACACTCTGGTGGTGATATTTTCATTATGGTTTGACTTAGCCTTTCCTTGATGAATAAAGATCCTGAGTATCTTTTCATATTTAGAAATTGGACATTTTTAACAGCTGTTCAAGTCTGCTATTCATTTTATTTTATTTTATTTTATTTTATTTTTTGGCCAGTCCTGGGCCTTGGACTCAGGGCCTGAGCACTGTCCCTGGCTTCTTCCCGCTCAAGGCTAGCACTCTGCCACTTGAGCCACAGCGCCGCTTCTGGCCGTTTTCTGTATATGTGGTGCTGGGGAATCGAACCTAGGGCCTCGTGTATCCAAGGCAGGCACTCTTGCCACTAGGCTATATCCCCAGCCCCTCTGCTATTCATTTTAAAGATGATTTTTCTTCTTGATTTATATAGAGTAGAGTCCTGCAGCCTGCAGTCAGTGTCTGCCCTGCTGGGATTCAGTGAGCCCTGAACCCTGATCCACATTTCATCCAGCAAAACAAGCACCGGGACCCCGCTGTAGCTCCAGTGTCTCACCATGGAGATTCTGCTGAGCAACCAGGCCCTGGCCATCTCTGCCCTGGTGGATCTGCCAGTGCTGCTGTTCCCTGCACTCTATACTGGGGACCACAGAGAATTTGGGAACCTGGCAGAGTCACCACACCTGGAAACCTTCAAGGCTTCTCTGGATGGGCTTCATCTGCTACTTGCCAAGAAGGAGCACTCCAGTTGACATAAACTATGAGTACTTGATCTGGGGAAGGAGTGCCCAGAAGGAGCACCAGGATGGAGTTCTGCTCATGGGGGCTCCATGGCCCAAATCTCCTATTCAGACATCTTGCATGACAAACCAACAGTGAGTTTCTGTTCAGGAATGACTAATCCACAGTCTTTGATGATCACAGTGGACCTGACTATCAAAGACAGTGCTGAGGATGATCTCCAAGCCTCCCCCTGTTCCAGAGGGCCATGGAGAGGAAGGAATGAATCCAACTGTGCTCAAGGAAGCTTCAGATTTTGTCTGACTCCATCACTGAAAACCAGAAGGTTTATGGTGAGACTGGACTCCATCCAGGAACTGGTGGCAACTGATTTCTCATGTAAAGGAACCCTGAAATGATTTTCTGCTTACCTGGGCCAGACAAAGAACCTCCTCAACATTGCCAACATGTGCACTGACTTCTTCACTTCCAGTCTAAAGGATTTCTGTTATTCCTGCGTATTTGGGGCACATCTGGGGCAGCTGCAGAATCTCTAGGAACTCCATGTGCATGATGTCTTCATTCTTCATGGACAGCTGCCCTCCCTCCTCAGGAGCCTGATGCCTTTGAAGACCTTGTCTTTGAGTTCATGTCCTCTGAAACAAGCCCACATGAGATCTTTGTCCCAGTGTCCCTGCACCAGGCAGCTCAAGTACCCACATCTGAAGAATATGTTCCTGGGCTGCTTCAGTGCTGAGCCCTTGCAAGCTCTGCTGGAGCAAGTGGCTGGCATGCTGGGAACCCTGGCCCTGCGGGACTGAGACTTCACCAATGCCCAGCTCTCTGCCATCCTGCCTGCCCAGAGCCAGTGCTCCCAGCTCAGCTTCTTCAGTTTCTATGGAAACCCCATCTCCATGGCCCTTCTGAGGAACTTCCTGAGCCACAAGGTCCGGATGGGCCATTTAAGCTGAGGGATCCATCCTGCCCCCTGGAGAGCTACCACCCTGCAGTAGTGCCTAGGGATCATGGACTCTGTGAGATTTTCCCAGTGTTGGGAGCCACAGGGCCAAGTCACAAAGCCCAGATTTGTACTGATTTCTGCCATTGCCACAAAAAGTGCCAGTTCTATAGCCTTTGGCCCTTTGCCTCCAGTGGTCACACTAGAGGGTCTCCATGGCCCTTCTGCTTTGCCTGGGCAATTGGACACATTCTCCTGGGCACTATTCTGTGCACTCAGAAGTGAAAGCTGCAGGCTGGGAATGTGGCTTAGCAGTCGAGTGCTTGCCTAGCATGCATGAAGCCCTGGGTTTTATTCCTCAGCACCACATCCACAGAAAAACCCTGAAGTGGTGCTGTGGCATAAGTGGTAGAGTGCTAGCCTCGAGCAAAGCAAAAGAAGCTCGATGACAGTGCCCAAGCACTGAGTACAAGCCCCAGGACTTGCAAAAAAAAGGAAAAAAAAAGAAAAAGAAATGAAAGCTGGGACATAACAGCATTCTCCAGGGGTACAGACCCCAGCATTCAATGTGGGTAGAGGATTCAGGGCCTCTTGTCTTGAGCTTTTCAATTCAGTTGTAGCTACAATGTCCTAGGAGATTCCTGGCAGTTTAGGGGTACATATGCCCCAAGCACTCACCATCGGGAGTATAGAGGGAATTAAGCCTGGAAAGAACTGAAATATTGAGGAAGTCCCTGACGATCTATTATTTACTGTATCAGTAAATCAATAAAGTCATTTTAAAAAGAATAAATGGAAAAAAATAAATATAGTAGTGGCAGGAGATAGGAGTCACTTATTGGAAAAGCATATTGAAAATAGCTTTTCCTACACCGTTTGCCTACATTCTTTAAAAAATAAATCATTCATTCAGGCTCCACTGTTTTCTGTATGTCACAGTGAGTGCCGCCTGAGCCCCACCCCCCATGGTAGATGGGAATATCTGAGCCCCACATGGCAACAATGCAGGGCTGTGGCAGCTCTCCGCATCCAGAATGGCTGCAAGTCAGATGCTTAGCATGCGAGGGTAAGTTCAGAGACAGTCAGGCTCCAGAGGAAAAGAAGTTGCAGAATCATAATTAACTTTGGGGCTCCCTCTCCCTAGGTGTATCTCCTTTAGAGGCCTGCATCTTCATCTTGGTTTTCAGAGGGCCGCATCTCCGGGAACCAGAGGCAGCACCACACTGCGTCTCTGAAGGTCTTGCTGTGCCAGAAAAGCAAATCTGTGCCAAGATGCCAAGGGGCCCTGAGAGGGGGGCTTTCCCACCAACCCTGGGAAAGTAAGGTGTTAATGTAGCATGGCAGGAAGGGAGTGTGAAGGTTCCTGTTCATTTTTGCTGTGTGTGTGTGTGTGTGAGAGAGAGAGAGAGAGAGAGAGAGAGAGAGAGAGAGAGAAAACTTGAGCTTGAACTCGGGGCCTCTCTCATGCGGCTTTTTTGATCAAGGCTGGTGCTCTCCTGCTTGGACCACACCTATACTTTTGGCTTTTTGCTGGATAATTGGAGATAAGATCTCATAGACTTTTCTGCCTGGGCTGTCTTTGAGCCACAATCCTCAGATCTCAGCCTCCTAAGCAGGCACGAGCCCCCAGCACCTGCATATGCCCATGTTTTGCCCAAGTCTTACACCCTGAAATCTGCTCTGCTAGCTTCCCTCTTGGGAGAGGCTCAAGGTAATAGAGGGCACAGACTAGTCAGTGCAGGGAGGAAGATTATCTCTGTGTGTATGTGTGTGCATATATGGGTCCTGGGGCTTGAACTCAGGGCCTGAGTTCTGTCCCTGAGTTCTTAGCACTCTACACTTGGACCACAGCTCTATTTCCAGTTTTTTTTTAGTGGCTAATTGGCAATAAGAGTCTCACAGGCTTTTCTGTCCAGGCTAGCTTTGAGCCCTGAACATCCTAAGCAGCTAGGATCACAGGTGTGAGCCACTAATGCCAGACTATGTGGTTCTTACTGGACCTCACCAACCTGCTGGAAGGAAGGATTTCATGGGCGAGAGAGTGTCAGCAGCACAGAACGTCTCACTGAAGCCTGAGGCTGGACAGCCCCTGGCTATTACTGACTCTGGAACTCAGCAGGGCTAGGCCTGATTCAATTGTAAGCTTGCAATTCGTTGTATTATGATAAAGCTACTATTATTTAACTTGATATAGTAAGTGAATCAATAATTTGAAATGCTTCTAATAAAGACTGAAAACACAAAAAACAATAATAGAGACCAAAGATCACGATACAGGCGGCACTTCCATGTGTCAATGGCCAATCCTGGTGACATGACAAGGTAGATAGATGTAATTACTTCTTTGGCATTCATTTGCATGCTTGCCTATGAAGGCCAAAAAATAACATAAGGATCACCCAAATCCATTAAAATATTTATTCTTCTTTCATGCTGCCAGTTCCATTGTTAAAGATTTCTGAAGACAAGGAAAATATGCACTGTCTTGGTTGGTGGAAGTTCTGCTCAATCAAAGCAAGATCCTCTCCCTCAGTTTCCAAGGGAGATAGCCTTAGAAACTGACAGTAAGATGTGTGCACATGTGCATGTGTGTTTGTGTGTGTGTGTGTGTGTGTGTGTGCATGTGCTTTGAACTCAGGATTTTGCACTTGCTAGGTAAATACTCTGTAAATACTTTTCTTTGTGCTGGTCCTGAGGATTACACTCGGGGCCTAAGCCCCATCCCTGAGCCCTTTTGCTCAAGGCTACCATTTGAGCCACAGCTCTGCTTCTGCACTTTGGGATAATTTACTGGAGATAAGAGTCTCACAGACTTTTCTTCCTGGATAGCTTGGAACCGTGATCTTTAGATCTCAGTTTCCTAAGTAGCTATGATTACAAGTGTGAGCTACCAATGCCTGGCTCTTTTTTCCCCCCTTTAGAATCTTATGGTTGTTGCTGGGTGGGGTTGTTGTGGGGTTTTTTTGCCTTTTTCTTTTCTCTCTTTTGTTTTTTTAAAAATAGAATCTTGCTTTATAACTGGAGTGGCCTGAGATATGATGCCTCCTGTGTAGGTGGGATAACAAGCATATCCCACCATTCCTGATTTATTCATTATCATTGAGATGGAGCTGTCACTGACTTTTGCCCAGGCTGGCCTTGAATCACAGGCTGTCCAGTGGTATGAGGCACCATGCCTGCTGGACAAGAGCAGTTCCAAGCACTCAGATAGCATCCGTTTTTCCCTATTATGGTTATCTGTTTTTTTCGTAGCAATAATTTTCTTGAAAGTGGCAATGGTGGGTCCTGGGTCCTCAAACAATGTTCCTTGAATGTCTTGATTGAGTCACCATGATCATTTATTCCAAAATGAGTTATGTAAAACAATGGGTTATGATGCCCATTTTAAACTAAATCGGTGTTGATGTAATAAAGGAAAAGAAGTGAGGCTGGCAGAAAAGCCTATCTCCCCAAGACATGAAAACTGGGAACTCGGCCTAGAGTCTGGGTTAGGCAGAAAAGAAATCAGAGGAATCAGATGGCATCGTGCAGGAGAGACAACAGAGCACAGCTGGGAAGCTCTCCCCCACTGGGCTGGCCTGCTGAGTGTCGGGCAAACCCAAAGACATTTAAGTCACCCCCCACCCCAGTGCCCTGGCTGACCTAGGAACCAGTTGATTCAGAAGGGGAGTGGGGCAGGTAGTGTATGTCAGCAATTCTTGTGTGTTTTGAGCTCAAACCCTAGGCCAAGGCTGTAGGGTTTCTCCCATAGCTGGCCCTGAGGTCTATATGAGAAAGATCCCTCTAGCTCTTAGAGAAATCCAGAGGACACGCCAGCAGAGGGGCCAGCACTGCCAAATAGGCAGCTCTAATGCAGACCCCAGGACCAGGGCTGGCCTCCTACTGTGAGTCATTTTCTTTTTTTGAAAATGATTTGTTAAATCTTTATTTATTTTTTTATTACTTATTTATTGTCAAAGTGATGTACTAAGCATAAAGTCAATAACAGGAGGCCCTGATTTTGAACTAAGGGGAGAAAAAAAGGAGTTAGGGAGCAGAGAATGTGACTTTCCTAAGAAGTAACCATGTGCCAAATAGTCAACTTGTATCCCTTTTTGTATAAATAAATATATGTATATATATATATAATTTTGTGTAATTAGCCACTTGTACCCCTTTTGCAACCTGAAAGCACCACACTCTGTCAGAAGTCATTTCAAAGTTTAAAAGGCATGGAGGGCTTTGCCTTGGAGAGCCATTTGTGGGGCCAGTTGCTTCACTAAGGAAACTGTCTCAACTCTAAAACTTCACAGTTCTCTGATGGTACTATTTGCAAGCTATGAAGGGACACTTTTTTGAAGCTGAGTTTTCTTCACATCTGTCTTGTTCACATGAACATGCCTCAGTAAGTCGCATGTGCCAGGACTGGCAGGAATTGGCAGGGCTTGGGTTGAGCATAAGAACTACTAAACCTATGTGGAACTTTTAAGCCTGATAAACGCAAGGTTTAGAAAGACAGTGCACACTGGGGCTGGGGATATGGCCTAGTGGCAAGAGTGCTTGCCTCCTATACATGAGGCCCTGGGTTCAATTCCCCAGCACCACATATACAGAAAGCGGCCAGAAGTGGCGCTGTGGCTCAAGTGGCAGAGTGCTAGCCTTGAGCAAAAAGAAGCCAGGGATAGTGCTCAGGCCCTGAGTCCAAGCCCCAGGACTGGCAAAAAAAAAAAAAAGAAAGAAAGAAAGACAGTGCACAGCCGATTGCAGGATCCCCACCTGCCCAGATAATGGTATGGCATTAGGAGAATAAAATAGATGAGGTTAGAAGACATTGTAGGTATTGGTGTGTTCCTGCCCAAATGTTTAGGGGTTCTGTGCCCTAAAGAACCAACTAAGAGCTTGCAAAACTGTTTGGTGTAAACCAACTGAACAACTCATGGGGGGAGAGGGAAAGGGAGACAGGGGAGGGGGGAATGAGGGAGGAGGTAACAAACAGCACAAGAAATGTATCCAATGCCTAACATAAGAAATTGTAACCTCTATGCACATCACTTTGACAATAAATAAGAAAAAATAAAAAAGAACCAACTAAGAACAGCTCTTCAGCCATTTCCCATCCATCCTTGGACAAACATTTAAAGCTCAATTTTTACCAAGTCTGATGAGCCACACCAATGGGTTGTTTGTAGAAGGTTTACTTCTAAGAACATTGGGCAACATCATCTAGCTGAAGGAGAAAAAAATTGCATCATTCTGGCAAAGGAGAGCCACACTTATTCATTCAATACACATCTGTATGCCAGGCACTGTCCCGGATGCCAAACCCCACAGGGGAGAGAAATTGGATCTTATCTTCACAGAGCTAAGGCTGAGAAAGAAACAGAAAAGAGGCACAATGAGAGAGAAACACACAGGATGTCACAGGAGCAGCAGCCCAGTCTTGGGGCCAGAGGAAGATGTAATCAGAGCAGGCTTCCTGGAAGAGCTGCCACCTGAGGGCAATTTCAAGAGAAGTGGAATCCAAGAAAGCTGAAGTCATGTGTGCAGGCTTGCAGTGACATATACTTCTTCCCAACTCTGCATTCACCGACTGGTCCCTTGAAATCAGCAGTGATGTGTGTATGTACACCTTAGAAATCCACAAATCAAGGATTTATTTAGTTAGTTCATGTTTCCTCCTACAGAGCCTGTTGTTGGACACTTACTAGCACTCCACCAGCCAGACCCTAGCCAAGAGGGAGGGACAGTTTTTCAGGTGAAGTATAGACCACAAGCAAAAGCACAGAAGCCCGAAAAGCACAGAGGTGGGGGGTACCAGGCTTTTGTGCTGGGAAAGGGCATATCTATAATGACACAAGATAAAATAGACAGGAAGGCAGGGACTCAGTGGTGGTGGGGGGGCATTGCCTGACACACTATGGAATTAGCTTATAGGGGATACTAGGTAATATCATAGGTTTTATTATTATTTTATTTTTTGGTTCGCGTGAACTCAGGGCTTGGGTGCTGTCCTTGAGCTCTATTTGCTCAAGGCTAGTGTTCTACCACCTTGAGCCACAGTACCACTTCAGGTTTTCTGGTGGTTAATAGTAGATAAGAGTCTCATGGACTTTCCTGCCTGGACTGGCTTCAAACTTCAATCCTCACATCTCAGCTTCCTGAGTAGCTAGGATTACAGGTGTGAGCAACCAGCACCTACCTAAGGGTTTTTTTTGGGGGGGGGTGTTTTTTGAGAGAGAGAGAGAGAGAGAGAGAGAGAGAGAGAGAGAGAGAGAGAGAGAGAGAGAGTTCATAGGGAGGCCTTGCATTCTTGCTTGGCTTTTTTGCTTAAGAAGTGAACCATACTTCCATTTCCTGGACTGGTAGCATGGGTGTGTCATGGGAGACCAGGGGCCCTGCGGTGGTAGAAGTAAGGGTAGAGGTTGGGTGTGGGGTCTTTGGTTTTCATGATGGGCAGCAGGTCTGGTCCTACCAGATCATCCTCAGACTGGTACCATCAACCCCTGAGCCAACGGAGACAGCCAAAGGGCCTCTCCCTCCAGCAAGGTGTTCCTCCAGCATCTTCTACTGAAAAAGCTTAACACTACAAAGACATATATATATACATATATGTATATATATATGTATATATATTCTAGCTGGGCACTGGTGGCTCACATCTGTAATCCTAGCTACTCAGGAGGCTGAGATCTGAGGATCACAGTTTGAAGCCAACCCAGGCAGAAAAGTCTGTAAGATGCTTATCTCCAACTAACTACCAAAAGACAGAAAAAGAGGTGTGAATCAAGTGGTAGAGCTCTACCCTTGAACAAAAATGTCAAGTGAGGGTGTGATGCCCTGAGTTCAAACCCCAGTAGTGACACACACACCAAAAAGAGGGCCACTTCAGCTTCCAGTATAATTTCAAAGTGGCCTCATTCTTGTTTTATGCTGAGAAGACTCTGAAAAATTCTCCTTCAGCCATTAATGGATCAGGTACTCAAGTCATTATCCCAGGATGGTTACACTTTGCAGGTTGAGACCTCTGAGTCAATTGCATGCACAGCCTGTACATGTTATTTGATAGGCAGGTGCCCTACCACTTAAATCCTGTCCCTTTTTGCTTTCATTATTTTTCAAATGGAATCTAACTTTCCCTCCCAGCCTAGCCTATACCACTATCCTTCTATTTATACTTTCCATGTAACTGGGATGACAGGCCTACACCACCATACTCAGCCTGCCATTGGTTAACATGGAGTCTTGCAAACTCTTTTGCCCAAGCTGGCTTCAAATTCTAATCCTGTTGATCTCAGCCTGCCATATATCTTGGATTATACAGGCATAAGCCATCTTTCTCAGCTTGGCTTTCTCAATGGTGCAAATAGATCACATCACAAGCAGCAGTGGTTAAGAACATGGATTCTCAAGCTTTACTTTGAACAATGAGGTTATGTGCTGAAACCTTAGTCTTCTCAGCTGCTCCTATGATTGTTAGAAGGCTTGAGACAATCTGCAGAGTATTGGAAAGTACCAGAGGCTTAGAAAACATTTGGTAATAGTTATCATTGCTGTGTTGATGATCCAAACTCATATTCCCAGAGAAATTGCACATCATAGCTCTTGCTTCTTGGCAATGCTAATATTTTGGTGGTCACTTACACTTATTATGATTTTGATGATGATTGCTATTACCAACTAAAGGAGAAATGTTTGTTCTGATGGAGTGTTCTTTGCCATTCCAATTCACTTCCAGAACAGAATTTGCAAGTATTTTCCTATGTCTTTCCTTTTCTTTTTTTAATTCAGCTAATGGTGTTGCTCATTATCCACTTGAGATGGCATTAGAATAAATTAATATTAAAATATTTAAATTTAGAACAATGCATTTGAAATGCTATTAGGAAGATTTATCACCTGCAATGAGAAATCAGTGCTCCATTAGCTCCAGCACCTCTCCAGTCAGTCTGGAGGCCTCCAGCTCAGATTATTTCCTAACATTATTCCCCATCCATGTCCCCAGACTACTGTCCAGACATCTGTTCATGGTTTGCTGAGGGCTTGTACTACTGACTCATTTTTCAGCTTAGACACATATATCTGACTGGGATTCTCGAACATCATTAGCTACAGCTATGGGGCCAATGAACAATGTGGGTGTCATGACCTGAGTTTTGTCTCCCCTACCTCCAAATTCACATGTGGAAGTTCTATTCCCAGCACCTCTCTATTCAGAGGTGGTCAAGTTAAAATGAAGTCCAATCTCACTGTTGGCCTCTAATAGAGGTAAACAGAAGCACATAGACACGAGGGAGAGATGTATAGCGGGGTGACCATGTGAAAAGACAGAAGGAGAGTAGCCAACTGCAAGCCCAGCATAAATCTTTCCCCATGACCCTCCAAGAAAAACAACCCTGCCTGAACCTTGACCTTGGACATGAACTGTGAGATAGGTCTTTGTTTAAGCCTCCTCATCTGCCATGTTGATATGGTGGCCCTACTAAATGAGTGCACAGAAAGTGACAGTCCCTTGATCCAAACAAATGATAAAGGGAATATGGGTTGTATTCTTTCAAGGGAAGCAAAATACTTGGAAGCTACAGTTGCAGATTTGAGGACAGAGCAGTAGAAAGGAAGCAGAGCAGATCTCTGAGGTTCTGCAGTGCGCTTGTTAAAGGCACACACATGTCAGGTGCTTGTGGCTCATACCTATAATCTTAGCTCCAAGTGAAGTTGATTCTCAACATTGGGCACATACGAATATGATATATCTCAGACAAGTAATATCAGACTCTCTGAGGGAATGTGTGGGGCAGCAGGCCACAACTCAGAAGGTTGAGCTCTGAAGATCACAATTTGAAGCCAGCCTGGGCAGGAAAGTCTGTGAGATACTTTTATGCAATTAACCAGCAAAAAGCCAGAAGTGGAGCTGTGACTCAAGTGGTAGTGCACCACTTGAACGAAAAAACCTTGAACGAAAATACTAAGGGACTATGCCCAGACCTTAAGTTCAAGCCCCAATACTGGCACAAAACAAACAAACAAAATGCCCCACAGGCACACTAGAGCCCAACTGTCTGGGCTTAGGTCCCACTCCTGCACTTACTGGGCCATGATGTGAGCAAGTTGCTTTCCCTCTCTGTGCCTTGATTTCATCATTTGGAAAATTGGCATTACAATAACAACTTTACAACAACACAGGGTTGTTGTAAAGATTACAAAGGTTAATAAGTATCAAATGCTTCCAATGCCGGGACATGGTAAATGCTACAGAAGAATTCTCTGTTACCTGGTGTCTGAAAAAGACTTGAGATATAATTATAGGTTCTTTCAATCAATTAAGCACTTGCCAGCATTCCAGAAGACACCTTATTTACAACATCTCTTTCCTTGGTTCAGACTTGTTCTCCCCATGCCAATTTTATTCAAAAGGATAATGACCCACTGTTAAGTGGAAAGCTCTAAGAAATCCATTACAAAAGCAAAGTTCTCAGGATAGTCCCAAGTAATCTGCCAGGGAAAAACATAGGTATCTTAAATCTACCCAAGAGCCAGCCAGCATCAAATGAGTCGCCTGAGTTATGAATTAGGATGGAGGTGAGCAGTGGGCTGTTCAGGTCTAGTGTTGGACAATAGCCAGGCTGACTTTGTAATCACTCATCCAGCTGTGCCCTTGTGACTTGTGGACACTTTTGATGTCTTCTAAGCCCACTCACACACTTCACTCATGAAATCCTAGCCTAGCTTCTCCTCTTCCCTCTTTTCCTCTTTCCCTTCCTTCCTATCTTCCTTCATGACAATTCTGAGGTTGCATAGCAGACTGAAAGTAGACATGAACTAGGGAGGCCAGAGACTGGGCTGAGGGTAACTGTGGGGCAACAGGATACCATGACAATGATTGTCACTATACCTTCATTTCCTGGCTTACACAGTGGGGATGTTGGTAGTGGTCCAACCTCACAAAAGCCTGCTGGAGGGGCTGGGATTATGGCCTAGTGATAAAGTGCTCACCTCGTATACATGAAGCCCTGGGTTCAATTCCTCAGCACCACATATATAGAAAAACGCCAGAAGTGGTGCTGTGGCTCTAGAGGTAAAGTACTAGCCTTGAGCAAAAAGAAGCCAAGGACAGTGCTCAGACCCTGAGTCCATGCCCCAGGACTAGCAACAAAAACAAAACAAATAACAAAAGACTGCTGGATGAATCCAGTGGCCAGGCAGAAATGGAGTCCTGTGAGCTCTGCTGCTTAGTGCTGTGCTTTTCCCTCAGGGCCTACAGCAAGAGGATCCCAAAATGCCCTGGGGAAGTAAAAATGAGTCCCAAAGCAAGGGTGGGGAGTGGGCAGGTGAAAAGCAGTTAGATATTGTAGGCCACCAAAGTGGCTAAGACAGAAGAGTCCCCATGCGGGCTTGTTTGGTGGGCGCACTGGGATTGTCTTTGGGAGGTTTTCATGGAGAAATCACAATACAGGGAAGTCTTTAGAGGGGAAAAAGGAAGAGTCTGTCTCCTGTTTCCAGGTGCCTCTTTCAGCTCCTGGCTGATCTTTCAGAAAACTAGAGTTCATGACTGGAGTTGGTACACTTCATCTTGGCTTACATGTAGGGTCTCTCGGGATGAAGGTGGTGGTGTCAATCAAGACAGAGAAGCAAGAGGCTGTCAATAAATACACACACACACACATGCATGGATGCACACACACTGCTGCCTGCTGCCACATACATTCCCTCAGAGAGTCTGATATTACTTGTCTGAGATATGTCATATTAGTATATGCTCAATGTTGAGAATCAACTTCACTTGGAGCATAAAAACTCCAATTGCTTAGCTCATTTATCTACTTATTAATTGGATTGCTGATTCTTTGAAGGTTTAATTTGTTAAGTTCTCTGTATATTCTAGATATCGGGTCTTTGATGTATAGCTGGTGAAGATCTTCTCATTCTTTCGAATCAAATGACCATCATCAAGTATACAAATATTAACAGATGTTACCACGAATGTGAGCAAAAGGGAACCTTAATACACTATTGATGGAAATGTAAGCTGGTTTAGCCACTCTGGAAAGCATTATGGAAGTGGGGGCTGGGGATATGGCCTAGTGGCAAGAGTGCTTGCCTCGTATACATGAAGCCCTGGGTTCAGTTCCCCAGAACCACATATACAGAAAATGGCCAGAAGTGGTCCTGTGGCTCAAGTGGCAGAGTGCTAGCCTTGAGCAAAAAAAAAGCCAGGGACAGTGCTCAGACCCTGAGTCCAAGGCCCAGGACTGGCCAAACAAACAAACAAAAAACCCAAAACTAAACATAGAACTACCTTATGACCCAGCAATTCCACTCCTGGGCATTTGTCCAGAAGATTACAAACCAGGATACCATAAAGCCACCAGCACAACCATGTTCATTGCAACACTGTTCACAATAGCCAAGGTATGGAAGCAGCCCATATGGCCCTCAATGGACAAATGGATGAAGAAAATGTGGTATATGCACACAATGGAATTTTACTCCTCCATTGAAAAGAATGATATTGCATCATTTGCCAAGAAATGGAAGTACCTAGAAAAAAATGGTGTTAAGTGAAATCAGTCAGGTTCCACATATGTTTTCGCTCATATGTGGAAGCTAGAATTAATGTATAATATGTAAGTAAACACTCTGGGGGTGGTTTGCAAGTGTATACAAATGTATTACCTGATATATGATAGATTCAGGGGAGAACTCAAATGATGGAGTTCCTTAGAAAGAATAATGCACAGTCCAACAAAATAAAGACCAGGAAATGGGTATTCAAAGTAGGTGGGGAGGGAGTTCAAGGGGCAGGAGGTAGACAAATGAAGAGAGGAAGGGAGATGAGAATGCAGTCATAAAATTTAATGCATGGCTCAGAAAATTTTTAAAAATGAGGGAGGGGGCTGAGAGGGACGGGCGAAAATGTTGAGAAGGATGACATTGATCAAGGTTCATATTGTATTCATAAACTGCACTGTTGAATGGAAACTCCTTTGTATAACTAAAGATAATAAAATAAATAAGTAAATAAATAAAAGTCCTACCTGTAGTCCTGTTCATTTCTTTAGGAAATGAGTTGAGGAAGCTTCCTGTGTGGCTAGCAGGTTAGCCATGATGGCTCCACAGAGTCCGTTGACAGCTCATACAGGGAAGTAGCCATGCATGATTGCCACACTGTCTTGGTACTTACCAAGGATAGCTGAAACCTTGTGATGTATGAGCCCAGCTGCTGTTGGGCTTTGGTCTGGGCAAGAGACTGAAGTAGAGTTCAAACTTTGCAGCCATGAGCTTAGGCAAGCTAACCTAGTAATATAAATGGCTATGAACTTTGTGTCAGCTGTAGAATCAGTGTATTTCTCAACTTGGCTAGACAGCTTCAAACACCTCTACCCCCACAGCCTGCTCCTCTGAGTAAAGCCCCAACCCCAAAGAAGGCTATGTGAGCTTTGGCCCTAGATGGTGACAGAGAGCTGGTAATTATGGATTTTTATTTCTCAGACCAAATTAGAAACATTTTCTGATTACCAAACAACACCTATCCTTTGAATAAATGAGTGTAAAATCAACTTCTTGGTAGCTCTCTCTTTGATATCAAGAATGACTACCCCCCCACACATACCCTGCCCTCCCTCAGAGGGAGAAGATTCACATATCCTTAAGTTCTTTCAGACATGAAGGCAAGAGTTTAAATCACCAATTCCTCTCAACTCACAACTTCCCTTAGAAGCAGCTTCTCTTGATCCACATGTGGCTGACTGCTTTTAATAAGCACCTGGCCACCTCTCACTCAGTCAGTGCTGGCCAATAGCTCAGAAGCACCTGACTTTCAGATAGCATGGTTTTAAATAGCCACATCAAAGGGGAGCCAGGACAGTGACCCTGTGGCATATTCCTGTGCTGACCAGGCTAGCTTCCTAGCTGCTTCTGTATGAGGCTGTGAGCAGCTTTTTTTTTTTTAATCTCATTCAGGCAGCTGATGGAACAGGGTCCCTCTCAAGTCTCTACCACAGATTTAGTAGCTTGAATAGCACCCCTTCATTATGTCATAGTTTCTGTGTGTCAGGAAATCAGCCATGGCTTACCTGAATCTTATGTTCAGGCTTTGAAGGGCAACAATCAAGTTGTCAGCGAGGCCAAATTTCTCATTGGGATATTTAACCAAGGAAGGATCCATTTCCAGGCTCACACAAGATGTAGCTAGAACTCATCTCCTTGCAACCCTCTGCTTTTGGGCCCTTTCTTTGTGGGGTGGTTGTTGACTCTCAGCTTTTAGTTAGCCATAATCACCTGCTATATGTCCCTTGTCCACATAGTGGCTCACTTCTTCAAAGCTACACACTCAGAGAGTTTCTCCTTCTATCATGTAATCTAATCAAGAGAATGACATTGAGAATGAGATTGACTTCATCCTATAAGGAACGAGAGAGAGAGAGAGAGAGAATATCTACACCTTTGTCACATAATACAGCTCAATGAAAGAAGCACATGAGTAGCCTTTGCCTTCTACTGTTTACCCCAAGCAAGTCAGAGGCCCCACCCACATTCAGGCAGAGGGGATTCTACAGCAGTTGACCCATTGGAGGTTACCTAGGGTATGTCTGCCATACATCTTTTTTGTATTGAACACTGATTGATTTCCTCTCTTGATGCTTCTTGCCAGGCGAGATAGGTCGACATTTTTGTAACTGATCCCAGACAGCTTCCTATTAACCTCCTCCCCAGGTCTTTCACCCTGATGATGGTCTTGAATGATAGAATTAAATTTAGCGATGCCATGCAGTCTTTGGAGAGGCATTTTTAAAAATTAATGTATATTAATTATATAAAAGGGTTTTATTGTGTTATTTCCCTACATGCATATAATGTGATTTGATCATAGTCACCTGCTCTATTAATGAATGCCCCCTAACCTCTGAGGAAACTAATACTGAAGAAGATCAAATGTCTTGTACATGTTCTCTTACACTGTAAGTCGGCTTAGCCTGTGTAGTCCCAACCATCTATCAGGACTGATAACTAAGGAAACAATCCATGGAAAAGTATTTCATAGGGACATACATGCCTTAATATTTATTTGTATGGATAAATTGACCTGTAAATTCTAACAAAAGTTAAACATTCCAAGTACTTGATATATGTGTAAAAATGGTACAAAATGATGTGATTATCCACCACAAGGGAAAATATAACATGTGATTTTTTCAAAGCTCAAGACAGATGAGCTTGTTAGCTAACAAAGGGACTGCATTTAAAGGTCCAGAAAACCTTTTTTTTCTGCAACCAGGATTCTTTCCTCATCTGTAAACAGCATAATCCTAATGTTGCACTGTTAACCTGGGTATCAAAGAAAATACTTCACAAAATGAAGAGTATAGTGCAAATAGTAAGCATTTTGCTCATTAAAATAATAGATTTGCACGATTTAGCTCTGGAGTGCCTCTCTAGCAAGCAAGAATCCCTAAGTTCAAACTCTAGGACTGCCAAAAAAAAAAAATCATGATTTTGTTGTTGTTGTTTTCTAGCAAAATGGAAACCTTATTTGCATTAGCCCTTTGCAAACCTCCCATCTAGGCAATGTTATATTGCTCTGTGGCACCTAACGAGAGTTAAATCTAGTTAAACGCTTCTAGTATAATCCACATGCAACATCCAAAACAAAAGGGGAAAGGTAATCAAAGAAAAAAATGTCTTTAATCTTCTTTTCTTGGGTTTCCTTTGTTCCTTTCTGCTTTCTCAGCACATTTGCTATTCAGACTTGTGATTCCCATGAATGAGCCACTGATCTTGGGAGAAGTTGGCTATCTTTTCAGCTCCCTTGATATCCAACCATACAGGGAAAAGCAGAGTCTGCTTTCCCATACCACCAAGGGTTCTCCCTTCTCCATCTAAGCCCAGTGCCCTCTCCAACTTCGATCAGGAAGACTGAAGAGCAGAGGCTGCTGGAAGGGTAGATGGGGGTAATGTAGAGGCTGCTGCCACTGATCCCCACACACCATCAAACTGGAGCTGGTTGCAATCTGGCTTCCACTTGTGGAATAACTGGCCCCCTTCTAGAAAGCAGAGCCATGAATAACCACACACTGTTGGAGATGTCCTGGGTTTATCTCTGGTCAGCTAAGGCAGTGAGGACAGGGTGCAGAGACTCCCACATCCCTCTGGCACTTGCTGCTAATAGAGCAGCCATCCTTGATTACTCCCCCAGCCACCACTCACAGATAAGTCATTCCTTCCTCCAGTCATCAGATACTACCTCTCTGGATCTCATTGCACATGAGATCAAACCTCTCATCTGCTTTGCAACTGGGTTGAAAGACAATAAAGCTGGGTGCCAGTGGCTCATACCTTTAATCCTAGCTACTTAGGAGACTCAGATCTGAGGATGTTGGTTCAAAGCCAGCCCAAGTAGGAAGTTCATAAGACTCTTACTTCCAATTAACCACAAAAAGCTGGAAAAGGAGCTGTGGCTCAAATGGTAGAGCATTAGCCTTGGACAGCAACAACAACAACAAAAATCCCCTCAGGGATAGAACCTAAGCCCCTAGTTCAAACCTCAAAACTAGCACAAAAATAAATAAAATACAGAGTGAATTCACCTGCATTCATAGCCAAGGGGAGCTAGAGTCAACAATGCTACAGCTTCACTCTCAGAAGATGGTAAAGAGAGGAAGTGTCCTCAACAGTGCTTCAAGGTAGGATGGAATCATAGACTGGAGTGAGGTATGAGGAAAAGGATACATGGGAGATATGACTGAAGATGCCGGACCTAAGAGAATGGATGAGATGAGCAAGACTTGACACTGTGCTAACTAAAGATATTACAATTGCCCACATCAATACTTACAAGACAATATGCTGTAAACTAACTGTACAACGGGGGGAGGGGGGAGCTGGGGAGGGGGGAAGGTTGTAGAAAAGTGAGGGAGGAGATAACAAGTTTGATAAGAAATGCACTTACTACTTTACATATGAAACTAACCCCTCTGTATATCACTATGACAACAAATAAGTAAATAAATAATTTTTTAAAACTACAGAACAACAAAAATAGAATTCTCTGTGCCTTTCCTTAATAAAACCACATTGCTCTGTATAGTATTTTATAGTTTGTAGCCTTGCTCATTAATGGCCTTTGAACTATAATAACTAATTCTTTCTGCTGGGTAAGTGGAAAAGAAGACAGATTTTATTCATTACATTATTATCCTGGTAGACAAACTCCCATGGAGCGGGCAAGTAGGAGGAACAACTTGCTGGCTGGCCAATATTTTACATTTAACTTGCTGACTTCAGACTTCCATGGTATTCTGTATGCTAATTGTAAGCCCCCTGAGGGTCTGAGCATACATTCTGTATGTATGAGTGTGTGTGTGTGTGTGTGTGTGTGTGTGTGTGTATGCAAGAGAGTAGCCACTAGTCATGTGCGGCTAATTAAATCTAAATTAAAAAATAATTAGAATGGATTACAATGGAAAAAAATCTATTCTTAATCATGCTTTATGGGATTGAGCACACATATAACACTTCTGTCACTGTTCTCAGTTCTGTTTCTGGAAGGCTCGTTAATGTTAACAGCACATCTAGAAAGGGGCTCTAAATGGCTACTTTCTTGGCTGTTATAAGCAATAAATTATTTTATACTTAAAAAAAAAACAAGAATAAACCCAACCCTATTTCAAAGCCTAAAGACTCATAATAGAGCCATAATTTTCCTTATCACTCCTAGCTTAAAAAAAAAAACCAACAAAAAAAAACAAGTCTTTCTTCCCACGCACCCAGCATTCATTCTTTTGAAAACTTTCAGTGCTGCTCCCTGGGGACTGAAGAAACCCCAGGACCCTACTTACAGGCCTGAGTAGTAACACCTTTTGTGTACTGAGGCTTTGTTATTCCCTAAAGGTGAAGAGAACATGGGGATCTATGCTCAGGGGGTGGGGGGTCCCAAGGCCCCATGCCATGCCCAGGAGGGCTACATTTATGGCAATTATAGTTCTCTCCAGGCAGACTCTGTCTGCAGAAGGCATGTGACAGGAGGACTTGCCATTAGAATACAGGTAATAAAAGCGTTAAGCTACTGACTCTATTGAGCAAAATGGAGCTGAGGGCTGAATTGCCAGGGTACAGTGTCTACACCAACAGATTATCTCAATAATGGGTTCCTGTGGTCCTTCATTTTCCCAGGTGTGGCAGGTCTTTAGATGGCATTGGGGCGGTTACTGCTTGTCTGAGCTTTGAGTATGGTGCCACAAGCTGTCTCCCGTCAGAAGCCATTATCGTTTTTAATAGCAGCCAGGTGTGGCATGCCTGCACAGATTTCTAGAGGCAGCAGGACCAGAATGGAATCATTTAAGTTCCTCCCTAAAGAAACAGAATCTGCTGTTACACAATGGGGAAAGCAGACCGGAAGAAGGAAGCACTGTGTCCTGTCTCAGCCTGGCCCAGGGCCAGCTGCCTATTTGTGGGACATGGTGAGTCCTTCACAGAGTGTTGCCTTGCTATGCAAGGATAATTGTTTCTGAGGTTACATTAAAAAATATTGCCTGTGGCTAGCTGACATCACGGGACCAGCCAATGGTTCTTCGAGGGGTCATTGCAAAGATCCATCTGACAGCAACATGAAACCTCCGTGACCTCCCACACTGCAGTGCCAACAAGTACCCTGCCTTGAAGTCACACAATGATGGTGGTTTCTATGAGTCTTGGCCTGGGGTCCTGCAGGTCCTGTATGGGCCTGCCCAGGCCCCCTCTTCCTCACCCCTGATATTTACTCCACTTCCTGGCTCACCTGACTTGGTAGCAAAGGCACAGGCTCTGCGGGACAAGCCCCAGTGGTTAGCCAGCTGGGCGCCTGTGTAAAGCCCTCTTTTCTCATCTGTAACAGGGGATCCTATGAATGCCAGGTATCGTGAGAGCTGTCAGAAATGCAGGATCCCAGGCCCTATCACAGGCCAAGTCAGAACCTGCATTGTAATAAGATCCCAGGTTTAAGGGCACTCCAGAGCTGGAGAAGCATCATCCCAAAGCAGTTTTAATAGTGTACTCTGGTACTCTATTTTGTAAGACTTATCAAATGCCCATGGAGGTATGTGTCGTAATGCCATCCATATACTGCAGGACTAGTTATACTTCATCGGTGCATCCAGGGGTGATGATGGTTTCATTGCTGCTCTCCAGATGATCAAAGCCCTGTAAAGACGGGGTTGTAGGCTATGAGAAGATGAGGAGAGAAAGGGGAATCAAGTGATGAAGGCATTGGGAGAACCTGGCTCTTGCCTCTGCAAAGAGAAATATCAACTGCTCTGTCCCTCAATATGGGGAGAAAGATCACAGGAGCTCATCCTGCATCTGCAGAAAGCAGATGTTTTCATGGAAGGAATCTGATTTTCTACACACCTGATTTTATTCTCCAGAGGGATGAAGGGCATAGATAAAACATGCCACTCCTTAAATATAAGCAGGAAAAGTGTGGACGCTGCTGTAGGTAGGTATTATTAGACAATGAGTCAGGCTTCCTGCCCCTAATATATTTTTAGCATCATTCACTGACACCTGAAATTCCACTAGTAGACATTTATTTCTTTAAGGCAGGGCTTCTTACTTGGGCTAAGTTCCCCTCACCCATCCTCAAAGAGATTGTCAGCCCCACCCCCAGAGTATTTGATTCAGTAGGAATCTGAAAGTCACCTCTCCCCTCCCCTCCCCTCCTCTCCCTTTCCTTCCTCTCCTCCCCTCCTCTCTCCTTCTCCCTCTCCCTCTCCCTCTCCTCCTCTCTTATTCTGTGTGTGTGTGTGTGTGTGTGTGTGAGAGAGAGAGAGAGAGAGAGAGAGAGAGAGAGAGAGAGAGAGACTGAGGATTGGAATCAGGGTTTCATGCTACTTGAGCCATACCCCCTCCACATTTTGCCGAGGTTATTTTCGTGGCAAGGTCTTGCTTTATGTTCCTGATGGCCTGGACTGTGATACTGTTATGTGTGCATCCCTGTCATTGGGGATGACAGGTGAACACCACTGTGACCCGCCATTGTGCTTCTTGTGTAGCTGGGATGACAGGAGTGTGCCACTGTGCCCAATGATTCATTGAGATACAGTCTTGGGAAAGTTAATTCCTGGGCTGGCCTCGAATAGCAATCACCCATCTCCCACTCAAAAGTAGCTAGGCATATGGATCTGAGCTACCACACTTGGCTGGAAATCACCCTTCTTTCCTTCCTTCCTTCCTTCCTTCCTTCCTTCCTTCCTTCCTTCCTTCCTTCCTTCCTTCCTCCCTCCCTCCGTCCCTCCCTCCCTCCCTTCTGTCCTTCCTTTCATCCTTCCTTCCTTCCTTTCTTTTTTTCGGTCATGGGGCTTGAGCTCTGGGCCTGGGCACTGTCCCTGAGCTTTTCAGCTCAAGGCTAGTGCTCTACCACTTGCGTCACAGCACCACTTTCAGTTTTCTAGTGGTTAATTGGAGATAAAGGGTCAGCCTCTTGAGTAGCTAGGATTATAGGCATGAGCCACCAGCACCTGGCTTGGAAATCACATTTTTTTTCTTTTTTGATGGAGCAATATATGTTTCTTTATTTAAAAATATTTATTTCTTGTCAAAGTAATGTACAGAGGGGTTACAGTTTTATATGTAAGGCAGTGAGTTCATTTCTTAACAAACTTATTACCTCCTTCATTTTTCTCCCACCTACCCCTCTTCCCAGTTCCCTCTCCATCCTCCCCCAAGTTGTACAGTTGGTTTACAACATATTGTCTTGTAAGTATTGCTGTTGCATTGGTTCACCCTTTGTCTCTCCATTTTGGTGTTTCCCTTCCCTAGTTCTGACAAATGTATACACAATACCCAGGGTACCCAGTGTACATATGAACACATAAGATGATGCTGGAAATAATATATGGAAATAAGTGGTTTATCTTTGTTGTTATTTTCAATATACCATATGAAATTGTGCCTTTTTCTTTTGTCTTTCTTCTCCATGTTTTACTCCTGATGTCACTGTAACTGACTTTGGAAATCACATTTCTAAACAAGTTCCCAGGGGATGCTGAGGCAGCTGCTTTAGGGAACACTACTTTGAGAACCACCAGCCCAAAGGCCAAAATAAGATAATGTATATATTTCACTGATAATAGAACATATGGCTTATGAAAACCTGGCAAACTCATTCGTTCTCAAACTCAGCAGCATGTTAGGAATACCTAGGGAGCTTGTAAAAGTCCTGATATTCAGTCTGACCCCAATTTAGACCCCCAAGTGGTAGGCCACATCCTTGGTTTTTTAAGCTCTCCAGTTGGTCCCAGTATCCTATCATAGAGCATCCTAATTTTTCCTAACAGATTCCAAAAGAGACCATGTGGAAAGACCCAGGCATAGGGTAGGCATAATGGAACAAATATTTTCAGCCTCGCCATGTCTAGGCCTCAAGTCCCTTGCTTCTGCCTTCTTCCTCAGCTCCACCTCCTCTGAGTAAGCCTGGCTTAGTAGCGTCAGCCTGCCATCTACCATATCCTTTGGAGGTATGAAGATAGATGGTCTCTTCTCCAGGCCCCATTCCTGGCCTTTCACAGTCCATAGCTTGAGTCTCCCCTCCTTGGGGAAAGGGGTTTTGTCCTTAGGAAAGCCTACTGAAGCACTGTCCTGGTAGGTGGCCTCCAGTGCCTTTCTGCACCCTCCCCCAGTAAACTACACTAATATAATTTGCTTTGCACTCCATTGCACTCCCCCATCTAACTCCCAACCAGTTTTCATTTGACTTATCCTATGCTGCCCCCCACCACCCATGGTGCTCAGCTACCTTCTGTCTACCCTCGGTGGTTGCTGCCCTTTCTCTCTAGCCACTGTCTGTTCCCACTTGCCCAGTGGATTCTTCCTCAAGGCCTCACTCAGTCTACCCCAGGGATAAGAACAACCCTGCACCCTGATTCCAGATAAGCTCTAAAGCTATGCTCCCATCTCCTACCCCAAAGCTGGGTACAAATAAAGTCAGTCTAGCCATTGTTGGCTTGTCATCTTCCCATATAGCCAGAGAAAGGAAAGAAAGAAGGGGTCAACTATCTTCATGGATACTAAGAAGCATCTGTGAAGTGCCTGCTATTTATTTCTCAGCCATGTGAACACACACTTGAAGACATAATCCTTGCTCCAAGGGATCATTTGAACTTACATGAAAAGCGTCCATGATGTTGCCATGCAGGGAGGGGATGTCTAATCCTAACTAAACATCGGGCCTCATAGCTTCACACGACAGTTCTTGTAGTAGTTATGTGAATTGTTGTTGGACAACTCTTACAAAGCCATTGGAATTAAAGCACATTTTTATTATGTATTTGATACATTATACTTTCCAAATAATGTAAATAAGATGATGCTAATCCCATAAATGTGAACCTCTACTAAAAATAACAAAAACAAGAAAGGGGTGGCATGGCTTGAGTGGTATAATGCCTGCCTAGCAAGTGAGAGGCACTGATTGCAAGCCCCAGAGCCACGAAAAGGAAGTACCAGTGAAGAGTATGAAATGTGTATCTATACCTGTTCACATAATTGAGCCCAGGGCCTTTCAAAGTCATTTCCTGCTGTGTGGCACATGGTTACTGTGATTCAAACTCATTCATGAGGTTGAGAATCCATGCAAAGAGACTGCCCATTCCCAGGATCCTCCACGGAAACTGCTGTGGCTGCACAAACCTCCAACCCTCTGACACGACACAGGTGGCTCTGCTATTGCCCCTGACCTCTGCTTCCCTTCTCTCTGGGTTCTTCCGGGACTCTGCCTCCCTAGTGCAGCTGCCCTGTCCATTTGGGCTTTGGGGCTCTGCCACATACCCAGGCTGACGTGATTTCCTCTTCTTTCTGGTTCCACCCATCCTTCCCAGATTTCCAGTGGGACCATACATGTGTGTGTGTGTGTGTGTGTGTGTGTGTGTGTGTGTGTGTGTGTTTGAGGGCAGAGAAACAAAAGGAAGAGCTATATTACCTGAGCCACAATGTTTAGGAGTGTATTCCTCTTACATCTATCATTCTACAAGCCAGAAAAGGGCCAACACCCATGCCCAACCCAGTGGGAAGTTGGGAGGTTGGTCAGTGGGGACAGGAAAACCACCACTCCCTCCTCATCTTCACTGTGGTACACTAATTCCCTTCCTTACAAAGGAGAAATTCAACTTAGGAATCAGACACAGCGGGAAATTTAAATACTTTATCCTTAACAAAGGGGAGAAGCTCTTGGTGGACTAGGTCATATTGTCCTAGGAGCCCCATCCTTAAGGATTGCCCCTGAAAGGAGGCCTGAGATTACTTCAGTGATGGGGACACATGCATGTGCAGGCTTCACTGCACAGGACTTGTCCCCAATATCTCCGTCACAAGCCCTCAGTCTGCTATAGTATGAGCCAGCCCACACAAAGGCAGAGGCTGAGAAGGGTCCCAGAGACTAGAGACACTTCAAGAGGGGTTCACATCCTGCCATGGATACACACAAATGGATCAGAGTTGAGTAAGACAAAAGGTTGTGTTCTCCAAGTTGAGTTCTCATTTTTTCTTCTGCCCCAGGGCTTTTGTGGAGGATGAATAGATTAAGCAACAGCGACATCTGTTGTCGGAACAGCATTGAACTGGACAAGGAAAAACCCAGAACCCAAGCATTCACCAAAGAAGCAGCATGGTGTTTCCCAAATTCATGGCAACCAAGAACTGGGACCTGTTGCTATCTTTGTATTTCTCATTTGAGGACTTCTCATTGATCTGGAATAATTAGACAAGATTTTTTCTAGATAATAACATGCTGGCTAGTAGTTATAACATACTTGCACCATTATGAGACAGATTAGAGGAACACTTTCCCTGGGGCACTTGACAGGTAGAGGACAGCTAACTACTATAAAACAACCAGGCACCAGTGACTCATGCCTGTCATCCTAACTACTCAGGAGGCTGAGATCTGCTGATTGTGGTCTGATGCTAGCCCAGGCAGGAAAGTCTGTGAGACTCCTATCATTAATTAACCACTTAAAAGCTGGAAATGCTGTATATTGGAAACTGTATATGCTGGTATTAGAACTAGGAAATTGAAAGGGAATACCAAAATTGAGAGACACAGGGCAAAAAAAAGACAAACAACTACAAAAGCAATACTTGCAAAACTGTTTGGTGTAAGTGAACTGAACACCTCAGGGGGGGGGAAAGGGAAAGGGGGAGGAGGGAGGGGGTATGAGGGACAAGGTAACAAACAGTACAAGAAATGTATCCAATGCCTAACGTATGAAACTGTAACCTCTCTGTACATCAGTTTGATAATAAAAATTTGAAAAAAAAGAATTTGAAAAGCAAACAAAAAAACAAACAAACAAAAAAGCTGGAAGTGCTACAGTGCTAGCCTTGAGCAAAAAAGCTCAGGGACAATGCCCAGGCTATGAGTACAAGCCCTAGGACTGGCACACATACAGACACAAAAAGAAAGCTAAGGGACAGCACCAGGCTCTGATTTCAAGTTCTTGTACCGGCACATACACACTCACACACATATGCTCTATACTAATACATGCATACATGCATGCATGCATACACACACATACATACATACATACATATACATACATACAGCCTGAAACAGAATGAACTGACATCCATTGCTTGGGTTTTAAATCTGTTACTGTTAAGCCTGTTGCATATACAATTAGTTTAATAGAGGTTCACTCATACACAGTTCCTTACAAATGAACCATAGTCCCTGCTCATTCTTCCTCACCTAAGGAGCCAATGTCCATCCTTTGCGGTGCCCTGGAGTTAACTAGGTGAAGAATCTAGTCAGTAGCCATTTGGTCTTCTTGGCAAGAGTCTGAGGCTGCCCTGGCAAAAAGGCAGAGACCTTATCCGAAATTAACTGAAGTGAAAAGGGCTGGAGGCATGACTCAAGTGGCACAGCACCTGCCTGGCAAGCATGAGGTCCCGACTTCAGCCCCCAGTACTGAGAAAGAGAGAGAGACAGAGACAGAGAGACAGAGAGACAGAGAGACAGAGACAGAGACAGAGACAGAGAGAGACAGAGAGACAGAGACAGAGAGAGAAAGAAAGAGAAAGAGAAAGAGAAAGAGAATGTTCTGGAGGCTAGAGATCAGGTGCCAGTGTTATTTCCTTCCAAGGGCTGTGAGGGAATCTCTTCCTTACTTCTCCTCAGGTGGTTTGCTATCCATTTGGGGCATTTCTTGGCTTGTGAAAGTCTCCCCCAAATCTCTGTCTTGATCCTTTACATGACACACTTTCTTTTTTTTTTTTTCTTCTACTTCTTTGTTGTCAAAGTGAAGTATAGAGGGGTTAAAGTTTCATATATAAGGCAAGTACATTTTTAATCCAACTTGTTACCTTCTCCCTCATTTTTCCTTGTCTCCCCCTCCCCAGTTTCCTCTCCTCCCTGCCATGAGTTGTACAGTTGGTTTACACTATTTGGTTTTGTAAGTATCGCTATTGCAATGTTTGCCTTTGCCTCTGGATTTTGGTATTCCCTTTCCCTTCCCTAGTTCCAATACATGTATATACAGTATCCAGGGTACTAAGATCAGATACAGTAATAGCAGGGGTAAAACCATGGGGAGGGAATATGAGAGAAAAAAAAGGTACGATTCCACATGGCATGTTGAAAATAACTACAACAATGATATACTACTTATTTTCATAACTTGGAGCTCATTTAGCTTAGCATCATCTTATGTGTTCATACAGGCATAGATTTTGAGCTATTGTGATCTTCTTCTAGGACTATCCTAGACATGTACTAATTATTCCCTATGAAGGAAACCATAGTGTCCATGCTTCTTTGGGTCTGGCTCACTTCACTTAGTATGATTTTTTCCAAGTCCTTCCATTTCTTTATGAAATGGCAGTGCCATTCTTTCTGATAGAGGCATAGAATTCCATTATGTATATGTACCACATTTTCTTGATCCACTCATGTACTGAGGGGCATCTGGGTTGGTTCCATATTTTAGCAATGACAAATTGTGCTGCAATGAACATAGTTGTGCTGGTGGCTTTATTGTAGTCTTGCTTGCTATCTTTGGGGTAGGTACCCAAAAGTGGGACTTCTGGGTCATAGGGGAGCTCTATGTTTAGCCTTCTGCGAAACCACCACACTGCTTTCCAGAATGGCTGAACAAGTTTACCTTCCCCCCAACAATGTAGTAGGGTTCCCTTTTGGCCACACCCTTTCCAGCATTTGTTGTTAGTTTTCCTGATAATGGACATTCTTACTGGGGTGAGGTGGAATCTCAGTGTTGTTTTCATTTGCATTTCTTTTGTGGCTAGTGATACAGAGCATTTTTTTCATATGTCTCTTGTCCATTCTCATTTCCTCTTCAGAGAAGTCTCTTTTTAAGTCTTTAGTCCACTTGTTGAGGGGGCTGTTGGTTCTTTGAGGCTTTGTTTTGGAGGAATTTATTTTTTTCAGTTCTGCATATATTTTAGATATGAGGCCTTTGTCCATTGTATAGCTGGTAAAGATG